>NC_051125.1:8561467-8900633 GCF_014839805.1 Manduca sexta | reverse complement strand
TAAATTCGAAACGATTGTTGGCTTTTTTACTTTTTAATTAGCA
The DNA here is from genome assembly GCF_014839805.1 of Manduca sexta. NCBI lineage: Eukaryota > Metazoa > Arthropoda > Insecta > Lepidoptera > Sphingidae > Manduca > Manduca sexta. The sequence goes on along the minus strand of NC_051125.1, from coordinate 8,900,590 downwards.
ATAATGTTTTAACAAATGAATGTGGCATTCATTAGCTGATAAATCAAATAGTATTATTGAATATTTTCATGATAATATAAATGGCGAGTTTTTTTCTAGAATTCCTATGTTTTCAAAATTTTATTTTGAGGTATTAGGAAATTATGGACTACGTTCTATCATGGTTGTGGTACAAATTGGTAAAGAGCCTAAAGAGCCTAGTCTTAATTTAATTTAGTGCTTAAGTATTGTTAATAATGATTGTGTTCTGTATTATGCCTTTTATTAAGTAAAAAAATAGCTTCTATGTCTAAAATTATCTTTCAAATTTATCAGTTCATTTAAATTTTTCACAAACCTAATCACAAAACCGACAGTTTCTGCGGTCCGTATTAACGCAAACACGTATTAATGTAAACAGAATGGTTAATACGTTAACCAGTAACGTGAAACGTTAACGAGAGATCCGCTTCAATTATGTCGCTCTTTGATCTCGTGTATTGCAATGTTTATAGACATAACCCAGCGGGACCATCGAACAAACGAAATTAGGAAACCGCATGCGTACAATACGTTTTGATTGCTCCACTCATGCGGGAACGTAGGTAGTATTCCATTCAAATATGTTCTCTTTTCAAAAATTTAAATTGTTCTAAAAACAAAAATATAGACATCCATAAAATTATAATTATTGTACTTTTTGTAGTAAGAATAGTTTTAAATATTCAAAATACAACAAGTCATATCAGTTACTTTAAGTTTAATAAATTAATAACTTCAACTGACCTACATGTTTATCGAATTGTTGCAAAATAATTTATACATGTTTATTTTTACTTCAATACTGAGCATCAGACGCCAATCAGTGCGTGTGACTGCATACCTAACAGTCATTTCAAGGGTTTCCTAAGTCACGTGGGGCTTAGGGCTACAATAACCCATTCAGAGCTCGGCGACAATTGTCCGCCATCATGATGTAAGCTTTATTACATGTACTTGTAATTACGTTCTTGGAATTGTGTTATTGTTATGACGATTATTTGTTTATCATCAATTATTTCATCTCAATCTGACGATGGATTGATAAATAATAATAATAATAATATAATAATAAATATTTTATATTTTTGGAAAACATGCAAAGTATGATAACAAAATTCATACCTACTATTTACCAGGCCTCGATCCAAACTAGCATCCCTTTACCACGTCACGTGGCTAATAGCAATGCCGTCATACTATACCAAGAAGGATAACGTTAAATCTAAAAAAATATCCTTAATTGTATAATATTTTTATCATACTCTCTTCTTAATCAGTTATTATTATGCCTATTAAAATTATACGGATCTATTCTAATAACCTATAATCTCTCTGGCTATAACATAATCTTCGACAAATACAGGCATTATATTGTAATGTTAGGGCTATTAAACCTAACGGCTTATTACGATATAAATTATTATCTACAGTTCCAAAGACGATGTTATAAAATTGTAGCGTTGGAACAGTCATCTTCCAATTGCTAGTTGCTGTATCGATCAAAAGTGCTGCAAGTATTGTATTTAATAATAACCTTACAGAAGAAGATAACATCAAATAATAGAACACAAATAATATTTTACCATTTTTGGATCATTGATTGTGCATCCCTACTAAATGCAAACGGAATCCTCGCCAGAAATTTCTACTCGTAGGAAGTCATATTTCTTTCAGATCATGTTTTATTATTTCCTTTTTTGCAGTAACATATAACGTAACGTGGTGCAGTAAAAATAAACTATACCTGACCTTATCGCCAACTTACATAACGTGTTCCGATTTATTATGATTGCTTAAAAATATTACTTTAATTTAAATCTTAACGAACCTCCTTTTCAGAAAACTAAATGTTTTGTAACAAAATATCATTCATTCACATTAAATTTACAATTATCAGATCTCTCTTTAAACTTCAAATACCAATAGGTATGTCCAAATCTAGGATAAAATATAGAACTAACGAAATGCAGCTCAAATCTTCAATACGATTTTATTTTTGATATCCTGATTCTGCATTACGAAGATACATTTACGTATACATTATTGGTCAGTGGTTTTACTGCGGCCCTCGTGGGCGAGCCGTAGACGGTGTTAGCGCCAGGATTCGCGGCGGTCAAACCGGTCTGAGAATGTAACGATCCAGTCCGAGCGCGACCCGACTTTCTTTGGCTCCTAACACCCGACTACATTACAAACCTCACAATTTGTCTGTACGTTGTTAAACTTTGACCTCTGATAGCGATCAGACCATATGTGACTGCCGCTCAGTAGTCTAGTTTTCTTACTGCTACTATACGCAATTCACGAAATAACTCTTGTAGTAGACAGAATAGTCTAGTTTCCTAGCTCAATTCACGAAAGTTATTGTAGTTTGTACTCTGCATTCTAAGCTTCATGCACTTTCGTGATGTCATCTAATTTCCTAGTCGCCTTTCTATTTCGCCCATAATTTACTGATACAAATTAGTTCGGTTTGTAGGTACACTCGATTAGATGGAGTGATAGTGCCACTTTCTTCAATTTGTTATGTCGATGCAATCAGCATGAACGTAAGAGTCATCACTATTCATAACTCGCAATTGATGCAATTGTAGATTTGCTTTGAGATACAATTTATTGTTATTGTTGAAATCCTTGCTTTAATTTGATTCGCATAAAGACACCAATTTGCGAATAAATTGGGTAAGATTTACATGTATAGGCTATATTTATTGTGTCCCAAATAATTTTTACCTTTACATGAAACAAACCATTATTTCTGGTATAAATTTGGCACGAAATGGTGGTTACTTCGAATTGTTTCAATGTAGCGTTCACTCGGCTGACATTGGTATTGATTGGTGCGCAGGGAAATACCAGGCTATTTCAGGGAAGTTGCAATTATCCGTTATGCAGATATAGTTGCCATACAAACTCGGCTTATTTTATTGCGTCGTGTTAACTACAGCCATAGTTTTACATGTATCAGGTCTACACACAGATTCTCAGTAAAATATCCTGCTCGACCGAATTGAAAAGGTAGTGTTCGATGACATAAATCCCAATGTTGATGACCTAAAGTGCTGGATTATGCAAGCAAAAAATGTTCAGAGCATGGCAGCGCTTATGTTTCGAGGATAAACATGAGTAAAGCGCAATTCAAAGGCATAAACGATTCAAGTGTTATACAAATAGAGCATAATTTCAATAAAAGATAGTACCTTTAGTGTATGGGTTTTTGTCGGACGTATCGAGAATACTGAGCATGCGTAGTGTACTGGGTCAGCGGGCGAAGGGACAAGGGGTGGGGTACCTTGAAGAAGGTCCGGATAAGACTCTGCCCTTGATATTAAATTTGGCAAGGTTACACGCGCACGGTCTTTACAATGAATAAAAAGCACGATAAATTACACTGAAATATAGCTATAAAAACTAACAAGACAGGATTTGTATAGAGGAGTAACAAAGACGTTGATATCCTTAATATTTGAATTGTTTTATTCTACAAAATCCTAAAAGAACATGCGTATCAAAACATTATTTAACATCCCAAAGAAAATAAAAACGATAAAGCCATGAGAAACGTTGAAAGCTCCATCGGAACTGAATAGCAGTGACGTTGTGAAGGACGTCGAACTGGCATAAATTCTACAAGTTGTTTTTAACCGTTTAATTAAACGCGAACAGCGGCCGGCCTTGGTATGAGACTTCCAAAAATATATTCTGTGTACCTTCAGTACTGTAAGCATGACCACGTTACAGCTTATGTAGTATGTTCAAGGCATAAGACATAGCATGTTATGAGGAATATTCGGAGTTCAAACTACTACAAGTATACAGTACATCAATACATTTTTAAACTTTCAATATCTTTATTTACTTTGTTGTTATAATATATTTGATGCTAATTTCATATCTAAGTGTAAATAAATTACAATAAATAAATAACATCATAGAGTTCGAACATTCTTTCTTAGTTCTTGTGTTTTTTTTGCGTAATTTATTTTACATTACATTATATAACATACAAACCATTTACATTCACATTTCACATATGTGTAAATCGTACTTTTACTCGGACTAAAGATTTCCGCAGTAATTGTAATGAATGGAGCATAAAATAAGAACTAAAAAATTCCACATAAATGATTACTCATTCATACGACCGGCAATGAGTTTTAGTCATACAATATGGAGTCATACAAACAATCCAGACCGGATGACGTGAATCTCGCGAAAATAATCTCAGAGCCAGAGGGCTGTATTTATAAACAACATTGAAAAGTGTGAAGTAACCGGCGGCAATGGAAGAAAACCATTCCAAAACTGTTGGGGTTTCTAAAAAACACAGTACGGTAGCTGGATAAACAATTTTTATGGTTCGACTCTTTCGGCGCGTGCGCAAGGGCTCGTGTCGCTACCCGACAGAGAATACTCATTAACGAATTAAGTAAATATACATTTATATACGGACGTGGTCGCATCGCCGTGAAAAATGCTGTTCTATCTATAACTGTCACGACTTTGTTTATAATATTTGTGTATGTTTATGTTCTATTTATTTTGTAGGCGCTGAAGTGCATTAAGAAACGTTTTAAAGTAAGTGTTTACTTTAAGATATTTTTAACCCAAATAGAGCACAGCATTTCGCACCGCGTAAAACGAGACGTAATTTTTATAATAGAATGTTGTGGTCAGGAATACAGTGCGTGCGCCAGATGGTGACCGTCATTAGTTCTAACTAGTTGTCTTTCATAACAGTATCGGGTTAACGGATTGTGGTAACCGGTGAAATGTGCAGAGCAATGTGCGTAGGCCATCTCTTCATAACCATCGTAAATCACCGCGAATGCTGCATCTAGCTAGTTCTAGTGATACAACAGTGACCGAGTGAAACGGGTTTGCAAGTCAGGTTCCTGTGTTATGTGTTGCTAAGTACTTGTATTAACATAAACTAATCAAAAAATTATCATTAAATCGCCTCAGTCTTACCTGAGAGACAAACATATTATAGAATTAAGGAAAACACATGACGAAACAATATTAGTTTTCGAAATATGTCGATTATTCTATACAACTATTCATAACTTTTCTATCACAATGAATTGATTGCATCCAAATCTGTGTTTATCTTTACAGTTGTTTAACTGTAAACGCAGTAAGATTATGTTCCTTCGACTACAAATCACACAGCAGCTTCGCAAAACCTATAATTACCAGAGAAATCTTTACACCTGTCGCAAGAGAAAAATAGTACTAGCTATAAATTCCCACGGGCCACGGCACATGAGCTCACCTAAACGTGGGACGTGTACTGCAATAAACTGTTTTAAATTAGCTAAGGTCAGAGTTTTGCGGCGAACATTAGTGTGGAAGAAATTATTTTCTATGACAAGTTGATGACAGAATTGCCAGCAGGGTTTATAACTTGCTCGACCGTTAGCTCTAACTGAAACTTTAATGTGTTCTACGGAGTGCGGAAATTCTCGACGTTCTACTATATCAATACTGTAGCTTTAATAATATAAAACTATTTGTATGCTACAAGGGCTGTTGAATACAATTCTCAAATTATCATTTTGTATACTTTACTGTCAATAAAACACTAAATATCAAATTATTAAACTGAGGTAAGTCTGGCCTATTTAATCTAATGCTAATGACAACCTGGAAAAACCGGAACATCTCATCGAGTAATGTAGTATTTCTCAAAACTCGAGCCGCGACGGCGACTCAGCATGACAGGTTTTTAATGGTCTGTACACTGTAGAAAAGTAATTACCTTGAGGATATTAACGAAGAAACATGTAATCAGGGGTACCATCATTGCAATCTTCTAAAAATGTAATCAAACTACAATATTATGCCTATATTATTAATATAAGCCAGAGCTACAAATAAATCACTACATCTATTAATATGATTTACCAGCTCTACTAGGAAGCCATGTTATCCATGCCATGTTATATAGCGATGTTTATTCGAGGATTCGATAGCGTGGGCTATTGACGATGAGCGAATTCAATAGATACTGACCATGGCCTTGAATGAATGTTATATAACATTGGAAGTCTCCAGAACATCCAAACGCTAGATGAATAAGATGCATAAATTTAACTTCAAGAGGGCAGCGTTGAATTGAAACGAGAGCTAGTCGTCAGACTCGAGAAAGACAAGAATAAATCTGAAGAAAGGTACTTGACTAGTCCAAGGGCTTAACAAGTATAAGTGCACGAATGAGAAATGGATAAAATAAAGTACGTGGATATAGATAATTATATTACGTTGATTGTTATAGTGTCCGCATCTTATAAGTTTTTATGAGAGGTCAAGTAATTTATAAGGAGATTTTTTAATCAAGCAGTTTAGTTTCAAGTTAGTCGAGAAACTCTGCAACATTTATTACAGGTACAGCAAGTGGAACATAGATGTCTAAAATACTATTTCTACTCTTTATCTGTGTTTATATAAGGCGTAGATAAGAGTTAGATTGCACTGAGATAACTGATACATTAAGTGCATATTGAATGTCTAGAAACTATGGAAAATCATTGAAGTGGCGAGTGGTAGTTACAACGCAGCGTTTGTAGGTAATTTTACTATCTATTACTATTACAAGACTGTTTAACGTATTAATCTATGCTAATATATTAAAGTGTTGCTATTTTATATTTGCATGTGAACGTTGTTTGACATATTTTGTTCATTTGCTTGCTATGACTTCAAAAAATAGATTTCGTGTGTGTTTTAAATATGAGTAGTTATTTTGTTTAGGAATTTAAACATAAAATCAACTCCAATATTTAGTCTTGATATTTAAAACTCGAAATAAATGTTTTATTCAAAGTTCATGCAATGAAATAATCTACACTTACTGCGTAACACTTATAAGGTTCCACGATTAATAAAGTACAGGGAACTGGTTTTTAGGCACATTATTCCGTAATTGTACAAATTGAGACACGCTGAGCACAAAAACTGGCACATTAGTTGCTTAATATGAAATTATAGATATGTTTAATGCATGTCTAACGCCTACTAAAACAGTTAAATACAATTGAAGTGCTAATACAGATATAAAAAAATGATGTTATTGGCGATTTCACTGTTGCCGTTAGTTTAAAATCAGTATTTTACATTTTCGATAAGATTAGATAAAATGATAGTTGCATGTTAAAAATTATTTTAATATCTTTGGTGATCGTAACAATGTAGAGGATAATTGGTTAGTGCGCAAGCTTTTTACTGAAGAAGCAGTAGGTCTTTAATATACTTATCATTATGATCATTTGTAGTTCTTGCTATATTGTAGTTGTTTACCTATATTTTACAGCAATTAACGGATAAATGCAAACATCTACAATTCCCAAAGTAAATTTCACTTCATCATTCAAGAATTTAAAAGATAGTTAATGTAAATAATAAATATCTTAGTATAAGTTAGGTACGTATATATTATAAACAATGGATTCAAGGAAATCGCGACATATGGTCTGTGGTGCGTCATACCAATCTGCCCTACGTGATAAAAGTTTAACAGTGTGTTAGATCTGTTTGATTCAAAATAAATAAACTATCTTGTAGTGACGTCATTATAAGCTTAGTAAACGAGACATTGATTGATATTAGGAGTAAGGAATTCATGGGAAGATTGATTTTTTTAAATATGTTAACATTATGTTTGCTACTACTGGTTGGTATATTCGTTTTATCACATGTTTATTGTAAGTGGATACTTCATGATAAGTTCAGTTTTCAGTCTATTAATATTTTATCGAGTTATTAAATTCGAATAAAAAGTGTTATTTTTCTGAGTGAAATTTCTAAATTGTGCCCAATATTCCGCGACCCAGCGCACTTCTGCCTACCCATTACAGCATATAGGGGTGTGTGATATCGTATTACATTTTAATTAGAACATCAACTTTCACAAAACCTTTAAAATCAATTGAGTTAACTGAGTGATCAACAACACAGCGCCATTTGACAGGAGAATGGCACGCGCCATTCGTATTGTTGGCTATTCATTAACAAGTGGTTAACTAAAGGATTGTATTCAGATTCACAATGAAGCTATGGTCGTTGCTCCCGGTTTACTCGGCCGTGTAATTAGGTACAACTTGCTATAGCCCGTATTTTAGTATCATGATCTTGGCATTGTTAAATGAGGTGAAATTTTGTTGTCTTTGAATCCGTAAGATTGCTTTTTAGAACTTGTGGTGGTCTGGTTTATAAAAAAAATAATAATATTTTTTTTTACTTTGTTTGCCTTTTAGGTACTTAATATTCATATTTGCGAAAAAATTATGGCCCCACATTTATGATAGGTGTGGAAAGTAATGACTTTTTATTTTCTTCATAAACAAGAACTGTAGATATCTTGGATTTCTACAGTGAGTCGATGCCAAGCGAAAGTACATTTGTTCATTATAATACAAAGGTAAAGCTATACACATACCTAGATATAACCTATAGCAAAATAGGTAGGTAGGCACATATAACAAAATACTAATACCAAGTATTCTACTAACTCTTCAAGAAGACGTCTTTAATACCTTAGGGCCGTAACAAATGTATTATGTCAATCAACTTGATTTCTTTAGGGTCGCCTTGCTGAACAAAAGACTTGTAGACACGCGCATAAATCAGACGAGAATACAAATTATATAAATACAAGCCGTCACAACATTGCCCATCATGCTTACATATGAAACACACATACTGCCTCCTGACGTCATCTGGGCACCGCATGAAGAGTTGATACGATTGCATTACACAGATTATACAAAGCAACATAAGTAGGTACAGGGTGGAGATACTGTCAATAGATAATAAAAAACAAATAATAATGGACCTTGTAAATTAGGCACAAACATTATTTAACGTAGTTACTTCTATCTTATTTTACTATACTATCCTTTTTACTAGTAGTAAATGGATATTGATTAATGAAAAAGAAATGTTTTATAGAATATACAGCCTTTGAGAATATGTTCTAGATTTTATGTAGATGGCTAGAAAGTCTGGGTTTATTCCAATATAACAAGAATATGTATAAAATCCGCCCACATTTCGCCATGACCTATATCCGTTCCAGAACGCGACAGACTGTTGATAACCAATAACTGTTTGCTGCATTAATGTCCCATTACTTGCCAAGTTACATAATTATTTTTATAGCGCATTTCTAGTAAAATAATGTCAGTTATACATTTTCTACTTTTGGTATGAAATATGTTTGTGCACGTTACTTCAGATTTTATCAGTTATCGATATCTATACCATATACTGAACCTTAATTCTATACTCACCTTTAGGACAAATAGAAAAAAACCATTTACCTTTTAAATTCATAAATTTAGCACAATCGGTCCACCATCCACACGCAAAATAAATCAAGGAACATTAAGTTCCTGACCTACTCATATAATTCTAAAACGAAATACATTTAATAATTTACCATAGCTATTAACGTAAGTTTCTTTACGACTGTGTTCTTTTTATTAAATAAGTAAGTATATCGATATTAAACTCCTCTACTTACTCTTATTTCTAATATATCCATTAGTTAACGTAGGCGCATATTTCTACTGCATAAAAGATGTGCTGTACAATGTTCATAACAATGTCAGTCTGAGATAAACCCTAAGTATAGAAATTATTCGTGCATGTAACGTTTAACAATAACTTGAAACAATCGTCTGCGCTCACGCATCCACGCATTATTAAGTCCAATAAACCAACAAAGATCCTAACAGCAATAAACACGCGCCTCATGACCGTTTTACATTAATGGAGCCAGGGTACCTTGTAATCAAATTAGTTTTTATCGATGTTCAGAGTGCTCATTTCGTAACTGCCATTTGTTATGCGTTGATGTTAGCGCCTTAGAGATAAACAGTATTAAATTTGAAAGCATTTGTGCTTACAATTTGTACTAGTGTTTTATTTACTTAAACATTTAGTTTTTGCTTTCTCTTTATCATTCTCACGGCAAAGAATGGTCTTTTTTCATATTAAAGTGTTATTTGCACGCCGCTATACCTCGTTGTCAAATCTCAAGCTTTAATTAGTTTAATTAATGATTACTTTCGCTGTAAAAGTACTATTGATTGTTCAGTAAGAAAAGTCGCTACAGAAACGCTCGGCGTGTTAAATACTTTAATATTTTATTAAATTTACTTTAATAGCATGTCTTCAACTAATAAAGCATGAAGCTGTAGGTAGTGATAGTAATTTAAATGAATACAAAATCATTAATTACCAATGAAGCAGCCATGGATCATTTGTCATTATTGTAAAATGTTTTCATGTCATGAGTTGAACGTATGTGATTAATGATACAGTAACCATGGTGAAATCTCCAGTCCTCTGTACTTTATGTGGTAGATCAATTAATATGACCTTAAAGTTGTTATGGAATTACAGTTTCTATGAATGCTTGGAATATTTTATAATTATTAACTATAACGGTTTAAGTTTGAACGAGTTATTAACAAACTAAAAAATATTCAAATTCACAGAAGCAAATAACTCCACAATTATACCTGTGTTAATTTGTATCTTCAAAGAACGCCGCAAAAGTATAAAATATTTTATGGAGTAGCGTAAAATGCGTGGGAAGCTGATGAGCTCCTAAAGTTTTATAATCCAACCATTGCTTTCTAATTGAAATACACATTCTGAATAAACAAAATTTATACCGAAAATTAGATACCACGTTATCATAATGGAATATGTGGGTAGTTTGCAAATTTAATGCCATTACCCGCATGTGTTGATGAACCCAAGATGGCAATTTTTGGGACAGCTGCGTTAAGCTCTTTTATTATAATGTAACCCTCTTAGCATAAGAATGTTTGAACCCGAAGTTGATTGTATTAAAACGATATTTAATCCCATCCATCATTTACGGATCAAAAAGGCTTAGAAAGCAAACACAACCAACACAATCTTGAAAGTATATGTTACGAAATAAAGGAATCTGCGATCATGTGTCGTTTATTAGCTCCGAACGTGATTCTGAATCACTTATTTCTATGTGCAAAGCCGAAAGTCACGCCGTCAATGCAAAACGCTTTAGCATTCCGAAACGAAATAACCAGTGACTGTTTAGAATCATCAATCGAGTTGACGGAAGGAAAGTAGCGTTTATTAGCTCTGCAGTGTCAAAATGGGAGTTCATGTAAATTGCAAGCGGCTTGCAGCAGACAGACAATATGCTAATTTAAATGTATCGCCACATCTAGGGCACGCTTCCTCTGCTGAGGAGCTGATAAACTTGCAAATGGCCTGGCTTTACAAAACTGACTGTTGTTACTTGACAGTATTACTTCATCAATGTTCATACTAATGAGTGTAATTTGACTACATCTGAGGCGTTATTGTGTCCAACCATTCGGAGTTTAATGTAAATAAAATTGACCTTTACGATTAAACATCTCACTGGAAGAAAGGTGGGCGAGTACCTATTGAATCGTGCCACGTATTATATGATTATCAAAGTATTAGTTTTAGAAAGCGGACCCCGGGGAGGCCGCGTCGATTAACTGCGCTTCGTGACTGAGATAAACACGCTAACTTAAATTGAAAACTGAGAATTAAACCATATATGGCGCCTTGCTGTTGTGGTTATGAAAACAGTTTCGTGCACGCAAACCGGCATATGGAAGGTCACAGGTTACATGCAATGCAGTTACTGTTGTTACGGATAGATACAATTCGCAATTATGTAATCGGTTACCAATTAACTCACGTTAATTGTTGGAAAACGTAACGTGTAGAATTCAAGGTTTAGTATGAAAACGTTTGGTAGTTATGAAATTTAAATAAAAAGAGTTTATCTTTGATGCAAATTATTTGACAAGTCATTGCGTATTCCACATGGGTCATACAAAGACGGACGTGAGTCGTGTGCCGCCGCTGATGCAAATGTTAAAAAGATATAACATTGAATATAAACTACCGATGCGCTGAATTTTAAGTGCTTTCAATTATATCCAGTATGTTTGCGCGAGGTTTATTGAGAAAAATGAAAGTAATTTGAATTTAGTTTACAATCATTTTAAGAATGAGTAAACTGTTGTATAATATTGTTTAACTCCAACAAAGTAAATTATTCCCGTGTATGATATCTACATAATATTATAAATATTTTGCAACTCTACATTTTGTTTTCCTTACAACATTTTCACAGTATACCTAAATAAAATATATGTTTATTTCCAAGGACAATTTCAAAACGTTAATAACCTGTTTGTGTAAAATTTCTTTGCACCATGTAATATTGTAATCGTATTGGTATTTTTCAGCAATTTTACGTTGTTCGGTTTTAGGGTATTATTTGCTGGCCAATAACTTCGATTGTAGATTATTCATTATACTTAGTTTACATCAAAACCTATGTCATAATTAAAAATTTAGAGAAACTAGCATAATATCTGTATAGTAAATATAAGAATCATAATATATATCATACTTATAAGTAATATATATTACTAGTATAAAAAAAATACTTAATTGTTATTTTTAATGTCAAGAACTACTTTCCTCAGTGTCTGCATAGCCTCATTTTCTTCTGCATGTCATAAAAGCAGTTTTAATGGAGTTTCTAATGATAGCATGGCTTTTAAAAACAAATAAAACTATAAAAAATATGAATTCAAAGAACTCACGTACCAGCCATTAGCCTTCAATTTATGCCTCAAATGTAATCCATAAATAATCGAAACAAATTACTTTCGTACTTTAGGCAGAATTAAGTACCGTGACGTGAATATCAAAGCAATCGATTTACGATAACTTAGCGATTCAATGTAACGAAATTTCGCAAGGAAATGCTGATACTGATTTGAATAAGGGCTCCATATGTCGGTCATAAGATATTCGGCAAGGTGTTTTGCGGATAAGCAAGGTGGCTAGCAGCTGCTGAATCACAGCTGAACCAATGAGGCGACACCTGTCTCGATCGATTTTTGTTTTTTCTCTTCCTTTTATATCTGGTTAGTACATCCATCATCCTTATTATCGGAGTTGTGCATTAGTCATATACATTTTATACTTCACCCTCAAAAGCTCTTTGAACTAGTAGGTACAGAGCGTATTCAGCCTTTATGCAATATTTTTTACGAAATGTAGGCGTCATATAAAAATATTATTCCAATTATTCAGTAACCTATTTTGGATTATTTATTTACAAGATAACAGACTTATCGATTTAAGTATTGTACCAAAACCTTGAAAGGCTGTATATTTTTTGGCTTTAATAAAGTACGATCGCATTATACGTAATAGGCGTGGGTTTGTCCTTCAGCAAATTAGGTTATTTGTTCAGTAATTCATCCTAAAGCTATCCATTACAAATTGAGAACACCCTCGTTAACAAATTGTTCCCTTTTCAATTTCACGTGTTTCCCCGACGTACTGGCATTTAGGTCATCTGGATCAACTCCAAAAGATTTTGTTTGACTCGCGAAGAAAATTATGTTTACAAACGCATCTATAATAAATATTAATATCAGGTGTCCATTGATGTGTTTGATTAATGCAATTTGGTGTGTCGTTATTAATTCTATTTTGTCATGATAGTAGTCAATTATGTTTGACATAAATAGATTTGGTACTATCTACGGAATAACGGCAACAGCTTATTTCTTTTTTATACTTTGTGGTATTTATAAAGTTAGTCTTTCTTCAAATGGTGTGTTTCCCAAAGAAGCGATGGGAAAATCTCTAGGCTTTTTATTCTCATTAAAAAAATCTAAGCGCTATGCAATATTCAAGCCAAACCTCATTAAAAGTGCAGAAAGAACTAAAAACGCTTTCCATAGAAACAATAGATACACTGTGGGAATATTCAGACTCGAAAACAAACGATGTGAATCCTACAGAACAAATATTTGTATAACAATTTTTTTGCAAATCCCACGAGGTTTTATGCATTTGATATTTAAAAAAATATAAGAACTTTTCATAAATACTTATTGTAACTAAATTAGTACTTATACAATACATAGGTCTCCTAAATAATAACATTATTATGTAGTTATCAACCTTTGTACCAATTAGCTTACCAACGAATTAGTATAATGAGGCTTGAGTGGATAATTTGATAAAGTCAGTGCTCGCGTGTCATATTTTATCTCAACTTGTACTTTGTCAAGCGGGAGTTAGAAACAAAGAGGGAGAAATGTTTGGGAGGGGGTGCGATGCGTCATGCGACCACCCTCTGGCACGCACCCCTGCACCCTCGCTCCGAGCCATCGATCGATCCCGCGACCGAGAACGCCATGCGCAAAGCCCGCCCTTTTTGTTTATATTCACTGATTATATTTCCTGCGTTTTCCAATATTTTGTATGTGATCCTCGAATATACAATTTATGCCTGGGAAAACTTTTTGCAGGAATGACATTGCCGATGACATCACAGTTATTAACAATATTAATTTTCCCAGTGGTATGTTGTGTACTTACTGGCATTCGTTCATGATTTCCTCCTGCGTGCGAACCTGCACCGGCGCCAGTTTCTCCACGCTCTCCTCGTAATTCCCGAAGCACTTAGTGATCTTCTCGTCGAACGTGTTCACCAAGTCTTCCAAAGATCCGGAGAAAGTTTCCGTGAAATTGTCTCCTTCACTATTTTGCATATTGTCCTGTTTACACTTCACCGGTTTTGGTTCATCATTATCGTTTATTTTATTAGAGTCGGTTTTCATTTTGACCATTTCACTTTTAATGTTGTTAATATTGTTGAGGTGTATGTCGTTGCCATTGATAGTTTTTTGCGGGTAGTCCGCGGTGGAGAGGCAATCGTCGGCCTCTTCTATTTGCGCGAGCGGCGCTTCGAACTCGAGCTCGGCCATCCTGCCACCCGCTTCTCGCATGACCGTACGTCCGACTGCGCTGTGTACTGCGCGGAAACTAAGTGTCGGGCACCGTGGAACCGACTCCAGCTTGTCGAACCGAGTGACGCACCGCCGTCGCCCGTCGCCGTCGCCGCCGCGCCGCGTCGTGCCGCGCCACCACTAATATACTACGGCACCCTTACAGACTCTGCTTTATTCCTTGCTTGTTATTTTCTTTCACGCAAAATATCATTAGGGATAGTACACTTACTAATTATTAACCTTAACCATTGTCAGGGTTTTATTTTTTTTTAATGCTATTTATACCTCGGGAAAATAGGCATATTTTATAAATAATGATAATAATAATTACAGATTATTAAATCAACACACCATAGTCGTAATATTTTTCCATTTGTTCCATTCCCGATAAAACTATGCCTACATTTTTTTCTCATTTAGCATGGCTACGGGACAAAAATCTACATCATCCTCGAAACATACATAATGTATTATAAAGTCATAACATTATAGAGTTTTTGAAATTTAATTTAAATATAAAATATAACTAAAAAAAATCATAGCAATACAGAAATAATATTAATATTACCAAGTCACATGTTTCAAATAAACGCGCGCATTAACTCTGTGTAGCCAATTAATAAATAGATAATAGACTTTTTCTAAAGATTTTTTTTGTTGAATAATTTAAAAGATTTACTAGTGATATCCATTGAAGGCAAGATCGAAGGGGTTGAAAAACAAAATAAGTTTATTTTCTGTATCATTTAATAATTTTCTTATCAATGAAAATAAGAGCGAAGGAGTGCGACGAAGAATGCTGTATTGTTTAGGATTCCTTCGCATTCACTAAAAACGATTGATTGTCACTTGACATCACGACATTGACATTTCGTCGCAATTAAAAATTAAAAGTTGCCAAAATAATAACATGAATAACTTTAGGAACAATTTTAGGCAAATTGATTTACCTAAATCACTATGTACCTCATAAAACGCAGTCCTGATTTCAGGACTTTGCAAACACTTATTAGATTTTACGGGTACTCACAGGTTTTACATTAGATATGTTATGTGATTTTACGAAACCTAAATATTCATCCATTTTTTCCAGTGTATCAAGAAAAAGCCACTATGAAGTTCTCAATTTACGTAAGAATTGTACAGATAAAGAAATTAAGGAAGCCTTTATTAAGATGAGTAAAGAAGTAAGTCAATTTCGTTTTAATTTCCTTGGCTGAGTTGGCAAATAGATAACGATTTAAATTTATCTCAGTTTGTGACATAAGAGTGTATTATTTGAGTTAAATATGTATACGATACTATAGGGTACAGGTTTTAGTTAAGTATTTAAATCATAATCAAAACTTCTTTGCGTGTTATAATTAGTATAGTTTTTTTATTCCCAAGAAACTGCTATAAGGCGGTTAATCTAGTAGCCATGATTTTAAATAAAATGAAATATAATTGATCTTTAAATGAATAAGCTGAGAAGCCTTAAAATATCACAAGTATGTAAAGTATTAGCTCCCTTGTTAAATTATGTTTCTTAAAATACCTACTTACTTTTAAGTAGTAAGTATTTTTAAAAACAACCAATCAATTATTTTACTATTATCCATTAATGTACGTATTTTTTAATACAATTCTTGTTAACAAAATCAACTACCTATTTACTTGCCAGTAATCAATGCTTATTATTTCAGTTTCACCCTGACAAAAACAAAGATGCAAAAGCCCAAGAGAAGTTCGTTCAAATTGTTGAAGCTTACAATGTGCTTGGAAAGCCGTCCAGTCGTGCACAATATGACGGTATGAGAGAAGTTTTTACCGGACCCTCACCATATGTTTACAAACCTCATGTACATTACAAGTAAGTATTTAATGCTTCAATCGATGTCCTGTATAAAATTATGATGCAAATAGATAATGCAATTTACTATTTTGTGAATGCTCTTTATTAATTGCATCTTTAAATGATTTAGATGAATTTCTCAGGAATTTGATATTATCATATTATGGGACAAATAGTCTTACGAAACACTGATAGCTATTATTCAGCTTTTGAACAAAATAGTGTATAGTGCATTAAAAAATTACTAACAGGATAATGCATATTTATAGATATAAAACTTTTGCGGGGTGTAGAAAAATAATTTTCTTTGTACTATATTTAACATTGAGTATTAGTATTGCAGTAAAAATAATTATTTAGGGGACAGCTTGAATACCAATAGCAGAAACCTACATGTCAAATTGTTTCAGCTTCATAAACCTAAGCAAATTGATAGAAATAATTCATTTTGTTTTTAATAATAAGCACCAAATGTGCTGTTATTTTTATTTACACATGTTTAAGTTTGGCAGATTGCCATTTTTCAATCAGTGATACCGAACAGGCACCATTTGAGATATGTTTTTTTTCTCTAATCTATTAATAATTGTATACATAATATTCCTGGCAATAACCAACTAAAGACAAAACTCCTTTATAAGGTCTGCCAAATTCTTTAATAATCTTATTGATTTGCCAGATTTAGACACATTTAATTCAAGTTCAACCCTTTTTAAACACACTTAATCTAATGATTGCTTTGAAACAATTCACCGACAGTTTTAGTCTTATATCTCAACATATTCCTTATAGTTTTCTTACTCAGTTAACCTTTAGCATACAATATACTTATTGTTTAGCAGATATAGGCAAAATTAAACAAGTATAATTTATTATAAGTAACATGCAAAAACTTGTAAATGGTAATATAACAACTATATTACTGTTTGATTAATTTATAATTTAGTAAGATATTGTTTGATTTCCTACGAAAATAAAATATAATATCTAATACTTTGTTAGTATTTTTTTAATCAATATATGTATATCACAGTTATTACTTTCTTCCTTATTAAAAATAATTTTGGCAATATAACAATGGGTTACAAAAAAAATAAATGATTGCTAAAGTGCAATCAAATCTGCCACCAAAGTTTTGAGAAAATGAGAAGATAAACTGAAGACTAGTATTCTCAGTTGCCAAAAATAACATCAAGGTATAGTAAGTGTATTTATACACTTACTATAAGTTGGTGCAAATTGATAAATGGAGAGATAAACATTAGTTAATTATATCTGTTACAGTTTCAGAAAGAACCCACAATACAGTTACTATGACAGCACTGGCCAATCACAGAGTGCGAAAGCGAACGCAAAATCTTACTATGGAGTGGACGGAATAAAAAAACTGCCTAATTACTACATCATTTTGATATGTTTTGGTGTTGCATTTATTGGTGTGGTGTTGCAGATTTACGTTATCAGGTATTGATTTCCTTTTCACACTATATTTCTCTCTAAATTTTCTATTTAAAACAATGTGTTAAATTCTATTAGACCACAACCTGTTATCGGAATAGGGTATTATGTGGGTTCCAAAATTTTCCTTCATTTCCATCATCACCATTGAATGTATATGTGTTATCACGAAATACTATTGTGTTTAGCCTTAATTTAGTCACTAATTATCAAACATTGTGGGACCTGTCCAGCTGTAGTGCAGTGCAATTCATGGAGATTTTTTATTAAATTCATATTAATATGGCCTTTATATACAAAAAGTTGAAATTCCAGGTTGCTAAAAATTATAATATTGCAAGCTCTTTGTGTATAGGGTGAGTTGGTACAAGGATTTATGTATGGTTCATAAATGTAAATAAAATATTATTCTGGTATCATATATAATATGGTTTATTCTCACTGAACTAGTCTAAATGGTACAATTAACTGGTAATGGTTATGAGGACATGTGAAATGGTTGATTATCTGAATTGATTGGTAAAATTACTTGCATGCTTACGGACATTGCACAGGGCATTGTCTACATTCAATTGTAGACTAAAATGAATATACAAAGAAATGATACTTACATACTTTAAAATAATATCCATTATTCTTCATACTGTTCCAGAAATACGTATGTACTACAACAGAGACAAGCCCAAGAGAAATCAAAATATTTGGCAGAGGAGTTGGACCGGGTTCGTTCAGCAGCTCAAAGTAACGGGAATGAGGTGAATGAAAGAATAATGAAATTCTTTAGTAAATAATATCATAAGTACTTAATTAATTTAATAAACCTTAAATAATACGAAAGACAATATTTTAAGAGTTGTATGCTTCAAGTAATTAAATTTGCAGTTTTATTTGCTAATTCATGGTAATCGCTATATATTATTTAAAAAGAACTTCATTTTTTTGTGTAGTGCAAAAGTAGTTGAACAAATTCTAAACTTCAAATAGGCTATACATATCAAGTTTCATTATTATTATGTTGTAATTAAGTAAACTACATTTATTTTATTTTGTAAATAAGAAAAAATGTTGGTAAGAACACAAAAGTTTATAGGCCATTTGAAGGTTAAAATTTATTCAGCCACTTATGTGGATTACTGCACATAAAAAATGAATTAGACATTTGTATTTATATCCCTTTATTCTAAATTAACAACATTTACATCAAGTATAAAGAAGATAGTTCTGTTACATTTTGAGCAAGCCTGTGAAAATAGAATCATATCCTTTTGCTTATTTTTGATAGTACCAATAGTGATTTTATTTTCTTTTCTTTTTAGTTGCAAACACGTTTGCTTTTGGAAAAGATTGTAACAGCGGCCAATCCAGCAGTAGCCACAGCGTCGCTTGGGCAGGCATTGGCAAGCGATAAAAAGTGATTTCTTTTTATACAATTTACAATTAGTACAATTTTATATATAAAAACTCGGGGGCGGATTCAGGAAAATTTTGGGCGGTATATTGCGACTGTGATTGCATTTGACAAATAAGCCTCACCATTTTATATAGCAAATTTGTTAGCTTGTAATTTAGTTGTCTTTGAAATTTATTTTATTTAACATTCTTAGTATAACGATATTACGATACGACGACAATAGAATTTATTTTAGTATGACAACGATAGCGCCGGAATCCTTTACTCGTTATTTCTGATTAGATATTTTTAATATGTTATTAAAGCACAGGTTTTCAGTCTATTTAGATTGGCATAAAATGATTAATAAAATGGTCATGTCCCCCTCAGCTTTCTCCTGAATCCATGCCTGTATTCAATTGACACACACCTACAGTACAATATTGTAATATAGAGTAAAAGTATATATGTTTTTGTAAATCTTTTCACTCTTACAATATTTGTAGGTGATAGATAATTTAGACGCCTTTTAGTAGAAAACAATAATGTATATACATATTAATTAATGTATATAATTACAATTGAAGATCTGTTGTATTTTGGGAATATGTTGAATTTTATTGAATTATACAGTTTTAGAAAATTAATGTAGTTAATTTATTTTAGTGTAAACTTAGGTATGTGATGTGTATGTTGAAAGCAGTAACACCATTTTTATTCAATCTATTGACGAGGTTTAGGTCTATCGTGTCTTTAACCCACGAATTTGGCAAACCTATGAAAATGATAATTTTTTTTATTAAGACCGAATAATTGATAATAATACAGTCGAAATCAATAAACGATCCTAATTGCTATCGTCGGATCGATCTCGAAGGTAAACCAATTATAGCTAGACAATTGTAAACATGAAAAAAATATTGAAACATACGCGAGACATATTAAATTAGTATATAAGTAGCAACGCTGGTTCCGAATTCCGACTACAAATACGTGTGAAACGGTGTTGCTAACTATGAATGTCAAAAAAACTTTATTCTGATTGGTCCATTTTTGGATCGATCTGAAAATTATTAAGTTCGTTTTTTTAATTCGGCCATTCGATAAATCGCGACTGCATTATACTATGTCGATAAATTACTAAAAAGTAAAGATATTTAGAAAATTGTATTAAATATGCGTGTTTTCAGGGATACGCCGGATGTATTCATCACAGATTATGAAGTAGACGAGGCGAATGATTACGGTTATGATGTTTACATGAAAAGTGATCTAAAAGTGCTATCCGATTTACTAAATGATATAATGTCGTACATAAGCTGAAGTTTGTTATATAATCACGTAATAAAAATCGTTCCAGTATTTTATATCAAGATTTCAAAGTTGGTTATTAACAAAATGTGTTATAAAATGATGTAAAAATAGTATGTTTTTTACATGTTTGTTTTTAAATTATATCTTATGAAATGTATTATAAAAGACCAAGGTCGTAGCCGTATCAGCGTTTCAGTGATACGGGGCCCCCGAACTTTAGGGGTCCTACTTGCCTCATATCTATATTAACCTAAACGGGCACCCTGCCCTAAAGAGCCCAACATATTTTGATATGTAATTGTAATAGGGCATATTTAAGGAGACATTTTGGAACACGATTTTGAATTATGTTGACAGTTGTAAATTCAAAATCTTATTTATTAGCTGTGCCACGAGAGGAATAAGTAATAGTCTGAGGTATACAACGATGACTTTTCTTTTGGTATTTTACTTTCAACGTGTTAGGTAAATCTTACTATCACGGATGTTAATGAACGATTCAAACCACATTTTTCGTTCGATCGCGAAAATGGACCAATCAGAGTAAAGTATTTTTGACATGCTCACAAATGACAAATTTTGATTGGTTTATTGGATCCGATCGAAAATTTAAAGGACATTGTTCTGTGCCCGTACATAATTCGCCCAGGAACCAACAGCAATGTAAAAATGTTTGTAATATTTAGAATCAATAATAAATTCTCATGACATATTATTTATAAAACGGACAAGCTGAGGTATCGTATTAATCCAAAAAAACGATGAGATTTTGAGGTTATAATTGATAGTAAACATTGAAAGCTTTTCAATGTTCAAGGTAGATTTATAGTCCTGTCATTTACGCTTTAAATATGCTTTTTATTGATATAAGTACCTATCTAATATATATAAGCCCTAAAAATTCATCACTATGTAGGTATCTGATTATTTCTTACTTAAATCAGGCTATTTTAAAAGACTTGATTCATATATTTTTTTATAAGTAAAAAGGTACCTAATTATGTAGTTATAGTATTTACATCCTCTAAGAGTAACCTTCAGATTTTTTTTTTAAATTGTGTCGCTTATTGAAAGCGCGATAATCCCGGAATGCCTGGAAAGCGGGATTTTTGACGTAAGCAAAGCAAGAGCAAGTGCAATTATATTTATGAACTTATTTAGGTACCTACATAACAACCTGAAACTAATTGGGTCTATTTCATCATCTCTCTATCTCTACATAAAAATACAAACCGACAAGTAGAGTCTCGCTCTAATTAGGATAGCTTATAGCATCATATTTTGTTAGTCATAGTTCATGACTGACGAACATTTCTATAAATATAGTTGTGGTTCATAATACGATCCTCGTTCTAATTAATCCAGGACTGAATGCGTAATGTGGAATACTCTCAGTATAAATTCAAGGCTTGCGTCACCTACACATACTTCAGGCTCTTGATGGTTTTTGTTAGACTGAATGGTGTAGTCCTGATGGATTGAGCTGACGGCTTGAGCTTCGTTTTAAAAATAATTTAATATTAAAGTAGATACATAATTTAATGAGCTGGGTTGACGTTATGAGATTTGGATGTTATCAAACATAGATAATAATATTGTCTATGAGAATCTAATAGTATTTTTCATAGAAACATATTTGAGAAATAGTATTGATAGTTATAATCGATAGTATTTCTTCTACCTGCCTTATTCTAACCCTATGTGGAATCAGCACAACACAATGGTATATACAAAAACAATACAATAATCTTAATCCTTGCCATTTAAGGTGGTAGCTCAAGGTCCATTTTCATACATTTTGTTTCGGCTTTAATCTGGGTAACTAAACAAGTATTGGCAAGTAAAGAATTTAAATTCACGTCTAGTTAGTGATTAGTTCTCGCAGTTGAAGAAAAATGTAAAAATAATTAATAATCATGGATATTTCTGCCTTTAAAATTTCGTCATATTAAATTTTAAAGGCCGAAATATCCATGATTATTAATTATTTTACGTTTTTCTTCAACTGCGAGAA
Organism: Manduca sexta; assembly: GCF_014839805.1. Classification (NCBI taxonomy): domain Eukaryota; kingdom Metazoa; phylum Arthropoda; class Insecta; order Lepidoptera; family Sphingidae; genus Manduca; species Manduca sexta. Next base: position 8,877,695 of record NC_051125.1, on the reverse strand, counting down.
CTAATCACTAACTAGACGTGAATTTAAATTCTTTACTTGCCAATACTTGTTTAGTTACCCAGATTAAAGCCGAAACAAAATGTATGAAAATGGATCTTGAGCTACCACCTTAAACCGAAAAACAAATAACATTAATACAATTTCCGAAAATATGGCGTACGATGGGCTACCTTATCAATACAAGATTTTTTTTTCTAGCCAACCTTTGCAAGGAAAGAAACTAAAACCGAATAAAAATAGTAATCTATGTACAACAAGAAAATACTAAATTAATTCTGAAACATATTAGCAATATAAATATACTAATCTATACTATTATATAAAGCTGAAGTTTGTTTGTTTGTTTGAACGTGCTAATCTCAGGAACTACCGGTCCAAACTGAAAAATTCTTTTTGCGTTGGATAGCCCTTTGTTCGTGGAGTGCTATAGGCTATATATCATCACGCTATACCCAATAGGAGCGGGGCAGTAATGGCTAATCTCAGGAACTATCGGTCCAAACTGAAAAATTCTTTTTGCGTTGGATAGCCCTTTGTTCGTGGAGTGCTATAGGCTATATATCATCACGCTATACCCAATAGGAGCGGGGCAGTAATGGCTAATCTCAGAAACTACCGGTCCAAACTGAAAAATTCTTTTTGCGTTGGATAGCCCTTTATTCGTAAAGTGCTATAGGCTATATATCATCACGCTATACCCAATAGGAGCGGAGCAGTAATGGCTAATCTCAGGAACTACCGGTTTCAACTGAAAAATTCGTTTTATGTTGGATAGCCCTTTATTTGTGGACCGCTATAAGCTATATATCATCACGCTATGACCAATAGGAGCGGAGTCAGTAATGGCTAATCTCAGGAACTACCGGTCCAAACTGAAAAAATATTTTTGCGTTGGATAGCCCTTTGTTCGTGGAGAGCTATAGGCTATATATCATCACGCTATATTCAATAGGAGCGGAGCAGTAATGGCTAATCTCAGGAACTACCGATTCGAACTGAAAAAATATTTTTGTGTTGAATAGTCCTTTGTTTGTGGAGTGCTCAAAGTTATATATCATCACGCTATGACCAATAGGAGCGGAGCAGTAATGGCTAATCTCAGGAACTACCGGTTTGAACTGAAAAAAATCTTTTTGTGTTGGATAGCCCTTTGTTCCTGGAGTGCTATAGGCTATATATCATCATGCTATGACCAATAGGAGCGGAGCAGTAATGAAACATGTTGCAAAAACGGGGAAAATTATGAGTTTTGAGAGCTTCAAAGAGTTAAAGTTATGCAACAATGATGTATGACGGGATTGTTTCACTTAAAAAGTTCTAAATAAAATAACAAAGTCCCCCGCTGCATCTGTCTGCCTTAACGTGTTAAACTCAAAAACTACCTAACGTATTAAGATGAAATTTGGTATGGAGACAGTTTGAGACCCTGGGAAGAATATAGGCTCCCGGGAAACTACTATTTTTATAACGGAAAACTTTAGCCTGAAAAACTTTATAACGCGGGCGGAGCCGCGAGCAAAAGCTAGTATATATATAATTATGAATTAATAAAAAAGGTGGAGAAAAGAGATAGGGTACAAGGTAAGAGATAGGGTTTTTTTGTAAATATATGTTTGTAGAAACAATTGGGTGTAGGTTTTACAAGAGGCCGCTTGCGTAACGTCGACCTTTTCAGGGATCCAATGTCTAAAGAAGAACAAACACAACGAGTTATTCTTGAAATTGTTCAAGATACTACAAGTCCTTGTTCCATATAAGAGGCACTAGATGGCCAAACCGAGGGGGCGCGCGCGCGGCGGGGATGTTTACCTAAAAATAAAACAAAATTACTCTCGACAGTAAACAATATATTAAGGTTTTTCAAACAACGTTTTTATGTAGACTCTATCGTTCACATGCGGTGGTTCTGGCACTATGATAGGTCGACCATCCATGGTAATATCTTTGTATAAAGCGTCGTAATAACACGTGAAGCCTAGTCTCTCAGCAGACATCGCGGAGTAGGCACTCGATGTGTCCATACGGAGTAGACGGATACCTCGCTGTTTTGTGGCTTTTCTGTAATATACAAACATTATTTATAAATGGACATGGACATTTGGAGAGGATGGATGATAGGAGACTGACAAAGAGGGTTTACAAGGCGAATAGGGATGGAAGAGCCAGTAGGGATCGACTGAACCTTGGAATGTCGTATATCTGATATCCTTAATAAAGGCCAGGTCAAAAGTACCCGGAACTGACGGGAATGCATGAAAAGAAAGAATGAAAAGTAGCAGTGACCCTGTTATTCACGCAAGATTAGGATAAAAAAATATTTTCATAGACTAATGTTCTTACTCGGTCACCCTAACAAGTTCCTTCATAATCCCACGCCGTCTCCAACTGGGATCCGTGGCAGCCACTTTTACGTCCACAATATGCTCGTCATCTGGAAATTGTTCGTGTAGTTTAGAACCTTCTTCTCTTCGCGCTAGTATGTACAATATCCTCTTGAATTTGGGATTTTGACACCTCTCAGCTTGGCTTAATAAGTTGTCGTCGTCTTCCTGAAACCAGTGTGATTTGTTATAAATGCGATAGATGGCGTTAGTACTTAGACTTGAAAAAACAAACTTAAATTGAAAAGTTGATGAGTTGCAAATAAATGTAACCTAATAAAACTATTAACAGAGAATTATAATTAATAGCTAGATTCATAATACTATCTATATGTATATCACCACTTATAATATTATTCGACTTCGACTCAAGTCACATGAGGCAGAAATAATATTGCCGAAAAGTATCTACAGACTCTTTGTTTCTTTGTGGTGGATTTCTCAGAGATTTTCCAGATGTTGCATCGTAGATTTATTTGGCGGTTCCAAAATTGAATGTGTTAAAGTTAATTCTATTTAAGTAGGTACCTATTTGATTAACGATGAATATTACCTAAAAATCCTAATAAAATACAAATAAATAACGACTGGCAGTTGCAAAACTGGGCGATTTATTTAAGAGACCGCGAGCCTCTGACACATCCACTAAAGCAAACCGTTTTGAATGTCAGCCTTTTTACAAGGGTCTAGTACCCAAGTCATTCCTTTGACCTTGCTGTACCTATCTGCAGCTAAATGACTAAGCCCGTAGACCACGATGACTAAACTAATTCAAAGATGACACCATCGCGAATATAATACTCACTACTTTTAAAGGGCATACTCCACTAATCATAACACCTATTATGTTTCCATCAGCATCGATTGCTTTGAACGACAGGCCTTTTAGCATAGACTCTGAGCAGTATTCTTCTAATTCTGTACAGGTTTCGTTTTCGCACAATCCAATTGCTTGGTTGAGGGGTTCGTCTATGAAGAATGTTCTGGAAAGAAAAGAACATGTTATTTTTTAAATAACTATCGTTTGTAAAAGTCCTGCTATATATTTTTCTGTGATATAAGTAGCCAATATCGTTACTAGGGTCTCAATCTATCTTGATTCCAAAATTTCATCGCAATTGGATCAGTAGTCCAGCTGTGAACTCGTAACAGACAAAAGGACAGAGTTACTTTCGCATTTGTATATAATTATGGATACATTTCAGACTAAATAGTAAATCCATGATGGCGTGTGTTAGTTTTTTTATTCTCTTACTCGTAAAGTGTCTTTGTGGAACCAGCAGCCAATTTTAAAGCTGGTAACGCATTCTTCTGAAGTATATGTAATATGTATTAAGCAAAGCAACATTAAAGTAACACTGCCAGGACTCAAACTCCGAAACACATGAATGTGGTTCTTCAGAAATCTCACCTCGTGGAACAATAGTTTGTAAAAAATAATAATTTTGGATATTGTTTTACGTTGATATTCTATGAGCTAGTTGATCGCTGTAGACTTGACCCATTCCTCTGTAGACACACGTCTACAGCGTGGCTATCATTGTGAACTTTTTGCTATAAGAAGGTAAACCGGTAACTGCTGAGCGAATATTATGTCATACTTGTTGACCGGTAGTCAAGCAGGTAAAGTGTTTGCTTAAGTATTTGAAGGTACATATGGATATAAATCTAAGATCCTTAGCAGAGGTAAATAAATTGAAATGGTTTACGTCAATACCATTATCTATTAAGTGTTATTTATAATCGATATAGCTGTGTCTGTTATCAACTTTTGTTTCCGAAATAATCAGATTAAAATTGCTGATTTTAGTTGTTGGCTACTAAAAATATTGCAGTAGAAATAAACTGTGGTGAAAATAAAGCTAAATTTTTTAAATTTAAATATCACAATATAACGGATTAAGTTTACCACCTGAACCTCCCCAGTAGAGAAATTTACAAAAAACCTAAAGAGTTGGTTGACATTATTACGTGAGCAGCGTAAATATAGTCATGAATACTACTTATTGTAAATATGCATATATAGACATACATCTTAAACTCAGCATTTAACATTTAAAATACGACAAAAGGTACTTAACATCCAAAGGTAATGTAAGAATGTCAAGGGTATTATACCTTTTAAGTAAATCCATGATATCATCGGCATCTTCTTTCTGTACCGGTGCTATCGTGTAGCCAGGTTGAGACATTGTTCGCAGTTCGATTTCTGACAGAAAAAACAATAAAATTACCATACATAAAAGTCAATCATTGCAATACGCGACCTACTCGATTCATGTAGAGAAAGTAAAAAGGTCTATCAAAGCTATGGAAATTTTAATGCAATTTGAAATCACGCACCGGCTGTGAATTATTGTCGCGCAAATTAAAACACTAAAAACTGCTCTCGAAAAAACTGTTACGCGGCAACTGAAACAGTTTTCGTTCTCCTAATTTATACTGCACTAATTAAAGTTCATTGAAAATGAACTCATCCTGTTAGGTAAACGTAAAATTTAATTGGATGCAAAGTAAATGAAAACTAGTACTCGAGTTCTTGTTTCACCGCTTCAAGTGTTTACGTTTTTGAACGCGATCCAATTAGGAAATGCTGAGATTGAAAACACACTTCAATAACGAGATCAGTTGCGGTGGAAGTCTAATTATGAAGTTTTGAAATTAGAGGTCCAAAGAATGATGCTTTCGATGGATAATTTAAATAAGTGGGAGAACAATATTTTCGAGAGTGTTTTTAAATTCAATATTGATAGGAATAAATATTATGAAATACTATAGTACTTTCTACTAATATATATATTTTCGTATCGGAAGTACTGATATCGCTGCTATTTAAATTTAGAACTAACAATAACCATCTAATCATTAATGTTCAACACTTCAATCCACAGTGCTCTACTTCGATCAGCAAATATGTGCTATAACAATATTATTACAAAATAATTTTATAGTTAATAATTTCATTGTATCATTAATCCTTCGTATACATTTGACTCATAAATAAAGATTATATTAATTGATATCGGTACTCACCTACTTAATCAAACACAGATCATTGCCACGACGCCTTTTAAATAAAAATAGAACACTATATTTCTACTATATTTAATACATCACTATAATTTTTAATACTTTGAGGATAAATCGATAAGTTGAAACGTAGTGGACGCTCACGCGCAACTGATGTAGGTACGACATGTGCATTTACATAATAACGGTGAAAGATAAAAATACGATGTTTAAAGGCTCATCTACACTATAGGGCTTTTGGTCCTTTGATAATAATAGATTTATAAAAAAAAAATGCAGAGATAAGAATTACGAATTGGTCATGTTAAAGAGCAGAATGTGCGTTTATGTTCAACCAGCGTTAATTATTATAATTACCGAAAATCAATTGTAATAAATATTTGAAAAACTGTATTACTTCAACCCTTCTTCGTGCGGGATAAGGCCATTTAGAAGCACAAGAAGCAATTTCATGTATGATGCCAGGATTTAACAATATAATATATTATATGATAAATGATACTGTAAAAGTTGGGATTTATAATATAGAATTCAGGTGCGTGGTAGTCAAGATATTTATTACCTATATATTTCTGTTTTAAATACGATTATAGGTATATTAACAAATAACTAGTCCAATAGCAGTTGTGTTGTTTACCGAATGCAGTCCTCTGAATAAATAAAATTACATTTGGTTTGTATGTGTGTGGCTTTAGCACACGTGTTTAACAAATGTTGACATTTTTTATCTGCTGGGCTTGGTTTATCGCGCAATATACTCTCCAATAAGCTGGATGTTACAAATATTTAAAGAAATTTAATTGTATACGCATTGTTTGTTTTTTTGCGCAAAGGAATACTGCTAATTATGATGTCAATCTTGTAAGCATCATATTATTTAGCCAGTGGTTGTAAAAATAATTTACTCAGCACATAAATGTTCTTGGGGATCCTCAATTCTCATTATTATGTTTTGACAGTAACGTCATATCGTGTCAGTGTGTGTCATTGTTTTTATAACTGTTTATGTACACTAGGCCTAATATAATTTAACATTGTACACATGAGTACACGGAGTGTGTTGTCATTACGGTCGTTGATCTTTTGTTTTTGTTTGTATCACAATCATTATTTAAGATTTTGTTTTTACAATATATTTGTGTTAATGGTTGTAAAACTTGGCACCACTGATAAGTGTGCTTTGAAGAATGATTCCTTTCTGGTATCCAAATGCCGGTTCCTTTATCTTTTCTTAAGGAGCTTGGTCTAAATGTTGGTTTAGACGTAGCTCTATAGGTATTTTTGCAATAGGTTCGAAGGGGACAGCATGAAGTAAAAATCAAAGAACACCTACCTAACGTAAATTGTTCAAAAATAACACAAAGCAAGTTTATTTTTCAACATATAAATTTACTGTAACTTCGGATAATATATGTCTGGTATCTTTTAATTATTATATACCTAAGAATCACTCACACCGGATCACAGACGGCTCAAAATGTATTACCAAAACCATTATTTGCGTATATCTTAGTTTCAGTGAGCTGTAAAATATATGGCTTGCTACAGTTTGGCAATTTTTATCTCGTCTACAACGCGCACGTTCTGTGCGATAATCTTAGCTTCTATATTCTTATTTATTTATATTAAAAATCTATTAAAACGGCATTAATGGTAACATTAACTATGTAAGATCCAAAGTGGGTAGTTTTAAAAACAATAACTCTAAGGACCAATGATGAGAATCGAAATTTGAAAATCCAATTTAAAATAAAGGGTAGGCGCCTAAATTAATCGTTTAGATACTATTTTGTTTACTGCCCACGCAACGGTGAGATTGCCGCTATATTTTTGACATCTTAACTTTGGTATTGACTCGCTAAGAGCTGCAACGAAATTGGAAGTTTTGCGCCACTTTTCATCGACTGCCTTGATTCGGCATTTGTTTTGCTTGCTATACAAATAACAAAATATTATGTATATTTAGTCCCTAATCCACCATGCTGGTCTAGTGCAAGTTGGTAGACTTTACATACCTTCGAAATTCCTTCACCGTTAAAACGAATGATAATTGATTAAATATAGAGACGGAAAAGTTGGAGGTGGGTGTCTTGGGATTTGAACCTGGAATTGAAATCGAAAACTTGAAATCAGACATTCTCGTCAGACCGTTCAATTGTCAACTAAGCTATCATGCTTCTTTGGTTATTATTATTAGGATTGAATCTTTCGGTAATAATAAGCTTGAATAGATTAGTGATTATTATTTATCTCTGCACCAACCTTAGGTTGCCTGGGAGAGAATGCCTTTGGCATTAAGTCGGCCGATATACATGTTATGTATGTGAAGTGCAAATAAATAAATAAATTAACGTTGCTTTATTGTTTTAAACTACATATTTTAATATTCAAGAATCTTTATGCTACGCAGGCGGTGCGGCATGCTAAAGCTAAATTCCAATTTTTTTTTTGTTTCTTGTCTCACGGCTCTTGTTAATGGAGTGGATAAAAGCCAAAGATTAAAATAAGACATTATTTGTATTTCCGTATATATATTTATTAACGTTACCTTATCTAAGGTTTACATTGCACGATACTGAAACATTTTGACTACGGTCTACAGTTAAATTGACGACAAGTAGACTTCTTCACAAAGCGGAATTTATAACAGATACCAATAAATTATAATTCATGAATCCATTTAATAATACAGCTTGCTAATACTACATAAAAATAAGGAACTATAAAAAAGAACCCTGATACGTTTGTGCTAGCAACAATGTAAATGTTATAATTGCTATAAGATTTTTGTTAGGCGTTATACACATAAAATATTTTAACTGGAATGTAATTACACTAATAAATTAATTAATATAAACTTATGAAAAATGTTTACTTTGAGAGCATTTATCCGGAAGATGGTACGGAGTTGAAAACTTTGTAATGAGATTCAGATATTATTTACATTAAAACTTTGGAAACTCAGCAATCTCTTTTAGAGTAAATTAAAATTTCCAGATTTTTCGTAAGAAATAACAATCTAAGTTCACAGCGTCTTATTGCTGATTATATCTTTACGATCAAAAGAGACAAAATAGGTAATTATAAAGTAACAATTCTAATTTCTGCTACATATTATTATCTTACATTTCATTACTAAAGTGTAAAGTTTTAATATTGTTAAAACTTTAATGTTCCATGGGAAATAATTATGCTGAAACATCTACAATTTGTTAACACAGAAGACACAAATAACTACACTAGTCACTACATCTTCCCATTGAGACTTATCGGTGAACGTAAATATATCCTTTATTGTTATAACATTAAACACTTTTAATTGTTTTTAGAGCTTGCACACATTTTGAAAAAAAAAAAGACTGCGCGCTATAATTTTTAGGTAGACATTAACAATTTGTTTTAGTTAAATTTAAAACTATACCTAAAATCATTCATCATTTTTTAAAAGACTTAAGAAAGCCATTATCTTCAAATTATAATAAATAAATAAAAAAGACAATATTTTTTTTTAATAAAAAAGCAAACTGGACAAAATATCCTTAATGTGCGCAAGCTCTAATATAACAGGCATCTAGGTCTAACATTACAACTAGATGCACAAGTTACTGGTTAACACGTTTAACAAATGCCAATATCTTGACATTTATCACAGGTACATTATGTGCATTAAATTAAACTAAATTATTCCGTGTCTTAAAGTTAATTATTCACAGGCTTCTTCTGGACTGTATATCTGAAACAAAAATAATTAAAGATTAGTACAATTTAAACAAATGACTCGGTATCAGGCTGGAGTCTGAAATTTATGCCCGGTATGGCGATGAATCTCTTCCTATCATGGAACGAAATTCGCACGGCGAAAAATCAGTGTACCAGTTGCGTCTCTGTCTACCCTTTTGGGGATAAAACGCGTGTGTAAATTTTACTAAATCGGGAATGTTTTTTATAAGTGGTATTAATACATCTTCTAAACAAGGCAAGTAAGCAATGTCTTGTATTCTATATCTACTCTTAACTATTTCAATTGGCGTGGAAATTGCAGCTGTTTCCCGTGTTCTATCGTCTCTCAGGCTAATTCATCTACAAAAATAGTGGTAAAGTTCTACCACTCACTTTCCTACTACCAAACATTTCGCCTAAAAGTTAAAAGATATATTTAGGTTTCTTAATCAAATCTAAATTCACCATTTCTTCCTTCGAGCAGCAATTGAAAACAGAGAAAACAATGATAACAATCTTATCATTAACTACGCAACTGACACCGTTATGTAATGTAAACAGTACTACTATGCAATAAGTAATTGCCGCACGAGTGCATATAGGTGCATTGATAACATTATTGACAAGATGCGCAGTAATTTCTGAAGCAGATATATTATGTGCGAAATGTACTAGATTTAGTTCTGTATTTTGCAACTTTTATTTGTATTTAAATATTATTTATTAAATTTTCCAGCAGACTTAAACTACGATTATAATAATTAAAATACTATAATTTATAGCTATAATGTAACAAGTAAGAAAAACTCAACATGTATATAATTTAATTTTATAATGATATCAAGCGTAATTTAATTTAGAGGCGTTCACGCAATAAGTTTTCTTATGCCAGACCATATAAGTCTTATATCAATAAGTGCACTTAACTTCTTGATGATTATACTTATTGATAAGGAACATTTCTATAACCCGGAACAGATATAACTCTATTTACCTCTAGTACTATATTTTACAGCGAAATTATTTAAAGTTTCGTAACAATTTGAGTTTGTTTTATCAATCATGCTTTTATCCGTAGTTTGGAGCATAAAAAATAATATAATTAATATAGATTATAGCGAATGACAATACTTTTATTTTATCACAATCGTATTTGAAGTCTGTGTTAGTGGTTTATCTGGGTTAAGGTAATTACATTGGTACGTGATTCACGATGAATATTGCGTATTTATCTTTGACCGATCTATCTGCGTTGCTAGACTTCCTAACTACGTGAAAGGTTCTAATACAAGGTTCCTCACTCTCGTTTCTAGTTTTGATTGGCCAGATAATCATCAATTAAACTATGATACGATTGTAATTGATTTAATTCTGGTTTTGAGTGTATTGCATTCGATTCAAGAACGTTTTTAGGCTGAAAGGCGTTATTATTGGGAAAGCTTGTTAAATAAAGAAATTGCCAAGTAAACATTTTTTTTTATGAAATAGACGACCAGTAATTAATTCGATAAGTAATCAAATAATTCATAGCTGGGGATACTCTACGGGATTTTCCTATAATGTACCATTAAATTGATCTCCAACTCTCCTCATTCAAGTACTAGCAGCCACTTAAAACAGAGTACAGGTACATGAAGAACTTGTACTCTGATTTTTCACTTTATATTTTGCTCTACATTTGTAATTTGATCTCAAGAACGTGCCTGTGGCGGGATTAGCCTGAGTATGTCCAGTTTCAAACAGGTCAGCATAATTGTGGTGACCGGCGAGGGGTAATCTTTTATCTGTCTACAATCTGGATCTTACCCGTATAAAATGAAGATAAGCCACAGATCATTTACTCACTTTATAGCTCCTTAATGTAGACACTAGCGTGGAGGTGTGGCGGGTCCGGTTGTGGCGCGAACGGCAGGTCGGCGTATTGAGTCCTGTAGATCATCTTATAGCCGAGCCTCTCAGCCGCTGCTGCGGAGAAAGCCGATGTGGTGTCCATGCGAAGTGCGCCTGCGCCGATCGCTTTTGCTATGCGTCTGGAATTAAAAAGCATTTTATAGTCTTCCGATGGTTTGGGAGGAAATATTCTTATATTTATTGTGCTTCTGATTTAGCAATGAAGGATATTTTATTTTCCAAACTCGAGCCATTATATTAGTTCGTTCTTTAAATTGTCTTGAAAACTTTGCCGTGTTACTTTTGTGGACGAATAAAAAAATGTTTTCGTCATGTTATCTAAAACTTCGTTGTTTACAAGAAGTTCGTTTTCTTCTATCAATAAGAGTTCTATAACATCATGAGACTTAACCGATGTGATTATACATTATTATAAACACATCGGTTAAGTCTCATGATGTTATAGAATGATGATGGCGAGATCTAATTTTATACCTTTGCATATTCTTTTGACACTTTTATAAGACTAGGTTTCTATAAATGTTATCTATTATAGTGTGTAATTCATGGCAACGTGAAACGGTTTCACAATTTCGCATCCGCCACCTAAAACCTGCAAGATAATTGACGTAATCCCCATTCCACTATCAATTTATAACACATTAATTTGTTATAATTTGTCTTGTCGACGATTAAAATCACGATCTATAATTAAAAAAGAAGTATACATTTCAATAAGGTAGTTAAGTGAACATTTTATTTCAATCGTAAAGATACTGATTTATTCATAATTGTGTACGTGTTATTTAACCCTGTTTCTACGCTATTTATTGTGTATTGTAATTGAGATACAGGTTTTGTTTAACTAGCGGAACGTTTAACACTTATAATGCAGGATTGAAATGTTTTATATAATATCTTAATATTATAGGTATATGTATATTGATTTTTTATGTTTATGCGAATTTTAGACCTTTAAATTAAACTCCTCCCGTGACCACGACGACTGCAAATTCTTCAAAACGTAATAAAATCCGAAAAATAGTTTAATTTTAATGTATCAAATGTTTAGTAACAACATATCAAATATAATAACTTGTAGACTTCATCGACGATGTTACATTCCCAAAGTAAACTTATAAATATCTATATAATTTTTAGTTTATTTTGGTCTTTGAAAATTTCTTTATTTACATTAGAAATGCTAAGAAAAGATTTCGTTCTTGCTTAATCGAATAATATGTGTTTTTGGGTGATATTTTTTTTAGTTCTTAGTAATGTATAGTTGATTTTATCTAGAACAATGAAGTTACATTGTTGCACGTATGGAAAACATGGTTAACGTAATATGGGTTAAAAAACCTTCACGCTATGAATAACATACACGCACAAAGAGACGTAACGTTAATTTGACACTAAGACATGACAAGAATGATCTTCACGTCACAAGCAATGTAACGAGAATGAATTCTTTAACTAGTTATTGTTATATACCTAACAATAACTAGTTAAAGAAATAACAAATAAATTTTTTTTAAAGGGAATACGTTATTATAAATATATATAAAAATCAATGTTTGTATGTTCCTCTCTATGCGTTTCGAATCTATTAATCTGAATATGATGGAACTTTGGTAGTGTTTCCTGGTAACGCTCGCGACGGTTCCTGGCCCGAAATATCTATATATAAATTATAAATGAATATATTATTTCTTCGTTTTTAATAAAACTTTATGATTTCTTTGAAAAAAATAAATATTTAAATGAACATTTTTGTACATACTTAGTACAAATGCTTTAATATTACTTTGACATATTTCATTTATCATACTTTACATCTTATACTCCTTATTTCTTTATACTTTACGTGGCATTGCAACGCATGTGGTTATAGCTAGTCTTTAATTAAAAATTGCATCACACTGGATTGTATACTTAAGACGTGCATTATTAAACCATGCCGTTAGACATCCTTATAGGATATTAGACTTAATATTAATACTTATTTTGATCAGTCGCGACATTTAAAATATAAAATATATTGAATACAATTACTTCAAGAAATTTCTTATAACCTTTTTAATCCTCAAATTGTCAAAAGATAGGTAAAGGATGCACAAGTGCCTAAATGACGTCACAGCCATTATAATGTAATGTGTATGAGGGAGATAGTGAGTCGTTTTTACCATGTGGCGATTACAAAATTTCTTCAAATACTATAAGTATATAATTCTGACTTATAGAAGCATATTTGTAGTAATTATTATTTTACCTAAATTTATCAGCAAATTTTCATGTAATTTTTATTTATTCTCTAGATCCGTCTTTAATATTTACGTGTACAATACATCGAATTAGATAATCTAAAATCTACATGACATAGTATTTTCGACTTTATCCTTATCACACCAAGGCTGTCGATGTGTTATTTACGTTCAAGTGTAGTAATTACGGAAAATTTACTCCACGTATGACTAGGAAGTGCAGATTGATGACCTGCTGATGAATATTAATTCTTATTAAACGAACGACATCAGTGCGGATGACCCGATAATGATCATCGTGGCTGTGATTGCCGATTGTAATTATGTAGGGATGGTTAGGTCCGGAACATGACTCCGTGGAATCACGTCACTCGCAGAACAGGAGGGTGTAGGTTCATTATTGCTGGTGGTAAGAAGCTTGTATCTACCCGGATAGCGACAACCGCACACAAGGTCATTTTATTTATCTTTTTTAGTTCTTTATATTATGTTATTAGCTTTTGCGCGCGGCTCCGCCTGCGTAAGAAAGGTTTTCCGAGATAAAGATTTCCGTTATAAAAGTCACGCTATATATTTTCCCAGGTTAGAAACTAACCGTTTACGCAGCGCAGGCAACGAAAAATTTCAAAAGTAATAAATTTTCCCCGTTTTTGCAACATTTTTCATTACTGCTCTGCTCCTATTGGTCATAGCGTGATGATGTATAGCCTATATCCTTCCACGAACAAAGGGCTATCTAACACTAAAAGATTTTTTGTTCGAAGCAGTAGTTCCTGAGATTAGCGCGTGCAAATAAACAAACAAATTCTTCAGCTTTATATAATAGTATAGATTATGTAAATGTCATAATCATTAATTTTTATGTATTTTTGATTTTGTTATTGTTTGTACAGTTTCGTGCATAATCAATAACTTGCTTAATGCTCCTTCACATTAGGTATATTATGTCATATATCGTCGAATATTAGCAAATTTCTAATACATTTACTGTAAAGGCAATGACGTGTTCGTAGTGTACCGCTTTTCGAAGAAATAATTTTCTAAATTTTTTTTAGTGCTTTGAATGACGAGACGACCTTGTCGTTCTCTTGATGGTAAGTAATATGATCGCCCATAAACAGTAGAAACACCATCCAACCTTGAATATCAAAGTATTGTTTGATATTCCACTGCGCTCGCCATCCTGAGACATGAGATGTTAAGTCTCATTATGTCCAGTAGTTACACTGCCTACAATGTCCTTCAAACCTTCCGGTTGTTCCCACAACAGTGACTAGACACTGCTGCTTGGCGGCAAAAATAGACTTTGCGGTGGTACCTACCCAGGCGGACTCACACATATGAGACACCTACCACCAGTAAAATACGTACATAATTTACGGATTGATCAATAGGGACAAAGATAGTGCTTATACAAAAAATAAAAATGGAGGACACTCGTACACATAGCGATAACAATTAGAATAATCATGACTATAATATTAAAACACATTTTACTGGTGGTAGGATACATTTTATATCCGCCCAGATAGCAACCACCGTACGGTGTTAAAACCATAGTGGCCCAAGTAACTGTATCGCGTTCCAGGATCAGCCTGTATATATCCGGTTGCAACAGGCCGGCATAATTGTATAGACTGCAGAGGGGTAATCTCTCGTCAGTCTAACTTTCTATTAGATCACTCCACTTACCATCAGGTACAGAGGGGTCATTTTGCCGTGGCAACATCTCAGATGATCGTAAAGTGTAACAGTAATGATTATTTCTGTTTACATCGTTATCAAAGGTAAATTTAAATACATTAATTATTCATGCCTATTCCACTTTCCTGTTTTTTTATCTAATCGTGAGACGATTTGTCCTCTACCGGTTTTGGTACTTAATGAAAGCAAGAGTGTTTTTTTTAATAACAGTTACTTTGCCTACGTTAAGGTCATTGTTTTACTAACCTGTTACTACGAATATTTATGACACGATTCACATTCTAAAATTAGATGATTTATAGTTGTTGTGTTAGTCGTATATTTTAATATTTTGTAATGTTATTACATAGTGGGTCCCAAAGTTGGAAGGCCGCGAGTTACCTAAAAAAAAACTTCCAAATTCCACTCTCACTTTTGCCTGTAATAGTATTAATATCAGGCCTCCTCTACTACTGAGACGGATTAGGCCTTAGTCCACCACGCTGGCCTAGTGCGGATTGGTAGGCTTAACATACCCTCAAAATTTTTGTAGAGAACTTCTCAGGTAATAATGTAATTTTTAATACCAAATTACATATAAGGAATGCTGTTTCAATAAGAATTTTATATACATTTATTCGTTATTCATAATTATTAATGACCCGGCCAGTCGAAGTATTGTTCTATTTTTTACCGGCTATCCAATATTCCCTCGCTACACTCTGATGGGACCACAAATGGTTTGGGAAACGCTGTATTATCGTAACAAAATTAGCAGACTCTTTTTGTAATAATTGCGGAAAAAAGATAATTTAATAGACAGATAGATATTGAAGTAGATAAAAGTAATCAAATGTATATTTTTGTGTTTCTTCCGGGGCATTAAAAAGCGTTTTATTATTTTTTTATTTAAATAGAATATGTCCTCTAAGCGATAAAATAAGTCATCTTATGCATCTTAATAAACAAGTAATGAAGCGGGTCGAGCAAATTCAATCTCAATGGAGACGCGTGTCTTATGCAATTGTCTCAACGCCATTACGGCATACAACGCAATATAGCAAGGGCATAACGTGTGACATAATATAGGGATCGCGAACCTTTGGCACGAGGCATAAACGACGATAAAAAGATTGATTTTTGAACTTTGAAATTTGTTTGCTACAGTTATTCGATGCAATGACTTTAATATATCAAATTCTAAGAAACTGACTCACGATGTTTTTTTGTTAAAAACAATTTTAGGTTATAATTTTAACGTGGCCTGAAAATATATATTTATTTGAAAATATTGTATTCTAAAAGTAAAAGGTTGTCTATCCCTGGCAACGTATCGTGCTTCATGTTTAATTACGACTTTCTTGGAGCGTTTATTGAAATATTCTGCGTCTTGTCTTAATATATTGTATGTTCTGAGGAATTTACGTCATCAGACCCCATCAATAAATTCTTGGATATTACCAAGAATTATCATACAGAAACAGGGGAGTATTCGCACTATCTCTATACATAGCAATGACTAATAGCTGCTGGTGATTCTTGGATAGGATTTAAAAACTATTCATAAAGGTTGTTCGGAAAAAACCTTTGGCAACGCTGCACACAAAACCATTTTTCTATGAACTTAGAATAAGTATTGAATTAGCATAAAAATGCTAAAATATCATAATAAAATAACCTAAGTCTCCATGGAACATGAGTATTGAATAATAAGATGAATATAGACTAGAATATTATATTGAATGCAACGTTTTATGAATGGTACGATACTGGCAAAATCAAAATTGTCATAAGTATTTCCTTGTACCATTCCTGCGAGACGTATGGAAAATAGACTAAAAACTGCTAATGCAAAACAAATGCAACATTACCGAGTGAGTTTCTACAAGTAGCTTCTGCATTATTCCTCGTGTTACACCGCGTTGCCCGCGCTCTTGCCTTTGCTCGATAAAATGTTACACCCATACGCTCGTTGGTTTTTGAAATCACGTAGTTATAAAATATCGAGCGCCGTGTTCGAAGTGTGGTTCGATAAAAAATTTAAATGGCGAATGCCCGTTGTTCTGTTACATGTAAATCTGACTTTTCGGCAGAGCTATTTTCCTATCGATCTAAATATTTAATTTAGAAATGGTTCAGGATATAAGCTATAATTTAATTCATACGTGTTAAGAGTCCGGGCTACTTATCTAATACCTTGATCACGGACTTAAAGCCTTCGTGTTAAGATTCCCGGTTAGTAATCATCACGCCTTGACCGTAGCTACACAATTACAGATTCTGGCACGTTCCATTCGAATTACAATGTTGGTCGCATGCCCGGCGCATCGAAAAAAAAACAAAGAAACACGTCTTAAAATTAAACCACTATTATCCCCCCATTTTCATAGCAATTAGGTGTTTTTGTCCAACAATTATCGTATTATCTCTTTAAATGTAGTCACGCTAAATAATTTTACGTCTGTCCTGGTTGAAATTAAATGTCGCTAATGATTGTTTACTAGTTTGATTCGAGTCTATGAGCCAATTAAACATTGTACCTGAGATCGACTGACGAGTGATGGTTATCTCTCGCCAATCGTCATAATTATGCTGGTATCTTCAAATCCGGATATACACAAATGCAACCCGGAACGCGACACACTTACGTAGACATAAGTATATATGGTGGACTGGTGGTAGTATATAGTTTATATCCACAAGGTGTTAAAACCCGCCATAGTGGCCCACGTGTGTCCGGTTTCAGGATCAGCCTGTGTATATCCGGTTCCTACAGGCCGGCATAATTGTGTCGACTGTCGAGGGGTAATCATCTCTCGTCAGTCGATATTCTATTGGACTCCATTCCGCTTACCATCAGTTGCAGTGAGGTGATTTAATCATGCTCGTATAAAAAAATGCAATGGCGGTTTTCACACTTTGTTCTGTGGTCTCTATCTGGACGGATACAAATATCTTAACACCAGCTAAATAAATTATAGTCGCTATTATTGTCAATTTAAATGTAGACTTGTTCCTCCTATCAAGGAGTCAATCAAGGTTTTTGTAAGCGCGTGACATACAGTATCAGATTAGGGCAGGTCTTTGTACTTTAATTCACTGCGTTTATACTTATGAGTCATATTATTTATCCAGTCACCGGGTGTGTTATGAGGCGTCTATTAGTCTAAAGAAAATGCACCAAAATGCTGGTGAATAAGAATTAAAATCCACAATATGAGGAAGTAGCTTTAAGTATAATAAACCAACCGATCCCTTAATAAATCGGATGCCAAGAATAACGCTATTATTCTATAATGCTAGATATTGAAGTTTTGACTATCTAAAATAGTGTTAACAAATAAGTTTAGGTAAATTAAAACGGAGTTCATTTTAGTTTATTATTTACGTCGTGGGAAAAAAATATTTTTATTGTTTTTTGTCTCAGTAGCCAAAGCCGGCCCTGTTCCATTCCATTATATTCTAGAAACCTACCTACATAATGAAAATTTAATGCTCATATTAGATGCACAAAAACATTATAGGTACAGGCGCGTTCTTTTTTTTATAAGGTTTAACATTGACTTAAGATTTACAATCTTAGATCATGTTGCCAATATACAGCCGTTCTTAATAAAAGATCTCATCTTCAATCCGATTCTAAGAATAAACTAATCAAATAAGTTATTATAAGCATATCAAAAAAAAATGTTTTGATTGGTCCATTTTGAGATAGATCGCAAAAAGCGATTAGGCTCGTTTATTGAAAATGGTGGTTATTAATTTGATTTACCCTGTAAATGATATTTATCACTTAGCTTTTGTTTTATTTAGTTTCTTTTTTCTTTTGCGACTATACTCCTTTTGTAAACGGACTAGTGCGGGGTCGTCTTTATTGCCTTTTGAATGTAACGTTAAGAATTGAATAGAAAGAAAATTAAGTCTAGACCTTTCTAAGCATTTTTTTTGTGTAATTATTAAAATAATAAAATAATAATTATTTTGATACAATGTTATTTTGATTATTGTAGGGTTCAAAACACAATAATAACAACTCGCCTCTATCATAAAAAATCCGAAAGCAGAAAAGAATATCATTACATAATTTTTGCTTATAGTAGATCAAACCCCATTATATATTTTTGTAAAAAAATTGGTTATGACGTAAAAAAATATAATATGATTTTTTTTCTCCAGTCTTCATTTTTCTACATGAAAAATAACAAAAAGTAGGCTAGCAAGACTATAAAGAATAGAAACGAATCATTGGGAATAAAGGTAGTACAAGTCCTACTTGTCGTAATAAATATCAGCAAAACAAAAAAGATTATAATTGAATTTATAAAGAGATTAATAGACACGACACTAGCATGTTTGTTTATTTTTGTTTTTACCTTATACATTATCTTCGTTTTGATCTTAGTTAAGGTGAGTGGACTATGGAAGGTCAACCTAAGAAATAAGTAGTTATAATTCTTTTATTTATTAGATATATAAATTATTAAATAACTTATGGAAGTTACAAAACATTTTTTTATGGCAGATTCAATTATTATTAAGTAAATAAAATGTTATAAACAGCCTCTCTAGGAACAAGGATGATCAAGGATACAAGAGCTATATAATAAATTAGTCATTTAAATTAAAAGTAACGTTGTAAATACCAAAATATGCTTATTCTTAAAGTACATTAAAATTATACATTAAATACCTGCCATAATATTATAATCACATAAAAATACTCAACGAACGTTGCCTAAAATGTATTCGTGGTACTGATTTAAAATGATTTTAATAAGTAATTATATCGATATCAAATTAGTTGTCAATAAATTTTGTAATGCAAAAAACATATCTAATTCAACCAGAATGGCTTATGGGTCTGTTTCTTGTAAGGCCAAAATTTAAATAAAATTATTTAAACCATGATTGTAATTAATAATAATACGCACTTATATTTATATTGTTTTACCTTTCCCGATATCTATTTCCAACTAAAAACTTAGAATCAATATTTTTGTGTCTTGATATTCCTAGTAAGACCCTTGTGCCCTAGCAGGGTCAACTGTAATTATTTTGATCGGCCTAATAAGGATCTATTGGCTATCCTAGGACCACTACATATAATTTTTTTTTTATCTAAAATGGATAAAAGGCAATCTTTTGTATGTTATTGGTTAATGAATTGTTTAGATGTCAATTAAATATATTTTTCTATGCCTGATATAATTTACGTTGTTTCTACACTGTTTCATTAATAATCCAAATGCAATTTTTTTAATGTCTTGATATACACGTGTCTACATATGTATGTAAGTAACATTATGTCTAATTGATTTTGAATAAGTTATACCTATTCTAAATTTACTAGTATTTTAATTACCTACTTCAAACGGCTTTATCATAAAATTGTTCTAGGTATTACAAGTATGCAAATTTTATAATAAAAATATCTAAATGGCGTTCTTTTTTTGTTTTTGTTTAAAAATACCCGAATCGCATTTTTTATTGCTTTTTTTTGTCCTATCTGCGACTACAATGTGACCTCTACAAAATTTTATATAAATGTCATGTGTTCTAATGCATTGTTGATCTGCAATTTTATCTAAATTATAAGGTGAATTTTTTATCTTGTCATCATCCTCGTTCAGAAGATGCCTCATATCAGATAAAAATTCAGTGGCTCTGTCAACAACGCAAACTATGATTTATTTATTCATAACCCGCGAATCCCCTAGTCCATAAAAATCACTACGGCATTTAGACCTGGTACAATATGAACTGATCAAGACCGAAATGGGTGGCGCTCGCTCGGGTGTGTCTACGTCCAGCAGCCGACATTGATAAGCTCATTGAACTGAATAAAATGGTATATTCTTCATCAGGCACTTGCAAAGCCTGAGGGTGTTAAAATATCATATCGACGGTTGAAAAGTTAATTGACTTAGCGACATTTTTTTTTTTTTTTACTTGGTTAAAAGAACATAAGTGCTGATTTTAAATATGTATAAAACTTCCTGTCGCAAAAAATGTCGTTTAAGTCAATTATTCCTTCAACCGTTGATATGTTGAAAAAAGTTAAATGCTTACTCAGACTCTTCACAAAGCACCCTCATCAGCCCGCGTCCTCGCCACGCTGAATGTGTTGACGCTATCCTGACTTCCAACACAGTATTGCACGACTTCGGTAGATGGTCCCAGATCCGCGCCTCCCGATCCAAATGGCCGAGTACCCGCAAAATGCGACGGAATTTTGGATTCGCACAGTCAGCTGATTTGTCCGTGTAGTCGACCTCCTAGTAAAGATATAATTAATAATAAAAAAAACTTAAGCATTGAAGTACAAAAATAAAAAAATGAAGTACTTAAATCACAAATTTTATTGATCATGTTGTTTTATTAAAAAGGTTTTGTTTTTGATTTTATATACAAAATTAAAAAGCTCTTAAGGTAGCAATACAATATAAACAAAATGATGTAAGAACTTTTGATTAAATTTTATTTCAACATTATTCAAGAGACGGAAATTAAACGTTTTATGTCCTCGATTTTGATCTCTGGAATACGGCGACATCCAGAGATACATATTTTAATCGGGGAAATATTTATATTTATTATTGAAATTTTAATACGTCTGACTTCGTCGTTATGGGAATTCATATTTAATATGGTGACGGTCTCAACTATTTATATCTATAAATACAGTATAAAGTTAAAAATGAAATAAGCTTAGCAATTAGAAGATACATTAGCTACAATTCGGGTCTATTCTTATGTCTTAGTTAAGTAATATTTGTTTTAATAACCCAATTTCATATATTTAATATCTGCTTTAATTTATGCAGCATGTTTTATCTTATTTCAGGATAAAAAAAAATAACATGCCTATAAGAATACTATACAAAAATTGCTATTGAACGGAAATTAATTAAGAAATAAATACACAATAAAATGGATTTAAAATATCAATAGTTTAAATGTTTATTAAAAAACTGAAGTTGCAAAAACGTGCGGTTATTAGCAATTTATAACGTAGTGTATGCATTTTAGTAAAAGGAAGTGGTTTTTTGGTTAATTTCGACCACCGTGTTCACTAAAAATTTACAAAGCAATCTTATGTGATTATAAATAATGACCCTTATTATCGTAGAATTGGATGATTACGTAGCTACCTATTTATAATGAATTGTTATGTCATCACGATACTAAGTTTTAGATAGTCCATTCGATTCATTAAAAGTTTCTAACATTGGTTTTCTTATGAGTTTCTACAGTATCGTTAAATCGTTAGTTCTACCTTTCTTCCCACAATCGTATTACAATACAAATTTGTCTTCTACAAAAAACGTACAAACTACTAATAAAGTATAGCCGCTTTTTGAAATTTCGTATTTCTTACTAACTCATCAACCTTCAACAGAACGTGACATCAATTTATTTATCAATGATATAAAAAATCCGTGTAAATCCTGTTCAATCCATTACGTAAGAAGTGAAAGGTGTCTAGAAAATGTTCTGGAAATTGATGACTGTTGCCTCAAAACAAGTTATTTTAGCTGAAGGTTACTCACTTTGTTATAAAGGTCTTTGTTATTGATTTCTTGTTGTCTTCGGGAGAAAGCCTTCAGAATTATTAAATATTACTTTTCATGTTTGTGGAAATTATATGCACAATAAGAAAAACGGTGTAACGTTCTATACAACAAAATTATTATTATGTATCTATTGAATGCAAGAGACGATATGGAAAATGAAGATCAACTCTATATTAAATCAAGGTACAAACCCTACCCTGTAAAGTTTTCTTCAGAGTATGTTATTAATATGCTAGTAAGTTTCGAATTGATTACAGTGCAGTAGCATCGATCAATCATCGAAAATCTTCCAAATTTTAAAGGCTTCGCCACACAGAAAGCGTGATTTGGTGTGATGAAAGTGTGGTTGGAGCGCGGCGTGATGGTCACAACTCACATCACGTCACTTGTCGTGGGGCTGCGTTGAAAATGCCAAGAAAGGCTTGGCGGGTTGTGGCGCCAGTAATCGTACTCCAAAATAAATTGGACGATGTGATTGGATCAGTTTTATAAACCATGTCGGATAATTGTGACATGCAAGTTCTATTACTTTAATTTACGCTAAAATGGCAAGAAATAAAATGATATCACAGATAATATTATAAAGAGCTTGCATCGCATCAAGAAATTTTCTACAGCTGTTTTCCTACATCCAGCATGGCGTGGCGTGATTCCGCCAAACTCATCTACGTGTGGAGTCTCCCATATATTATCATAGTAATCCCCACGCTAAGATCACGCGACGTGAATATCATACCCAACCACGCTTTCTGTATAGGAAAGTCTTTAGTGTATTTTATCTTCTATAAAATACACATCAAGACCCCTTTTATAAACATTGAACACCTGAACGGAAATTTCATTATCTTACAATACAAAATCTTCTATGCCGTTCGTTTTTTATGGATACAGTTCAAATAAGGAGTCGCATTTCAGTCGTTAGTCAAGGCACGTTCGCTTCACAAACACAGAAAAAGAAATCGGGGATGAATTTCAAAGTTACGTCACGTTACACATTTTCAATTTGCGAAGTCTTTTGGCCTATATCATATTTGAAATAATTTGAAGTAAAGATTGGTTAATATGTGGAAGAAAGAATAGGGAAAATGCAGTAAGATACACTCATATCGCGATTTACGGCTGTTTCAAAATTACATCCACCGAACAAAATTTTGCAAGGCTGCCAAGCAATTGGGAATGAACAAGATTTGCAATATTTGTTTTTGAATAATCCAAAAATGAGAAATTTCACTTACTTTTCTCCTCGCAATTCCATTGATGATGAGTCCAATGAAATCTCCATTTTCGTCGACAGCTGCTACGGATACGCCATCCTCAAGGGTTCCCGCGGCGTAGTCTTCAAGTTCAATGCACCTGGACTCCGATGTCTCCAGCAAGTTGACAGCCAAGTTCATGGGTTCATCACGGAAAAAGAACCTGATAAGAAAAGACACCTATTAAACAAATCACCCACTTACACCACCACACGAAGATGTGTCGTTCTACTGTTGTAGATGGCATATCATGACCACCATACTAAGATGTGTCGCTAAAGCTGTTCTACTTTTGTAGATGGCATATCATGACCACCATACTAAGATGTGTCGCTAAAGCTGTTCTACTTTTGTAGATGGCATATCATGACCACCATACTAAGATGTGTCGCTAAAGCTGTTCTACTGTTGTAGATGGCATATCATATGCGGAAAGTTAGTTTCTCTTATAATTCATGACCACCAGTATTGGATATCAAATAAATGAAATCTTTATCATATAGTAATAACATCTATGAATTGTATCATACCTATATTAAACGTGGATTTATTAAAAAAACAATAGAACTATTATTTTAAAATAAAAAAAGCGTCTCTCAGATCATTCTCACTATATTTTTTGCTAAGTCGTGACTTGATTCGATATTCACTAGCTGCATTGCAAATATCATATAAATAAAAAGTTAAAAAACGAAATTTCGAGACGTTCATGGTAATCGATATTTCAAAACAGTTTTACTAGATAAAATAGTAGTCATTTATGCAATTTGAAAGCTATAAAAACTAGATACATAGCACGCACATTGACTTGATTATGCATTTTTATTATCTGTGGTAATAAGAAACATTTAATTCTTAGTTAAAATATAATGATAATTTATGCTGAAATTGTGTTCCATTTTGAGACTTCTCATAATATTTTCTTAATCTGTCATTTTTAATTTAACAAAAATAAGTAAGATTTTATAGTCGCCAGCATCTTGTATTACAGATTTCAAATTATAACTTTTGTAGCCATTCCAAAAGCACCATAATATCCTATTTAATAGACTGTTATTATAAATCATACCATTAGACATTTTAATACAGCCACGCCTAGCTCAGGCTGTTCATTTGCATTGCCCAGCACTCTAACAAGCGTTATTAGGTAACACTATCACCCGGGGCTGTTTCATTGTCGTGGTCTAAATGCTGGCATTATAAGGTAACCTAGGTCTTACTTGATGGATATAGCTGTAATAAACCTATAGCTTGCAGACCTGTATTAGATATAGATTAGTAAAAGCTAATACGGCTTTGAAAACTGACTGGGTTCGATCAATGAGATCGATTTTGATAGCGATATTATAGCCGCCTACACTCAATACTCGCCTATAATCATAGAGAACTAAAGGTAACATTTTACAAAAGTGATAGTTAACTTCGATGGATCTTCTGAATCTGAAATGTATCGATTATATTTGAAACTGTTATGTTTTGTGAGTAGTGTACGGTAAGGAACAGTTACGTTACCAAAAAAACGCATTCACAAGTTGTGGGTTCCGAGGAAATACGTAAATAATAAAAAAATATCATAGCTTATTTAAAATATACTCATATTGATCTTATAAATATTTTTGTATACTAAAAAGATTTCAAAACATTATCAAATTCGTTTTCTTCTAGATCATTTAAATAGTTTCTATTATTATCAATCTGGTTTTATAAACAATTGTTGCTTTAAAAAAAATGATTGTTTTTAGTAGAAAAATGTCCAGCGAAAACAGAATCATAGGAATTACCTTCTCAGATATTTTAATGTGAGGTCCCTGTCGTTTGTGGTCATGCGACGGATGCTGTAAGTGGAGGATGGTGTCATGGTGCGCGGGCGCAGACCGAGCTCCGCCAGCTGAGCCGGTAGCTCGTCCGCAAGCTGTGGAAAAAGAACATTTTACAATTTTGATCGTATTCAATCCCTCTGGGTGCCCTGGTAACAACTCTGTCTAGTTAATCTCCCTTTAGGGATGAAGGCATGATGTGTGTGTATTTTTTTTTAATCTCTCTAGTCTTGAGTATTAGTTTTTTAATTTTTTTACTACTATCTCTCTAGGATCCAAGTTTCTATGCATTTGAATCAAGTTTTGGTTCTACAATTTCTTAATATTTAAAAACGTGTTTAACGTGGTTTCGTTACTAAATTTACATCTACATCTCAAAGCTTTTTTTATTTCATTTTGTTTTTGCAGTTGAATGACAAGACGTGCATGCCGCTCGACTCATGATAAGCCATACGACCGCCTATAAACATACCCTATTGAAATTTGGAAAAGAGAGTACTGCGTGATACTCCAGTGCGTTCGTTACTCTGAGACATAAGACATAAATGTCAATATGTCCTGTAATTACGCTGGCTACATTATCTTTTGAACCAGAACACAATAGTGTATACACGCTATTGTTTGGTGGTAGAAATAGATATTACGGCGGTACCCAGACGGCCTCACGCACACGAGAGACCTACCAGTGATTAATTGAATTGAGAAAGCTTACCTATTTTTACATTTTACACACCTTTTTAATTTTATTTTTTCCACATTTGAGAAATGTTTTTCTTAGCGTAGTCAACATCAGCATTAAGTCGGTATTTGAGATTTGAAACTCAATAAAAATGACTAATTTTAATCAATAATCTTGACCTACTAGTTCTACGATACATATTTTTGAAAAAATATAACCGTACAAACCGCTTTTCTATAGACTGTTATAAAACCTCCAAGATGTTTAAAAACGAACAGAATGTATAAACACTTTGGGCTGTTGGCTAAATAGAAAAGAATTTCATAGTACTGTACAATATGCACTGTAATCTCAGTTTAGAACACAATTAGTCCACAATTGGCTTGAGTGAGCACTTATTTCTGAACCTATAACTTAAAAGGATATCTAACTTCCTTAAACGGTTAAGAAAATGATTTGCAAATTATTGGACGTCTAGTTAATTATAAAGGAAGTTCATATTTATTGTAACAGTGCTATTAAATTATGTGTCCTAGTAAATAGTGACAGACTAACAAGATTGTGTTTTATCGCAACAGCCTTGTATTACATTGATCATGTTTCTGCCATCTGGCAATAACAAAGGAACATTACTCGGCACTCACAATGCTAGTAAACGAAATAGCAGTCGATTTGCTTCCTGCAAATTGTGTTTTCAAATATTAAAAGACCTGATTTATAAAACGAAAATGTGGGTAAATACTTTCAAAAAAGCAAGGGCAACGCGATTATTTTGAAATGGTTATAGGTGTTCGATAATGTAAGTAAACATTATTGTCTTCATAAATAACCAATAATATTGGCTTTATCACTAAATTCATTATGATGCGATGATCAAAACCTATAGAAGACACATTTTGTGTTAACACTTCACAAAAACATATTTTATTCATAATCTCGTACACTTTATCGTTTCATTTCCACCCTTTCATAACATTAATGAAAAAGCTTTTATACAGAAAATTGCTCGCGCATTTATGTGTCATAATTTTTCTTTTAATCGTTGGCAGCAATAAAATCCTTATTGCAGAATGAAGTAATATTTTTTACGGAATAAATTTTACTCGTATTTTCAGATTAAACTTCCTTTGACAGAATTTCTTTTTTGGGTTAAAATTTCCTGATTATTTTTCTGAATATTTTTTACGGCCTTTTATAATACACAAGCTCGTGCCTACTAGTGCTTTGCCTGCGTTATTTTTAGTTTTTGTGAAACTGCGTTGTTACTATGCTCTGTTTCACAAGTTTCAAGTAAATTTTATTTGATAATTATCATATTAAACAGCGAATGTAGATGATACTCATTTTATTGCCGTTTATCTGGAAGTATAGATTTGAATATCTTTTGTATTTTGTCGCCTTATTGTATACAAAGTATTTACTCAGAAATTGTAAAACAAGCCTAATATCTAAGCTTTCGTTATTTGTCCTTATGTTTGTTTTTAGTTATGAAATGTGTATTTAGAACCAATTTTGTCTGAAGCGACCATAAAAAAAAAACTTGATATGTAAACTGCTACAATTTTACAGTCGTCAGGTAGTTATACGATTTCGTCCTTCACCTTACTCTTTATTTTTCTTTGAACCATAAAGAAACATTACCGCACAAAGTGCTACAGATATAAGGAAATAGCAGCCAGAGACAGACAATAAAAAAACTTATTTTTTAAATTAGCTGTATGTACACTGTTACTAGGTGGTAGGTCTTCTCATGTGAGATTGCACTTACGGGAGTACCAGTATGACTACCTCTACTATCAAACAATTCTGTGTAAGAATTGTAGAACTTTGTACCAAATTTAATTACTGGTCAATATGTGTCTACTTAAGTCTCTTTACTTGGTTGGCGATTTATTTCCTTCCGCTCCGATATTGACCACTGCATACAACGTGGAAATCACGACATAGCCCATATAGATTTCGCGTTTTAGGTGCAGTCGGTGTATATAATAATATAAATAGCCCGGCATAATTGTATCGACTGGCGAGGGATAATCATCTCTAGACAGTCGACGCTCATTTACAGTATATGCAGTGGGGTCTTGTGATATGATGCAAAAATAAAACTTAAAACCAAAAGTTTTAGTACAAGTTTGGGCGGCGTTTATTGACTATTGTTTGTGCCTTGGAGTCACTTGCTATCGGACGAGCGGATTGCCTGACTCGTCATTCTTTTTTAAATAATAGCATCATTGCTTCTGAATAAGTTTGATTACTTAAACGCTTCTACATTTATATGTATATCTATATCTATGTAATCTTGAAGCTATACGGGCCCGTTACCAGCCGTTCATTTTCATTCGTGTCCGGTTGTCTCGCCTTGGTCGAGCCAATAGTTTAGCATAAACCTTTGTCGCTAATAATTATTTACAAGGCGCTGTTGTTAGTTGTGAAGCAATTTGTAGGGTTGGTTTACATTATTTTAGTTTTACTAGCTATTGCTCTAGCTTTCATGAAGGAGTTTACCGGGATAAAAGTCCGGCTATATATTTTCCCGGGACAGAAAGTAGCTTATAACTATCCCAAGGTATTAAACTATCTCCATACCAAGCTTCATAAAAATCTGTTCAATAAATTTTGAAAAATCGATAACATACAGACAGACAGCTTTTGGGGACTTGATTTTATAATATGTATAGATGGTTAGCACTAAGGTGTGTTATAATTGTAGAGGAGTAGTCAACTATTGAAAAATTTTATTGTAACTTATACTAACTAAACTAGCAACCCCAATTGTGATCTATGTGGATCTGTAGATGTTTACGAATTGTTATTGGAATGTGTCCTATACAAAACAGAAAGGGAAACATTAAATAGAGGATTTAAAAGTTATTATTTTAGAATTGGGTGTGGTCCAAACAATCTTGGCTACACCTTACAGTGAAGATGCTAAAATATATATAAATTTGTAAGCAGGCTAAAAAGGACATATAATGTTTCCTTTTCTGTTAATTTAGTTCTACGATACAATAAGGCTGGAATAACCTTGTAGATTAAAAGGTTCTAAATTTATTAATTAAGAAATATTATTAAAAAAAAAATTGCCTGTACCTTTCGAAAAATAGTGACACTAAAACTTGACTTACTCATAACAAGTCTACGGTCCGCACATAGCACTTCATAACATCTAGTAAGTTAAAATTTTGTCTTCATCGTCTGGTGTAAAATAATTCCAGAAGTATAGTATGCAAAAAGTATTGGTAATCTATATTATCACGCGTTTATTTATAGCTAGTACTTTGTGAAATGTGGACCGGTCCTAGCTTAGTCCATTTAAATGTCACGGTTTGAGATATAATTTCAGCTGTGGTCACGATAGGAAAACTAATTAAATGGTTGCAAATAGCTAACACCTTCCGAAATACTTCTGATTGAAATCCTATTATTTAAATAGTAGGCTTTTTTTTTCTAAATTCCCTATGGAGGTTGAATTTTGTCTATTCCCATCGCCAAGCCGTAGGCCTAATCATTTAAACATTTTATTAAAAATGTATGTAGGTAACCGGAATTCTAATATGAATAACTGCTTTAGATTTCAATCAATTTTCACGTTTAATTTACAGCAGATTTTATTTTTGGTATTATTTTCTGTTACATATAAATTAATGTACAATATTGACCATAGGAAATTAATTACACTTATTTTATTTAGATTATGGTACTTAATATTTGATAATTAATTATCGTTGATAATCATAATGAGTTCAACGTCAGGCGTGTGAAATATTCATCTCATCATTGAGTTATAAAAAAAGTGTTCTGTTCACATACACGGTGTCATTGCCAGTTTGGCGGTCAAATTAATAAAATATTGTTAAATCTATATGTCTATAACATGTATAATAGAAATGCCAGATGTCTATCTCTATTTTGAATAGTCACTATGAACCTTTGATATTTGCTGGCGATTTCATTTCCCGTCACTCAATGTGGTAATCTGGTTGTGTTAATTCTAGAATTCTAGGTTGTTCTTAAAGCTCGCTTTATTGATTTTTGCAACCATTATAATCGAATGGTAAATTGTGAACTTGCTTAGCGGAATATCTAGTATAACATTTATACTACAATGTTCTACTCAGCATTTAAATAACCTTATTCTACAACTTTATTGTATAATTAATATCACAAATGATATCTATGTAAACTACAGTTCATAATTGAAACAATGTACATAATTTTATTACACTAGAATACATAAAAATTCCGCCGCTATTACAATGAAGTTAAGGACTTGTCAAGTCTAGTAGTAAGCGGTTGTCAGTGCTTGTGGTATCTAAATGCGACTCATTGAAAGCGGATTCAGTAACGGATCCAGAGAAGGAATGGGGAACAAAGGGGCTCAAATCTTTTTCAATAGCATCAAAGTTTCAACCGTTTTTTTATTTTTTTTTATTGCTTTGAATGCGAATAAGAGATACGACCGCCCATAAACAGAAGATACACCATCCAACACCTTGAATTACGAATAATTGTTTCGTATTCCACTGTGCTCGCCATCCTGAGACATGAGATGTTAAGTCTCACTGAGAAAGGAAGTTATTTTTTGTACTGACTAAAATAATTCCTTTATTAAATTTTCATCTTGAAACCGTTTAAGTATATTAGAATGTCTTCGATGAATCCCCCTCTATAAACCTCTGATTATGAACATGTTATTTTAAGTACAAATTCCATTCAATTCAAGTATGTTTTTAGTTTCCTTGCCAAGAAAGATTGGCGTCGGATGTTTAGCTAAACTTGTTAAGAGACAAAGTTTACACTAAAATCTGCAGCATATTCTATTAGATAGCCACATCACGTAGAAAAGGACCTGAATATTTCATATCAGGTCAGAGAAATTAAAATATTTAGCACATTTTACGGTGGGAATATGCAGGGATTTACGAATAATTTATATAAACAATTTTTTAGGTCGTTTTGAAAAATTTTACACTACCAAATATTCCTTATTAAATTGTCTGTTTAAAAGTGTTCGTTGCAAATTAAAATTATGTGTACTTTAGGATGAGATGCACGGAATCAACAATTATAGTGGTATATTTATTGTGAAATTAATTTAATTCATATAAAAATATTTAAAACTACAAAATGTAAGGTAACCTATTGCCGAAATATGATGTTTAATTTTTTTCTATAGCTTTAATAAATTTCGAGTAGATAGTTTCTAAACACATGGTTAGCGCGACGTTTGAACAGCGCCCCGTGAGCATATTTGGAACTAAAATACGGTAGCGCCAACATAGCGCGTGTAAGCTTCAATTAGCTTACTATTTAAAGCTTACATGCGCTAGCATAGCATTTTAGTACAATTTTGAGTCCATATATTTTAGTTTAACAGTAAACTCAAATGTATGGGTATCGGCAGTACAAATATGTTTTTTTGACGTATGTTATTATTGAATAACTATTGAGAAATTCGTAAACGTTAACGTATTGGATACCAATATGTATATAAATGCATTATAAGGGTACTGACGATTCCTTCATTCCGATTCAAATTTTATTTGTTCTGATTCGAAGGGAACTAAAGTAAACTGGTTGCAAATAGAAATTCTGGTATTCACTCGTTGCAACTAAATCTATTGCATTAATGGGCGCCGGCATAAATATTAAATGTAGTTAAGTCATAGACATAAATGTTTATAACACTAGTTTTACGCCAATAAAAAATAGCTGTGTAGAGTTGTAAACAGAAAAAAGGACCAATATTAGCATGTAAGTATAAGTAATCGAACTTTTGAAATCATTCCTAATATTTATATTTATGAATAAATAAATATATGTATGTTATAAAGTGATAGTGCGTTGGCGACTCGTTTAAATTTGGACTTAATAACGATATAGAAAAGCGAATAATTGCTTTGAGTTCTTTAAAATAGACTTTGTTTGTGGAGTCTTTCCATAAAGAATTAAATTGACGATTCTTAATGCTAGGTATGTTTGTTTTCTGTAATACCCACCTATTACCAAAATTCAACATAGAATTAAACATAACGGCTAATAGGCAACGGATTGTCTGTGCCTCTGAAATTGCTTTAGTACATGGGCAAAGGATGCTGCAGAGCATCAGGCGGACCGCTCGTGGCCCCTATTAGCCGCTTCTTACGACAGGCAGGGGATACCGTGGTGGAATTCTCCAAACGCCCGCATTCCACAGGGCGGTTGCTCGTTTGCCTACTAAGGCAATAAAAAAAAAACATAATAACATGCATGTATCATAATATAATCGTATGCGTATAATGATTAATTTACAGATAAATGCCTATAGCTTTATTTGCCCAGAGGCGATCAAACATTAAAATATTATCATAACCAATTAATAACATTTAATAATAATAATTAATAAACATAATTTTAATACCGTATCTTAATAAGCAATTCATAAATTTACATAATTCATATGTAATTTTATATTTTTACTCTACGAAAAATACTCAAAGCTGGTTCAATTACGCTATTAACTTTAAACCAAAATGAAAATGTCTACATCGAATCTAAAATTTTGAGTTTTAAAGACAGATTAGTAAACCAGCGTGTACCTAATTAATTTAAATCATTTTAATGTATAAATGACGAGACATAGTCATAATCAGTCTAAACAAATAAATTTGCAAACATTTAGTCTTCAAAACGAGCGTTAGAACAAGGCCGCAAAAGGGAGATGCTGTTTTATTAGATGATATATTAATTCCCGCCATGATATTGTGTTATATATCAAATTACCGCCACTCTGACCCTCTGTGAATGACCTCGTGTCAGCCATGGAATGACGCGTAAAAGCTAGATATATTCTAAGAAACTTGTTTTTATTTATTTTAGTAATGTTATATATTGTTTCGAT
Source organism: Manduca sexta (assembly GCF_014839805.1). Lineage (NCBI taxonomy): Eukaryota > Metazoa > Arthropoda > Insecta > Lepidoptera > Sphingidae > Manduca > Manduca sexta. Next base: position 8,844,524 of record NC_051125.1, on the reverse strand, counting down.
ACAATGTTTTTTTTTAAATGGACACGGCTAATTGACCTCACTGCACCCGATGGTAATTGGAGTGGAGTTCAATAGAATGTCGACTGATGAGACATCATTACCCTTCGACAGTCGTTACAATTATGCCGGCCCGTTGCAACCGGATATACACAGGCTGATCCCGGAACGCGAGATATTTACGTGGGCCATTATGGCGGGTTTTAACACTTTGTGTACGGATATATTTTATAATAGTAAAATATGATATTGTAATTGATGGATAACAGCCTTTGCATATGAGGTTTTTAAAGTAGATAATGCCTTTCTAATACAACCAAAGCGCGTGTAATCATTATAGCGATCGCTTTGTACCTCCTGTTATGCTTAAAGCAACTCGTTAAAGACTCGTTGGTTCTATATGATAAATTATCGAATCTTATCATTGTAATATAGCTTTCGTCTGCAGCTTCGGTTGCGTGAAAAAGTGTTTTTTAGATAAAAAGTAGCCTATAGTGCTCAGGAGTAATGTAACTTACTCTTAGAAACAATGTTTCAAAAGGTTTAGACGTCCCTGAAATTAGGGCGTTCAAACAAACAAACTCTTCAGTTTTATATAATAGTATAGATTAGTAGAAAAAGCTTATTTATTTTACGAATAAATACTTTATACTCCAATCCCATTATTTATAGACGTTATTTATCTAAGGACGAAGCATTGCTGGTATAACAAGTCTGTTTCTCAGCTTCGTTTATCTGACGGCTTGCTGTTTGTTCAGCTTTGTTTATCTGGCAGTCAACTAGATTCAAGTTGTATCTCAATATTAGCCAATCACAACGGACCTATGCCTACGCACTGCGAAGGCTGCCATGCCGTCAGCACTGAGAAACAGACTTGTTATCACAGCAATGTAGCGTCCTTAGATAAATAACGTCTATGAATAAGGGTGTTATTGTATACTATTGCAGAGTTATGAAGTTTACAATAATTAGAGATAAAAATTAACACATCAAATCCAAGGTAATTTTATTGTTTATTATTTTGTTATCATTTGCTAGTCATATTTAAGGTTGTATGCATCTAAATTATGTGAAATACGTGTGTATTGTTCATGACAATAGATATTAAAATTAATTATATTAGACAAGTTTGTAAGTATTATTTTTTTTTATTCCTTTGTATGACGAGACGAGCTTGCTGTTCGTCTAATGATAAGCGATACGACCGCCCATAAACAGTAGAAACACCATCCAATACCTCGAATTACGAATTATTGTTTGTTATTCCACTGCGCTGGATATCCTGAGACATGCGGTGCTAAGTCTTATTATGTCCAGTAGTTACACTAGCTACAATGTCCTTAAAACCGGAACACAACCGTGACTAAACATTGTTGCTTGGCAGCAGAAATAGACATTGCAGTGGTACCTACCCAGACGGACTCTCACATATGAGAGACCTACCACCAGTTTAGTGTTCAGATGAATTGTTTTTTTTATCGTTAATATAATTAATCATATCTTTTTTTGCATCTATTTAAAAGATAAGGAAGTATTTGAAACTTCCTATTGCGTGAATAGGCTCGGCACTTTTATTTATTTATTTATTTATTTATTTATTTATTTATTTGTACAGCCAACAAAACATACACTTTACATAGTTTTTTTTTTAAGAATTCGGTAAGTAATTTCGGCAGTGCTGTTTCAATTACAGGCTGTCACAGCATGAACATTTTAAATACATAACAATTAACAATTGGCTGCACCATAAGTGCAGTATATTCTAAATATAAGACTGAATATAAAACTGAATTTAGGTTTCAACAAGCGAGTTCAATATTTTCTTTTTGAAGATAGGAAGGGAGTCGTTAAATATGTCAATACAATCAGATTTTTCTACAATTCGGTTATATAATCGGGATAAGCGAGGGACAGGCGAGTGGCTACCAAGGTTAGTTCGGCTGAATCTACAATTAAATAAGGGACGTGGATATCTAGGGATTTTAGTAGGTACATTAAGAGAGAATTTATTGAGAAGAGGTGGACAATCTATATCACCGTTGACTATTTTATACAAAAGCATCAAACTAAGTTGATCACGTCTGTTTTTCAAAGTTTGCATTTCAAAGTATTTAATTTTATCAGTGTAAGTTTTGACATGTTTGGGTGGCCTAAATCTATAAGCTAAATGTCTTAATAACTTTTTTTGTATTCTCTCAATCCGATCACAATGAACTTTATAAACTGGACTCCACACACCACTACAATATTCCAATCTGCTTCTTACATAACTGTTATACAACATTAGGGTAGTAGATTTATTCTTAAATTCTTTACCATTTCTTATAACAAATCCTAGTGATTTATAGGCAAGGTCAATAATATTATCAATATGATTAGTAAATTTAAGCTTAGTATCTACAACCACACCTAGATCACGAACTTGGGGTACTTCATTTAAGATTTCACCAGCAATGCTATAAGTGGTGTTCACTTTGTTACGTTTTAATGTAAACTTGATGAAGAAATATGAACGCAACCTCCTTGTTGTGTAATTTATTGTGACTGCATAGTTTGTTCTAAAAACAAAAAACTATACATTCTGTCTTCTTTCACGTTTCAACTCATGTATTTTTTCCTAATAAAAACTAACTCCGTTTATATACAATAATTTATTATTTTATCAGGTTATGGGCCCAGTCGCCTAGTTAGTTCAGTTACTGTAGGAAAGAAAAAAGTATTCGTTCGTATATAGGTACATTTGAAAATTTTATGAAATGACGTCAAATGGCCACATGGTACAAATTGAAAAATTACAAGGCCGGGATAATTACGCCACATGGAGCTTTGCCGTACGAACGTACCTGGAACACGAGGAATTATGGAAATGCGTGGAAGATGGCGAGGAAAAATTTACCAAAAGTGAGGACATTAAAGCCAGGTCGAAGATCGTGCTACTGGTGGATTCCGTAAATTACATTCACATACAAGAAAGCAAAACTGCTAAAGAAGCATGGTTTAATTTACGTAAGGCTTTTGATGATTCGGGTCTGACAAGGAAGGTAGGTTTGTTGAGGGAATTAATTACCACAGATCTAGAAGCTTGTGGAAATGTCGAAACCTACGTCAATAAGGTAATTACTTGTGCACACAAGCTCCGTAACATAGGCTTCATGGTCGATGATGAGTGGCTGGGTACACTTCTTCTCGCAGGACTACCGGAATCCTATAGGCCTATGATAATGGCCATGGAAAGCTCAGGTGTTGTTATAAGTACTGATCTTGTTAAGACAAAAATTTTGCAGGATGTTAAAAATGTGAATGACTCTGCTGCATTTTATTCAAGTCCTCACGAAGAAAATATGAAGTATGTTAAGCCACCAGGAAAAGGTCCCCGTTGTTTTAAATGTAATAGATATGGACACATTTCTATAACCTGCCACTCAAGTCAGTACTCAAAGCAAAATCAAGACGACAAAACTAAGAAGGTTAGCTTTAATGTAAATGAAAATTCTTCCAGTTTTGTAGCTGCTTTTGCTGCATCCCCAGATTTGAACAAAGGATGCTGGTACCTGGACTCTGGAACTGCAATGCACATGACAAACAACAGAGACTGGATTTATGATTATGGACCTGCTCCGGTTACTACCATCACAGTAGCTAATAAAGGAACCTTAACAGTGAAAGGTTGCGGTAAGGTCAATTTGAAAAGCTATGATGGAGTAAGCAAGCAATTAATTGGCACTGTACAGGTAAAAAATGTATTGTATGTTCCTGGTTTGGCCGCCAATTTATTATCAATACATCAGATAACTCGCAACAACTGTGAAGTAAAATTTGATAAAGATTGTTGTAAGATATATCATGATTCAAAATTAGTCATGACTGGATATAAACAAAATGAGAGTTTTATATGTAATACATGTGTGCAGGGTAAACAAACCAGACAACCTTTTAAGAATGAAGACATTAGGGCTTCTCGATTTCTTGATGTGATCAACCGTTCCCCTACAAAATATATTGATTACAAAACTCCACGAGAGTTGTGGACAGGTAAGAAGCCAAACATTCAACACATGAGAATATTTGGTTGTCGTGCTATGGCACATATACCCATAGAAAAGAATAATAAAGATAAAAAAGCTAGAGAATTAATATTGGTTAGGTATAGTCCAGAACGAAAGGTTACAGACTATATGATAAGAAGGAAGGTAAGATCCAAGATTATTAGCAGAGATGTGAAATTTTTTGGAGGAAAATATAGAGAAAAAGTTTAGTTTAATACTAATGAGTAACATACAAAAATAGAGTAATGAGAGTATTAATGAAATTTAGAGTTTATTTCAAAGTACTATGGAGGAAGATATCGCGAATGATGAGGATTATGTTCCTGAGAGAAGAAAAGTACATGGCGCTGTTTGCAGCTGTTCAAGAGGCATTATGGCTGAAGCAATTACATGAAGAGTTGTGGCCTTCAATTGTGGATACGGCTATAACTTTGTTTTGAGATAATCAGAGTGCAATTAAACTTACAGGTACCACTGCTTATTATGCTAGGAACAAACACGTTGATGTTCGTCATCATTATGTCCGGGACAAAGTGGCAACTGGTGACATAGTTGTCAAGTACGTCAGCACCAACTTAATGTTAGCAGACTGCCTCAAGCCGAAGCTGCACAACTTTCTGAAAGGACTGGGCTTGCGTTCAGGAGAGGATGAAGAAATATGAACGCAACCTCCTTGTTGTGTAATTTATTGTGACTGCATAGTTTGTTCTAAAAACAAAAAACTATACATTGTCTTCTTTCACGTTTCAACTCATGTATTTTTTCCTAATAAAAACTAACTCCGTTTATATACAATAATTTATTATTTTATCACTTGATATGACAACATTTCGCAGGATTAAGAAACATTTTATTAGTTATACACCAGTCATACAATTTATTAAGATCAGATTGTAATAGTATAGAGTCTTCAAAGTCATTAACGACACGAGAAATTTTGAGATCATCAGCAAATAGGTAACAATTAGAGTAGGAGAACACTTCCGGAATATCATTTATAAATACATTAAATAAAAGTGGCCCCAAATTCGATTTATATATTTTATATATTTTAATCAATCAAACTTAATTAGTTTATTTTTAGCAACCATTCTATTGGTTATTAGTATACATACTGAAGAATTTAACGATAATAGTAACATAAAAATAATTAACCCATACTTTTACGGATAAATTGTGTAGTCACAGCTCTCGCTTCTTCTTCCCTGCCAGCCCGCGCTGGCTTCTTTGTTTACTAAGTATATTTTTCATTTATTTTATTTTCAATATAAATTGTCTTTGTTTATATAAGCTAATTTAATTAAGTAATAATTAAATATTCTCATGTACCTTGACTTATCATAAGTGCAACTATGTTCGCCTACGTGATGAATAAAGCATTTTATTTATTTATTTTATTTACTAGCTGGCAGGTCAAGGTCCCCTTGAGGTAAACATCTAATAAATGTATTTCAACATGCCGGTACACTGTTCCGGAAACCTTAAAGGAAGCAGGACTTTAGATGACAAATCACGGCAGCTACCGGAAGATATGTGTTAGGAATCACGGATAATTTATTGCTTGTTTATAAAGTTCCGCATGCCCTGATATCGGTAAATTAGAGCAGGTTATGTTGTTTTTATTTATTATTGTCGTTTATGACTAACACTTTAGATTGTCGTGGTTATTAAGTTTAATACGGAACATAAACGATTAATAGTAAATTATTATTTCGAGCTGAAAACATTATATCTTGTAGTTTAATAATCAGTTTTGATTATTCCATGGCTAGTACGATACTTACATCTTCTCTCGATAAGAAATAATTACTAAAACTGGTAAAATTTGGGTTGCTTTTTCAAGTTTTATTTATGGTATACTAAATTATAACTAAAAATATATCGCACCTCGAGAATTACAATGATGCAACTACAACGATGCAATATCGACTTTCGTGTAATAACCGAAAATAGACGTTGCATTCGATAGTTAGTCACTTTTTAAATATTGTGGATTATAAAGTTATTTAACAGTTTTTTGTCCTTGAGTCATTGTAATTCTAAAATTGCGACACGTCAAAATATAGGTAATGATATTTAGAAGAATATTCAATAGGGGACCGGACTCATTTTTGTTCTTTATTATTATCAAATATTTACGTTATATAAATTATAACACAGAAAGAATTATTTAAATCCAGTAAAAAATCAACAAGTTATAAGTCTTTCAATTTCGGTAGAAGGGGTAAGTAACAAGAAACAGAAATGAGGCGCAATACCCACGTGTGACGTCAGAGGGCATTACGACGAGTGCGAAAGAAAGAGATGAAGCGATATCCCCACTTCGCGCCCACTTCGGCACATAGTAATATTTGAAATATGAATTACTGGCTCATTTTTTAACCAATTTTAATGCAGTTTTCGCAGGAGGGTTTCTTTTCCGTATTATTAACCATTACATATAGAATAATGTACAAAATCAAACACAGGCCGGTCCCCTATTACTTTTTCTTAAAGCGATCTTAGTTTTTATACAACTTTATAACGAAAACTACACTCGACACGCTGTGCACGCGTGTTCGTCAAGTTGGCGTGACCACTGTTTTTTGCGTTTTAGAATAAAATTTAGCTGTAAATATGCGTAATTTATAAATATCATTATATTAATAGCAACTCATTGTCGATGCGTTTTATAATTCAAAGTACTTAGGGGACCGAGCTTAAAGTCACCAATAAGTAATTTATACCTATGTAGAAAGGCGTTATATTGAAAATTAAAACAGTATATATCGACGGTTAAAAGCCTAATTGACTTAAGCGATACTTCTTGCATAAGTTTCATATATATTTAAAATCAGCACATTTTTCTATTTTTTTAGCTAGTTAATATTCGAAAAAAAAGGACGATTATTCAATTTGACTTTCAACCATCGATATAGATATATACAAATGTAAAAAGGAGAATTTTTGATTGATATAAAATATACTAAAAGCCAATGGAGCCCGACCAGCCTCACGTACACCTAATGGCCGGAAATTCTGGCCGAAAGACCAATGTGATAATTCCTGATTTCCTGAATTCCTGAGCCGGATTGCAACACAAGTGCCTCGCCCTGCAACTGTAGGGAACTGGATATGTACTTACAGCTAGATATTTCGTAAAATCCAATTTTGTTAGCTTTGAAAGTCAATCGCGATTGCCTATTGTAATAATAGAGAGACTTTGTTGTCTAATACATAACTTTATTTTCGTAATCGAATTAAATTAATCAAGTAACAGAAGTAAACAAACTGTAGCAATAGAAATTGTTGCATGAACGTTTTAAACGTGAGTACATCTAATCGTGACTGTAATAAATAATTTTGTCAAAATGTGATAGGCAAAGTGGATGCTTGCGACATTTCAAACCACGTTTTCTGTGTACCTTGAGGTACCTACTAAGTTTGGCCTATGGCCTCAAAAACTCGCTTAGTATGGACATGTTAGTTCCAAATCTATGGCCGTGAGTTGCGCAAAGGACTACAACGAAATAACAAAATTGTGCACAACAATTGCTTTAAAAGATTATTAAATTCTTATTTGTATTAATTCGATATTTTTAAAAAGTTCGAGGATAATTTTATTTATATAGTTTGATATTTTAGTTGCGATAATTATTCATACGCACGGCAAATCATGCTTGGATGCAACTAATAAAAATATAGGAAAAAAATGATAAATGACAATAAACTAAAAACAAATATCGTGAAAAAACTCCCAACCTGGGTACACGTGTGCTAGCTAATTGTTTCACTTATTTTAAAGCTCATTACGTATGAATTTGACCTATATTTATGATCCATTTTCCTTTCATACCAAAACTTTCGAACCTGGCTAAGAAAGGTAAAAAGGTGCAGGTATCTAGGTGCAATAATTTCCGTAAGGTCATTATATATTTTATATATATTTGGGAAGATAATCAAAGACTGACTAACCTTAAACAGGTTCCTCTATTAACTACATACTGTATTTTCGAACTGGTTAAAACAAAATGCATTATTTTTTTGATTTTACTTATAGATAACAATTCAATAGCGTGCAAAATATCAATTTGCATAAAATTAAACATCATTTACTTTTCCGTCTGTATTTGGTAAGTTTTTGAAGGACTTTTTTTACGATTTAATAAGATCAATGTGTTCCACGTGTAACAACAAGTGAAGGTTTGGAATTTTAATTGCAACATAACAAGATTTATATGCAAAACGTGCTATGCTCAGATATCTAATGTATTTAGCATTTTATTACAAAATACAGGTTTATTACTCGCAGTCTTCGACATGTTTTCGGGATAATTTAAATGCAATGTTCAGCTTTTAACGGGTCAATGAATGAAGTTAAATTAATTTTGTGTTTCGTATGTCATTTTAAAGTTACTTCGTGTTTCCTACATCTGCAATGTAGAGATGTAAACTGTTATCAAAATCAGCGAAGTATAGTTTTTTTAATTCTTCTTAATACATTAGTGTTAATATACTTAATTGTAGTTTTATGTTAATTTTCAGTATAATAATTAAAAATAAAACAAAGGAAGTGTTAAATATTCATGAAAACGTTTTACGTAGTAACTGCTCTGTTTTTCCGCTGTCATTTTCAGCTCTACTTCATAATTTTTGACATGCTTTGTTGTTAAAATTGCCTGTTTATTCCTATTCACAATCATTCAAGTCAAATATGTCCTATGGTTTTTAATATTCAAGTCTAAAATGTTCTTTAGTTTCAAATCTTAACTATCGTTTCATAACTGAACTTTAATCAAAAGATAAAATACAATATCTTGAACTTATAAATAAATATTCATCTACTTTTAAATTTTAAAACTTATAAGGTAAGACTTATCAAATTTTAATTTCATGTTTTAGGAAATAGGTGTTTATTTTGAAAATCAGAATGGTAAACGAGTTAAATGATTTGAAAACCCTAAGTAAGTACGGTAGTAGATTATTTCTGCCCTTAAAATTAGCAAAATCATTGACACTGGTTTCTAAACGTGTCCCGGCTACTATATTTTACATTCTATTAGTCACTTCACAAATAATTTCACATAAACCAATCACAATTGCAATCTAATAGAACTGACGGTTATTTGCTATCACTTTCACAGCGGCGGCTACGAACTGTATAGATGCAAATCCATCCGTTCCCATACGGCTTGAACTGACTGCCCACGTGCTAAAATTAGCTGTCCATCGATCTAGTTCAAAATTAGACGCACTAAGGGAATCTAGATGAGATTTAGGCAAACCTACATTGTATATAATGTCTCTATGTAGGAAAGGACTGATTATAAGGTAATGATTTGAAATCAATATCTGTTAATTAAATTTAAGGGGTATATTTGTTTGTAGGTCTGATATCGTTTTTTTGAAGATCAATAATATAAATTAAAATATGTATCTTTGTATTGCACAAACATGCCTTTTATCCCCGAAGGAATAAAGGCGCAGCTCATGATATGATGAAACAATTTGAGGTGATGATGTTGATGGAAACGCTACGAGCTAGTAAATGTTTATATTGTTAATGACCCTTTTCTTGTCCACGAAAAACTAATTTCAGTGCCAATTCTCATTAAGGTGGCAACTAATATGTGTTTCCTGAAATCAAAAGGCTTAACATATGTTTGACCAGTTTAAGAAACAAATTAAAATCTGACATTTCTCTGCCGTCCAATGGGCCATGCGTGTACGCAATGACTATAATATGAGTCGGATTCGCCCACGTGAAAATATTTTTACGGGATAAAAGTATCGCTTTATATTTTCCCGTTATAAAACGGAGCATATATTTTAACTTAAGCCTCTAGCAACATATCGGTGATAACTGCATTCAACATACAGTCAGATAAAAAATCTAAAAAGTGGTGTTTTCGCTCGTATTGCTTTAATAAAGACCCTCCATATTAGTTTACTTTTATTCTAATAATTTTATAAACCAATAAATTAATTGTCCACTTCCCTCCATAGCAAACAAATTATGAAAGAAAATGTTAAAAGATTACTCAAAAAAAATAATATACTTGTGTTAAAACTAAGTCCCGCACAGCATCTGTTTGTCTGAAGGCGATAAACTCAAAAACTACCAAACACATTTCGATAATATTTGGTATGTATACATAATACATATGTAGTTTGAAACCCTGGGAAGGACATAGGTTATTTTATCCCGGGAAGTATATAGCTAGATTTTTATCCCGGAAAGTCACACGGACGGAGCCGCGAGCGAAACTAATAGTAATAAAATAAAAGTAACACATTATTAATTGCAGTTCAAACATCAGTTGCAGTGAAAGGCGATCGTCGAACTCTAGACCTTGGTATTGAACGCGAGCAAGGTCCGTTCATTAAATCGCGGCGGAATATTTAGCAATCATCGCGAACGGACGAACAAAAACTATTCGTCATTATTGTTTTTTTTTTATGTAACAAAAAAGATACAATCGCGATGGTTTTTGGTACCTCTTGCGATGTACTCATTGTTTTAAAATATGAAAAGCGCTATTAAAATATTTTTGAATTTGTGTTTTTCATCGTAGTTATAGACTTAATAATATACAAATGTATGTAAATGATAATTAAATTAAATATTAAAGTAATTATTGCCTTTGATTTTTATGATTTTCCTAACCTTCACAGTTGGCATGATAATGTATTCTTATAACTTAATTGCGTTAAGAATAGTAGATTTTTTCAGAATTATCTATAAAAGCTATGTGCTGTAATATACAATGTTATCCTAGTGGCTTACCGAACGTGAATAATGTTACTGTTTCCCCCCTTTTTTAACTCCCGACGGAAAAAGAGGGGTGTCCACTATATGCTTTTAGCCATAATTTACGAAGATATTCAGGCGTTTGATCATCAATTCTTTTCCTAATTTCACAACTCCACCTGATTTGATTTTTGATATACTATTTCTTTGGTAGTACTTCTAAAACATGATGACCTTGATTTGATGTTGCAACATCATATAGTCTGCGTGATATCAAACTCCTAAGCAACTTACTGTATATAGCAAGAATGGGCATGGAAATGGTATCAATGAGTGCATGTAAATAAAAGATGATTAAGACCCATGGTAGCAAAAAATTGTAATTTAAAAAGATTGCAATAAAAAAATACTTAGGTATATATTATACTTTTAGGAGGTTTGTGGTGGAGGTTATTTAAATTTATGATTTATTTACATTTTATTCAACGCATATCTTTACCACATTAGAAGCTTATCTGTATACTCTTTCATAGCTAGTAGGTACATAGATTATAAGATATTAATATATGATCTGAATGTAAATTCCATTTCTAGGGTGCTGTTTATGTTTTAATCCCATAATGCAGTGGGAATTCATGTCTGTTGATTCACGTGAATTCCCTTATACATTACCGGAATTAATATTATTAAGAACTAGAGACGCATCTTAACACGCGTTTTATATACGTACTACATATTATGAATTTTAACACATATACGTGCGGAAAAACAATAATACATATTATCATATAACATGGCATTGAATTTAAACACTTATCTTGATTGATACTTGAGTAGACACACATTCAATTTAACTAAATTATGTTGATTATTACAAATTCATATTTGGGGAATAAGCAATCTTGATCTATATACTGCTTGCAATTCTTCATCAAAGTACAATAGAAAAATATATTGATAATTTAATAGTATATTATGTGTATTACAAAAAACATTGCAATGACTTAAACATATGATTATTTAATGGATTTATAATTGGCAAGTGACTAAGTAGAGATAATGTAATGTTATTATATTCACTTACGAGATTTTTTTATAAAGTTCTTTATAATATAATTTATATATTATAATAATTATATTAATATACTGTTTCACTGCTGGGCACAGGCCTCCTTTACTACAGAGGGGGAACAGGCGCTAGTGAACCACGCTGGCCTTGTGCGGATTGGCAGACTTCACATAGCCTAAAAATTCCTATAGAGAACTTCTTAGGTATGCAGGTTTCCTCACGATGTTTTTCTTCACCGTTAAAACAAGCGATAATTCACAAATAATACTCATATACATATACCCTCAAAATTCTAACAGAGAATATGTCAGGTATGCAGGTTTCCTCACGATGTTTTTCTTCACCGTTAAAACAAGCGATAATTCACAAATAATACTCATATAATTAGAAAAATCAGGGTGCATGACCTTGGGTTTTATACCAGCGAACATACGTCTCCTAAAATTTGTAAAGTTCGTTTTTATTATTAAAAATAATATATAATCTTAATAGTATATTTTCCAATAGCAATCTAAATGTGTTTTAAATGAAAATCAACGTAATTGGACAATTTTCTGACAAAGCAACGCATGACGGAAGCAAACCTTTGCATAAATACTATCTCATAATAAGACTACATAATAACAACGAAATATATTTTCCTATGTTGCCACATCTATTGTTTATTACTTCATCATGAATGACGTCATAGATTCCTCTATTGTATATGGATAGTTTACTGCGGCGCCTTGCAGTGTCCTCGGCCGTGCACATATTAATTTGTTGTTATTACTCAAACAGATCCACAAGATTGTCAGATGGGAGACGGACTTTGATAAAGGAACTAAGTATCTAATAGATAGTGACCTTCAGTATTTATTAAATTGATGGTAAATGAAACTACAATTGGTGAAAAGTATAGAAGGTAGTTGGTTGTGGAACAGACTGCCGAGACAAATGTCCGCAGGTTCAAAACCCAAAGGCCCACACCTCTGACTTTTCTAAAATTATGTGTGTATTCTGTGTGAATTATCGCTTGCTTTAACGGTGAAGTTTCCTTCACATCGTGAGGAATCCTGCACACCTGAGAAGTTTTCTATAGGAATTTCGAAGGTGTGTGAAGCCTACCAATCCGCACTAGGCCAGCGTGGCGGACTAAGGCCTAATCCCTCACAGTAGTAGAGGAGGCCCGTGCTCAGCAGTGGGCAAGTATATAATACAGGGCTGATATTATTATTATATTATTATAATTATGACTGCTTGCAACAGTTGGACAGGAAATCTTTGAGGAAGGCATAACAAATTCAGCAGTATAAATTTCGATTTCATACAACGGAAACGGTAAGTTTAAGTATCTAACACACGATATCAGATAAGTAATCAATCTCAATAGAATATATTATTTGTAGGACACGGACATGCAAATCAATCAAGCAAACAAGAACGCACAAAGCTCGGATTTAATCTATTGGAATGCAATGTCAGCAATGGGTACCTCCTTTATCTTTGTTTGGTATATAGGAACTAAATATGGAATTGTTTCTTCAATACTTGTTTAAGCTTTGTCGTATGTTAAGTCTAATCTACAAGTCCACTTTGATTGGTGCCTACATTTCTTCTCATACTGAAGGAATGAATAGGAATGTTCTTGTAGTATAATGTTAATGTTTCGGACTTGTGAAGAAGTAGATTAATTCTCTTAGGTTTTTTGTCTGTTAGTGCAATATGTTGATTGTTTTGTTTCATTTCTTTCTTTTTTATCCACTGTCTTCTTTTTTGTGTAATGTTTTTGTAGAAAATTGATCGGATTGTATGTTACCTATTTATCTTGTTTGAGTTTGTAGTAAGTATAGTTCTGTTTGTTTCTCTAATAAAAAAAAACTTTAAATTAAAATCAGATAAAAGAGTACGAATATAAGTAATAGGCTGTGTTTTTCTTTATTCGTTCGCTTTTCAATTTGGAACAATAGTTTATTTTTTCTTATTACATATTTTTCATGGCTGCCAGTTTGTATTATCATTTCAGTAGTTTGTTTCACACAAATAGGTTTTAAGTTAACCGTAAATATTCACAAATAACAGAATATATGTGACGGACCTATGTCTACGCACTGCGAAGGCTGCCATGCCGTCAGCACTAAGAAACAGAGTTTTTAACACAGCAATGCTTCGTCCTTAGATAAATAACGTCTATGAATAACTTTTTACCCAAGAAAACTGCAATGTTTGTGTGTGCTACAAGATAGTTGTTTTGGCAATTGAGTTTCATAGGAAAGTAATCTTTCTCAGCACCATATTTACAGCGTCTGCGCGACGCCTAATACACAATTAGTTAATAGGTCATATTCGATTTAATCAAAAGTATCAAGCAAATACACTGAAAAGAATTCACGAACGAAAGGAGTTCCAATAAGGACACTTGTACTTGACATACATTCAGCAGTTCCGTGAATATTAGTACCGGAACTCTTATTACCCACTAAATACAGTCAACAACAAAATAGCTAAACAAATTTGAAACTAGAATCGTCTATGTACTTTTAAATCAATACTCTATAATGTATTCATATCAACAATAGTTTTTTTTTCAGTGAAATAAAGTACGAAGAATTTATTCTACGTAAATATTGTTACTATTATTTACGTGTATAGATATATTTGAAGGTTTGTGTTCATCTTTTTTTGTGACTGTACTTGCTACTTAATCAACGCAAACAATGGACCGGCTAGCGCTAGTTCAATTTGCATGTTTAGGATCTCGTGTGTAACAATACACTGTTGCTCTACATTACGCTTCGTTAATGAAATAGCTACCGGTATCATGTAATGCACAATAAACGCTATAGACATTATGAAAAATAGAAGAATTATCGTCATAATTATTATATTATTGAATTATTAATAAACCGATCCGACGTTTAGGTTATTGAACTATTTAATAAACCAAACTTGAGCTGTCACTTGAGGGCTTGTTGGCAACAAATTCGGAGTGTTTAATAATAAAACTCAACTGTCAATATCCGTTATATACTGTGACTTAAGACATCAGTTGAGATGTTGTTTAATCTATTTAGGTATTAAATAGGAAAGATCTTGAGATGCTCGTTTTAACTTGACAGCGTCTCAAATTATATGTTATTTCAGAGCGAAATAGAGTTGTATATATAGACACGATCTTAAGTAGGTAAGGAAACAATTAACATTCATTAATAAATTATAAATATAAGATAGTAATATGTGACTAATAGTAATATATTATTTTGCTGCGTATCTTAGAGTTTTTATGAGGCATGGCTAGACTGATGTGAGACTGTGGGGTGTTAATGACAATACACCTTTTATCCCCTCAGTGATAGGCAGAGGCGAAACAAATTCAGCAACATTTCGCTGTGTATTCCGTCCTATGATGTGATAGGGGGCGAGCCTACCGCCACATCGGGCATAAATTTCAGACTCCGGGCTGATACTGAATCAAAAACCCCAATATCACATTGCTCGAGCCAAGGATTGAACCCAAGACCTCAGCACTGCAGTCGTACTGTATTACAACTCCGCCATCGGGCTAGTTAATACTGCCCGGTTTTTAATGTAAGTTTATTTCCGTGAGAATAGTTTGATATTGTTGTGTTTAGGAAGTAAGCACAGATGAGAACAAATAAAAATGCTAAAAAGAGAAAGTGTATTTTACACAACAATGTATGTATTTAGAAGTCAAAAACAAAGACCTTAATTCCATTTAGTCAATTACAATTATATAACTATAAAAGTAATATTTGGTATATAAATAATATGAATTTGCCCAATAAAATTGTAAAATATTAATGAAAACATTATTGGTTTTTCTTACATGTTCTAGAGGATTTCGAAAAACTTTTATTTAAGCCAAAACAAAAATGTTAAAACCTGAAACCTTTCCATCTTATTTTCCTATTTGTTATCTTATAAATGTATACCTATTTATTTGTTTATAAATTGATACATTAAATCAACTCATTTAACGCTGTAAAATTCAACAGTTCATGAATCCAAAGCAATTTTTTTCCCTAATATGTGTAACGGCAGCAGATAACGCATTATTTTTTAATTTTTTTAATTGAAAACTCGTGGTGTTGCCATATTTTACAGCACGGTACCTATTGTCTCTGACTCGCAAAGTGCATACGAGAGTTGATCCCAGCTAGAACAAGGTCGCGTATTCAGGAAAGCGGGCGATTGTTTATACTCCATGACGCTATCAATACAAGTGCGTTAATTATTAAACTAGGTAATATTATACGCGTCCGACGTCAGTTTGTCTAGTACAGCGTATTGCAACCAATGTCATACAACGCTTCCTTATTAATGACTGATTTAATTCATATTAATTGGTCAAGGTGAATTTTTTTTAATCCTCATAAATGTGAAAGTTTGTGTAGATATTTGTGAGAGACATAAACTGCTAGATAGATTTTGATGAATGCTTGCTAAACAGATCAAGTTCTTGATCAATACGTGCAAACCTTATTGACTATTATTTACTAATAATATTTTCGTAAAGAGATTTCATAATCTACTAAAATCGGAAACCTAAATGAATAAACACGTAAAAATAAAAAATTATGTAACCACAAAATATTTTGTAAATTGTATCTACAGTTAAAGCATATTTTATAAAGGCAATCGAATCAGGCAATCGCCAGTTTCAATATATTTCCGACGGTAAGTAAGGAGTTGGAGCCTACGATCGTAATCTATTCTAATGAATGCGGAAGTACACTGGTTCGTTAATTACATTTAATCTAAACCTTTGGCTTGCGTGTACTTTATATCAAGTCAGCGTAATTATCAATCCACTGTGAATTAATTTAACTAAGTCTATTCAACTGTTACGATATTTTGTGGATTATTCCAACTTTCACTTGTATAAATAGTATGTAAAATAAGGATAAATAATTATGTCGTTTTACACGATTGGCTTTCTAATCGATTTATTTAAATTAAATAACCATTTACTTTAGAATTTTGTAACTTATTATATCACAGAATCTGTTGAAGCCGTTATGGACCTTATTTATGTTTATAATATTATGGTTTAATGTGTATAAATGTATTTTATTTCTATATTCCTTTTAACGCAACCATAATATTTGGTCGTGTATTTTTTTATTGTTATTAGAATAATTTGTAATTGTTGCATGTCTAAGTTTTAAAAAACAATTGGATAATGTACCAAACATTTATTTGGGCAGACGAACAAACATTAATAATTTACCGTCTGCTGAACTAATAGAAAAGACAAAGAATTTTAACCTTGAATTGGAAATCAAACAACATTTTTGAATTTTTCCTGCGTAAAAAACGACTTATCGACAATACTTGTTTACATTTACAATTTATTAACTTGGAATCAGTCTAATTTTGGCTGTCTTATAACTTAGTAAAATGTCATATTCTTGCAGTTTAATTGTTGAATGTTATTTTAGTTGTGTTATCTGAAGATCGCATTCAAAGTCAGATTATCATCACGCAAGTGTTTTGTTTACTGATCTTGTTAAGGCTCTAGATTACATAAATTGTTAATAATTTCCTCATGCGAGTATTGTACTGTGAAAGTCCACGTGAATGTCAAATAATTTTACATTTTTTTGACAGTATGTTAATATTAAACTTTTTGTAATGCGGTCAGGGTAAAACAATATTTTTTTCGCGCGACTAAGTATTTTTGAAAAGCGACATGATTTTCATTTTTAAATATCAAGTCGTATACTTACACATTATATATTCTAGAAAAACCTTTATGGAAACAGTTTTATTTTTTATTTGGACTAAGAGTCGTAATTGTATATAGATGTGATTATAATACTAATATCGCATATAATAGAAAAAAGTAATTTATTAGTGCGTGCTGTTTAAAAACGTAGTGCATCGATTTTTCAGACAACAACTCTTTGTATAACCTCAGGGGGCGGTCTGAAATCTAAATATGCTTACCATTTTACTCAATATGTAAAAAGATTGATTGATACAAAATTGTTTTATATAACTATTCGATCAAATGGCCAGACTAGTTAGAGCATTAACCAATGACCGATATGGTTTCTTCATGCGCATTAGTAACTAATGTGTGTGCGGTAAATTAAGACTTATCGCAACGTTTGCTAAATAATAAAAAAACTCAGACATTTTAAAGGAAAGAAAGCAATTTTAGTTATATATCGAAATTAATTGTCAAACTATGAAAATTCACGGCGGTCTACCCCAGTATGTATGTATATATATGCTCGAGCAGCAAACAATTTTATAATGATTTCTTATGTTTACGCGAATTACATTGAAATAAAACTATTTAGCGGATTTTATCGCGGTTTTTATTTTATAATTATTTACCAACGTTTCGAAGACTTTGCAGCCTTTGTGGTCACGGAGCGGACTAAGATTTCGGTCATCCGAAAAGTCAAAGTTACAATATCTACCTACATTTTAACTTTGTATTTCAATGATCAATTTTTATAATTGGTGAAGTGTAAGCATATCTAATGAAATGCTCTATGTTATTTCGTGTTTATCGAAGTTTCTATAAGATAATATTCTTTAATCATGGTTCACAGCCATTATAACTTAACCTACTGTATTACATCCGTGATCTATTGAAATTGCTTGCCTTATTTTAATTTATTCAATTATAGTTCTAATCAGTTCAAAAGGACATGTACTTTATACATGTCGGTCGTTCCATTCCCTTGAGCAAAGGATATATTAATGAACACAAAGATCCATATTATAGGTAATGGGACAAGGCTATTGGTTGTCTACAATCCGTCTAACGAATGGTAATCACGAATTTTGTAACAGTACAACCGGAATGTCGTCAATGCTCTAAAAAAAATTAGCTCATAATTTGTATTCAGATTAGACTTTAGACGGTGATTTTATTATGTAGTTTTTCTGTTTCCACATTTAGATTTTGAATAAGAATTATAATTAATTTTATAATAAAATATAATGTATTTTTTATTTCTATTGTAAATTTATTATTAGTTTTAAAATCTTGTTTTAAACAATGGATCATAGCTGCTAAGGTTCTTTGTATAGTGCGTAACGCAATTCAGAAACATCAAGGCCTCTGACTGTAAAAAACACGGAACAATTATTTTTATAAACGCACGATTCGTTGCGAAGATTGAGCCCGCTTTCTTTCATACTGTGGTGGCCAAATAGTAAAAAAAATATATTATATTATTCTCTTGATTATAGCAAAAGTCAAAATGATTAGAATAACAGTGCAACACTGTCGAGTATATCAAATAACATTAAAATGGAGATAAAGTATGGTTTCTTAACCTACTTTCAAGAATTAGGTCGTTTCGTATAAATATCGTCTAGTCAATGTGTGTAGTATGCTATATGTTTGATAAGAGCGTACTTTGAATTTCTACTAGTCCAAATCTAATATTTTAGTGCAATTAACGCAATACGACTTTTTTGTCATTCTGGGATAGATTTGCTTTGGTGTGACTAGTGTATAGAATTATGCCAGTTGGTTATTTGAAGTTCTAGCTTGTATTTTTATGGACAATTTTAGACCTAGCGACTTTCTGGTCTCATTTTTGTTATAAAATTATTATATATTTAAAAATATATTCCTGTTTGAAAATGTTCAAATTTTTTTTAAATTAATTTTATTTACCGTTAGCAATTATACGGATTATTATATTTCTTTGTAATAATATATATGTCTACCAATTTAATTTAGTATTTTAGTTTTAATCTTAATAATACAGGTGTTTTTTTTTAATTTAAAAATAACTATTACTATTTATTACATTATATGTTTTTATATATTGTTATAGAATAAATATAATGTGTGTATCGCTTTTATGTTTACCAAGCATTTTTTTTTATTTTTTTTTTATTAATAGGAAAATTCTTAACACAAAAAATTAGATATTTTCAAAGCAATAAATTAATTTCCTAAACAAGAATTTCTAACACAAATCTATAACTATCCACTTACCGTATATTTTTCAATCCTGGCATTTTCACGTTCAAAATGTCCCTTCTCCTTCAAATTCACAATATTGGCACTCGTAACAGCCATGTTTAAAAAAAGAACTGTCAATTTTCCCGCGCAAAATACGTTCCGGCTCTCCCGCGTTCCTAGATGGGATCGCGTCGAGATTCCAAGATCGAATGGTTGCGAAATATCGCGCTTCTTTTATATAAAAGCTAACGTAGCGTTGCTACAGTATGCGCCCCCGCGCTCTTATCCCTTTCATATCCGACCATTGAGTTTATGCAAGCGAGCGTGTTCACTTTGTTCTAGTGTGCCTGTAATGGGACACCTAGGTTTACAAATTGACACTGAACCTTCAAAGACGTTTAATTGTTAAAATTAATTTTATGGTTCTTGTCATATGAGTTTAACAGCGTCCTTTTTTAAAAATGTTATTACAAACTAAAAACTTTTTAATTCGACGAAAGTGTCTCTAGTTTTTTTTTGTAATATATTCAATTAACAAATTTATTTTTATGATTTTTTTGTGTATATACAATTTAATAGTCCACTTGAGAGTAAGTGGTCAACTGTCCATGGAAAAACAACAAAGGAATAATGATGAGTTTCGAAATAAGAAAAGAATGCAGATCAGTTGTCGGGTGGGGAGTATATTTTGGAGTCCTGTAGTGGGGACCTCCGCAGTCCGCACTCATTGCACGAATCATAAATCTCTATTCTAGTTGTACTGCCTCATTCGTGCTACAAACAGCTCAAATATAAGAGTGACTCTACCAAATGCAATGTTCTGTTTTTTTGTTGTAAAATATATAAGTTAACTAAAATGATATATAAATAATTAACTACGTCATCACATAAGATTTTGTTCCATTATATATTACCTGTTTCTCGGATATACAATTACCTACTCGTTATTTACCAAGAACTCTAATGAAGTGCTAGCCACGAAAGCAATTACAGTAAAGATGCAATGGCTTAATGTGATAAATGATGTATCTTTTATTTAGTTAACCCTAATATTGCGAACAATGCATAGTTTTTTTACTTTACACGATTTTTTGACTCGATTTATTTATGTTTATAGTATAAATATTCTATTTTATTTTCTATTTCATGCTTTGCACGTAAATACTCATAAATATCTAGATATCATGCTATTAGCAATCGAAACTATACTTATAATAAAACAGTAGAACAGTGTGTTTATAGGTGCATTAGAGAAAAGTAATAAAAAAGTAAGAATATTACTAAAGAACAGTAATGGAAGACAAATCAAGATTTTTTATAATTATTTTCTGTTTGTTAGTGTACAGATATTTTCGGAGATCCGAAGCTACTAAACGGATTTTCATGCAGTTATTACAGATAGATAGAGTATAATCGGGAGCAGAATATAAGCTTATGTTTCAATAGGACACCCATTGACAAAAAAAGTTATAGTTATTGTAAGATATAACATCTATACCTAGTACAAAATATCCCATTCAAAGAAAATTAAAAGGATGAATAAATAAAAGTATAACACAAATCAGCTATTTTCAGAATTCAACGAAAATGATATTGAAACATATTTATTCGCAGTCGCGTTGCATGAGTTCTTGCCGTCACTAGGCACTCGGTAAGAGCAAAAAAAGTGCTTAGCAACAAAACAACAATCACCAATTTATGCTGGTTTTATTTTAGACTTTATGCTGCCTATTAACGAAAGGTGAAATTTTCCAAAAGGGAACCCAAAATAACATATACGTACTGATATTCATAAATGCGGTCTGCAAATCGTAATGATACTTTAATTTTACTTAAATTATAAGTAATGGGAAGCTGGCAGGAATCGGGTAACATTGACCATTCGCCACAGAAGCTGCCCTTCTTAAATGGCCACTCTGCCCCAACTACGTCACGTCACTAATACGTCCGTACGAAGTTACAGGCGCAACTAGTAAATAAATAAACCCGAAAAATACACTAATGCATTTAAAACTCCAACATATCAAAATCATAGTTGTCGATTATTATAACACGCATGTGAGATTACGAACTCTACGATATTTAATATTTCATTGCTGTTTTATGCGTTGAGTAATTAAATTAATATATTGACACGATCACATTTTATGGGTAAGTCGTTTAATTAAATCAACTTGTAGTCTTGTGACCAAGATGGGAATTTACGACGCCTTATTGTAGTCACGAGGTTTCTTCAGACAGATTGAGATGGACTACGTATCATACTCGAGTACATTTTATATAGTTTCGAATATTCTATCAGTGTAAGCGGCGATAGCCTAGTTGGGTGTGGAACGGACTGCCGAGACGAATGTCCACAGGTTCAAATCCCAAGGGCACACACCTCTGAATTTTCTAACAAATCATGTGTGTATTCTTTGTGAATTTATCGTTCGCTTTAACGGTGAAGGAAAACATCGTGAGGAAACCTGCACATCTGAGAAGTTCTCTATAGGAATTTTGAAGGTGTGTGAAGTCTACCAATCCGCACTAGGCCAGCGTGGTGGACTAAGGCCTAATCCCTCTCAGTAGTAGAGGAGGCCCGTGTCCAACAGTGGGCAAGTATATAATACAGGGCTGATATTATTATTATTATTATATCAGTGGCGGAGGGTCCATATAACCTGATTATGATACCTGCAACACATCAGTAGCTCGTTTTCTTATTGCGAGAATTGTTATTAAAAAAAATTGCAATGAACAAATTTGTATCATTTGTACACCAACTGAGTTTTATAACATTTAAAATTTGTCTGTTTTAATGCTTTTTAATGTAATGTCTGTTAAATTTATTAATTTATTCCTGCCGGCTTCCCAGCGTAATTTATGTAAAATATAATTATCATTAGACAGATTTAGCCGCATTTATCCAAATAATTAGTACCTATACTTAAGTTATGTAGCGTTTATTTTCGGAAAATTTCTCCATTCACCACTGTAGGCTATTTAGGTATTGAGACAATCTACTAAGTTTAACGAATATCTCTACAGTGGCGGTCCTAGGGAGTAGTGAACGGGGCAATTGCACAGGGCCTCATGCTTCAGGGGGTATCATGTTTGCAAGAAGCACAAAAGAAAAGCATTACACACATCCTTGCAGTGGCGGTCTTAGCGGATG
The DNA here is from genome assembly GCF_014839805.1 of Manduca sexta. Classification (NCBI taxonomy): domain Eukaryota; kingdom Metazoa; phylum Arthropoda; class Insecta; order Lepidoptera; family Sphingidae; genus Manduca; species Manduca sexta. The sequence continues at coordinate 8,821,586 of NC_051125.1, read as the reverse complement.
GCTAATAGGGAAATCGTACAGGGCTTCGGACTTAGTAATTTCTTAGAAAATTCTGGAATTTCGTAAAATGGATGCATCTAAACAAATATTTCGTTGAAAAGTAGGAGAGGGGGGGGGGGGGATATTAAAATACACTTAAGAAATTAGTTTTTTTCTGCTTTAAACATTTTTTGTAAATTGTAAGTAATTGGTGGTAGGATATATTTTATATCCGCACGGATACCGACCACCGTACATAAAGTGTTTAAACCCGCCATAGTGGCTCACGTAAGTGTGTCGCGTACCACCAGGATAAGTCTGTGTATATCCGGTTCCAACAGGCCGGCATAATTGTGTCGACCTGTCGTCAGTTACCATCAGGTGCAGTGGGGTAAGCCTTGACCGTATAAAAAAAACAGTAGTGAGTAATAATGCTGCTATTTAAAAACTGAGATTTATGTTAAGAAATTATCAAAAATGTTGTAATAATATCTTTTGCCCTAATCTGTTCTTGACCCAAGCTACTTTCTTCTCGTCTATTTTTTATTTGCATTTTATTTTATTCCTCCTCTTAAATGGGAATATAGAATTTATTAAAGACTTATATAGATAAGATTAAAGACTGACTATAAATATTTAAAAACATTGCCCGTAATAGCTAATATCAATTTCAAAAATCGCAAATTAAATCAGTAGTAACAAAAACAATCATTAGTATCAAAGCTCAAAGTGACACTTGAAGGCGGTTTGATTTAAGTTGTACATAAAAACTGTTTGTTTGTATGTTTTATATATGTGCTAAATGACTAGGTGTGTTTAAAGGTTAAGAATTCATTAGAGCATTGCTATTGTCGATAGCTAGGAAGCCTTAGGTATCACAATATTTCTCTTGTATAATATTATGTTGGCTTTAGTCTAAACATACTACACAAATGTATTAAATAACCTACCACTGCAAATATTGGGGCTTTTAAATCTGAGGTTGATGTATGGTGAAGAATTGGATGTTAACTTTCACCAACGCATGCAAAATATTGCATTGAGTTTCATATAAAATCGTATATTAATATTAATAAATAACTGTCGGCTAAATATTTTTATTTGGTATAATATTTTTGCTAGATTTAAATGTGTTTGAATATAGTGATTACTTTAGGATTAAATACATTTGTTTGTTTATACATTTATAAGTAATTTACTTCCTAGAGCATTATTATAAATATAGACACTAAGAAATAGTATTGGCTGTTTCCAAATTTATAGTTGAACAAGAAGTCCGAAATCGATTCTCTTTATAAAAAGGCAACTATATTTCGTTTAAAATTTGTTTTCCAGTCTTAAATATGCAAGAGAGCATTGTGCTTTCTTGAGCACGTTGACTCGATGGGTGTCCAGTACAATTTTAATGGTTGAAGGTACTTCAATGTACTATATTCTATTAAATGCCACATCAATAAACAGTATCATCATGAACTTGGAATTTCAAAATGGCAACCCGAAAAGAGTAGTAGTTAATTTGGCCAAACGAAATGTTTATTCAACCGGGAATCGAATTTTCCACCGCCTAATGCCAACTCTTGGTACAAGTAAGAAATAATTTTTATTCGTGCGGTAATAGGCTTTATTAACATATTATAATTATGCATTTAACGGCTTTAGATCTAATGGCGCGCTGCAGGCGATTGTTAATTAATAGTTTAATATTGCCAAATTGATATTAATTAACCTCACAGGATGTGGATTAACATTCGAGTATAGATTTGAGAAAAAATTACATTAAAATAAACGTGAATATTTATTTCCTTTTCTCACTTATTTTAACTAGGTCTAAGAGTTAGAAATAATACTAGTTTCGGATTTTAATGCGGTTTTTTTATATTTTAATTTTATCCCAAATTAATAAGGAATTTGAGAGAAAATGTTATGGTTTTATTTCGATGTCCAACAATCGTATAAATATAATAAATCATTATAGATTTAAAAAAATGTTTTAATGAATATGTTTATTGCTCGAGTGTAAAATATATAACTTTCTATTTAAAATATAATTTAATTTTTTTATGCCTGTAAAACATGTGAATAAATATGGATTAAATACCAACAATTTGTTCACTGATGTTATAATAAGATAAAGGTTGTATTTGAAGGAAATGTCATACAATATGTGAATCTTCGTAAAATTTTTATGTGTATTTTCTCAAAATGAGTAATAAAAACAATATTCAATAATTCTATCAATGTGATAACTATAAGAATACCGCTCTTTCACTTTACATAGACGCTGTTTCGCCTATTTTGGATGCAATAGCAGGTTGCGGACATTAGGACATATTAACCGGTTGAACACGCAAGAATGACTAATAAATTGGAGATATCAAGTCTCCACAACAATTTTGGAATAACTTATATAATAAAAGATTATTATGATGCATATTCTATGTTATGACTTGCTAGCGGTTTCAATCTTTATCTTCGTTTTTCGATGGAATATACTGCCGGTGGCTACTGAGTCTCTAAATAATTATTTTGGTAGAAAAAGTGATAATCAATTGTACTTATATTTCGAATTCTGATAAATTATATGACATTTTAAGTGACAACGAACGAAATTATTTCCAATTTATTCTTCTTTTTCATAGACAAAATCATAGTGCATAAAACCATAAAACCATTGTTGATATAATTACAACAAATTCAAAGGTACGAATATGGTCGAGAGCACGCACAAAATTCTATTTGTAAAACTCCGTTTTTAAAAATGTTTCAAAAAATAAAATTAACAAATAGTATTTTTGCGTCCTCGCTAATCTATTATCAGATTTTAGGATATTTTGTTCAGCTATTTGGTAAATGCATAAGTTCGTGTAGAGTTCTCTGATAATAATCGCTATCTATTAACATTAATTTATTTTACGACTTCATTAGGTGATTTAAAAAAATATGGTTATATTTAGGGTTCTCTACTTCAAAACGAACCCTCATAGGATCACTCTACCGTTTGTCTGTCAAGACCCTTATCCGAAACGGGTGAAGGTCATCATCATATCAGCCCTGTATTATATACTGTCCCTCTGTTGGGCACGGGCCTCCTCCACTACTGAGAGGGATTAGGCTTTAGTCCACCACGCTGGCCTAGTGCGGATTGGTAGACTTCACACACCCTCGAAATTCCTATAGAGAACTTCTTAGGTATGCAGGTTTCCTCAGGATGTTTTCCTTCACCGCTAAAGCAAGCGATAATTCACAAAGACTACACACATGATTTTTTAGAAAAGTCAGAGGTGTGTAGCCTTGGGATTTGAACCTGCGGACATTCGTCTCAGCAGTCCGTTCCACAACCAACTAGGCTATCGTCGCTGGCCGTGATCGTCTAGTGGTTAGGACCCTACGTTGTGGGTAGAGGTATTAAGCTAAAATACATATCAAATACTTAGCTCTACGGTATTTACCGTATTACATATTTATGTAATATAAACTTAGATACCTTACCTTCAAGTTTGTACGGTACTCTCGGTGCGCGAGTGCAACTTGCACTTATCCGATTTTTATTTAATATTAGTTTTTATCCATAACTCCGCTCACGTCAGAAATGGATTTAGAAAAAAAGACTTTATCATAATTCCCACCTGTTATGCACTACTTACATTATCTACAATAATGGGAAAAAAAATATCGTAGAAATTATTCAACTATTAATGCGTGTTAAAGATTTAATTATAAACCTGAATAGCCCCGTCAACTATTTTATTTATCAACTAACTTTTGCTTGCGGCTTTGCCCGCATGTAAGAGTTTTTCCGGGTTAGGATTAACCACCACTGTATTTACGAAGGGTTGTTTTTGATTAAAGAAATCTTTACAATGATCACAACCAACTCTTATATCTTACATCAAAATGCAAGCTGTTTATCTTTAAAATGTAAAGACAGACAGGCATTTTATATATACATAACCTCTCAATACATTGTAGGTATTAACCGCAAATGGAAAAATATGAGCCAAACAAAAAATTCACGAAAGCAAGGTATTTCCAAATATATTGTCCAATCAAGATTTATAAATAGTGAGGCAAGAAATAGCAAAAACATAGCACTAAAATAGACTTATGGTGCAACGCGTCTAGAAATGAAACCCACCATTTGTTATAAACATTTTAATATGTCGATCGTTATGATTATTAATTTATAGTTAGACTTCGCGGACATGTGGACAAAATGTTCGTGAAAAACAATAGATTAGTTTGAAATAGACAGTTGCTTCAGTAACTCTAATTTCTAACAAGTGATCCCACTGCACCTGATGGTAAATGAAGCGGGGTCCAATAGAATATGAGTGACGAGAGATGATTACCCCTTACCAGTCGACACAGTTATGCCGGCCTGTTGGAACTGGATATACACAGGCTCATCCCGGAACGCGACACAAATTGGGCCACTATGACGGGTTTTAACACATTGTGTACGGTGGTCGTTATCCGGGCGTATATAAAATTTATTCTACCATCAGCATCCATCAGCAACCATTCTCCGCTTCATAGTGGTATAGTGTTGCTACGTTGGAGTAAATATCACAGTAAACGTTTAAAGGGGTTCTAGTTTACCCTGATCTGTAAATTTATATGCGTCAATATTCTTTATTACTATTTAATTATTGCGGTTTGTACTCTTATATTATTTTTGATTATATTAACTATATCATTCTTCACATTCTAGACATAATCCCTAACATCTAGTACTGGGTACATATAGCGTGAGTTTTTTACTAATATTCAATCAATTTTTATCTCACAATGATAACGACATAAATGACCCTAATCTCAGCATATTGAGGTATGGGTTAATATTGCCATAAACAAAACCAGTACATGCGATTTATTGTATTGTACAGATAATTTCCGTTGTTGTATTTAATCCCTCATTATCTTGTCTAATTAGCGCAATTCGGAACGTGTTAATTGCAAAATGCAGACAGGTTCTTACTAGATTAATGGATAATGTTGATGTTCATTATTATGACGTGAGGGTAGGCACGTTTTTTAAAGCGTTGAAAGCGCTAGTTTTAGTTCTATATTGCTTTAGTGCGTACATATATACCGTTTTTTTTTCATTGCTTTAATGTTGAGACGAGCTTGACATTCGCCTGATGGTAAGCGATACGACCGCCCATAAACAGTATCATTTAACTCCTTGAAGTGTACCCTAAGCTGAATCACTCGATTCTTGTGATAGCGTAAATTATAATTCTTAGATATTATCAAACAAATTCCCCTGCCGCGTCTGTCTGTCTGAACGCGATAAATTGAAAAACTAGCGCACGGATATCTTTTAAATTTTGTTTGGAAATCGTTTGAGATCCTAGGATTCTTCCTAGAATCTCAAACGAGCGAGCTCGAGTTGTAAGGTCGCGAGCTAAAGGTAATTATAAATTAAGAGTGATCGATTTCTACGCTATTCAATGACTTTTAATTACATTAATGCTAAAGATCTTATCAATCAGAAGTTTACCTTCGTTAGACACATGGGTCGTGGGAATTAAATTATGCATTTTATTCAGAATTGTACCGGTAAAAATTATAGATCATTTGAATAAAACGATAGAAGGAAATAACATTTATTGGCCACTGGTTCGATGGTGAACATGTGGATACATAGTAGTGGCGAAAGGGGAAAATTTCCGAACGGATACCGACACACCATATAGGTAATAATATATATAAATGAAATCTATAAATCGTCCTGATGATAATTAGATTCTACAGAAATTCTACATAAAGGAAAGCCGGCAGGAATTGGGTTATATGAACCCTTGGCCACTAGTACCTAAAACCTGAAAAACTGGTACCTAGGTACCTACTTACATACTAACCCAGTGTGGAATGGTACATGCCCTACCACAGGAGTGCCAATAGGATCTAGATCAGCATATACCAAACAGATAGTCAACTTATAATGAATCTTTCAAAAATACGTAAGCAATATATAACAAAACTATGATCGGGTTCTTACGTCGAAATACCACACGGTAAATAAAAACAAAGAAGTGAAACATGCGGCTTTCTATTAACCCATTTACCAGCGGAATGTTTGCCGGCAATCATGACAGCTACATGAGATTACGTGTGTCACGGGAATATAACCTTATTATATACTACATAATAAGGTTATTTTTCCATGACACGCGTAATGTCATGTAACTATCATGTTTGCCGGCAAACATTCCGATATCTTAACAAATCGCCTGATAGTAAGCAATACTACCGCCCGTAAACAGTAGAAACACCATCCAACACCTTGAATTGCAAAGTATTCAGAGACATGAGATATTAAGTCTTATTATGTCTAGTAGTTACACTGGCTACAATGTCCTTCAAACCGGAACAAAACAGTCACTACATACGTACTGCTGCTTGGCAGAAATAGATATTGCGGTGGTATCTACCCAGGCGGACTCTCACATATAAGAGACCTACCACCAGTACGTAATCATAGGTGTATTGGACAATAAAAAAACATCGATAAGGTTATTCGCTGATTTAAATAGTTTATTAACAATCCTTGAACCTCACATTATAGCTGTATAAAGAAAGCCAGTCATAGAGTTTATTAATGATGTTTATGTGAAGATGAATTAAGGGGTTAATTATACTATTGTGACCAACTTGAATTAATGAGGCGTGAACAAGAAAACCCAACGGAATGGAATAGGACGGAAACTTGAGTGTCTAGGTTTTTAGAGGTCGTCGTACGTCCAAACGACGCCTTTTGTTTAGGAGTGATAGCTTTCCAGAATTCTTATAAGTTGTTTTCGATACGTAATCTTTAAAGATATTATATTTGTACACTGGTATTTTAGTTGGTGCCCTGGTTGCGCCTCTGCATACCCCTTCGGGGATAAAATGCGTGGTGTTGTGTGTGTGTGGTATTTTAGTTTCTTAGGCATCAAGTACTTATTATGTTTCTTGATCTCTTTTTTTTGTTTTTTTTTTACACACTGGCACAGCAGTGACGCTACTGCACCCGATGGTGAGTGGAGTGAGTTCCACTGGAAACTCGACCGACGAGAGATAATTACTCCTCGACAGTTGGCACAATTATGCCGGCCTGTTGGAACCGGATATACACAGATTGATGCCGGAACGCGAGACACTTCGTGGGCCACTATACCGGGTTCGACACCTATTGTACAGTGGTCGCTATCCGGACGGATATAAAATATATCCTACCACTAGCAAAAAAAATCTTCTTTATAAATACAAATGTTGACATAATTTTATTATTTTAAAATGTTAATAAAGATTGAATGGATTATCCGATGACGCGTTTATTGCGTTTGGTTCTATTTGTCATGCTACAAAAGAAAATATTCCATTAGTGGAGCGCCTGGAGGTTTTCACCTCGGATTAGAGTTATAGTGAATGAATTAATACGATCGATGTGGGATATTGTTTTTTAAACTATAAATTGCAATGTTTACCCAAAATTTTTTTGTGCACTCCATTTTTTCATTGTTAAAAAAATATTATAAAAAATTAATGTTTGACCAAATATTTTCACTTTAAACAGTATTTATTTTTATTTATATGTTAGATCTTACCTGAGTAGACATATAGGAACATTTTTCAAAGATACCTGTGTATAAAAATAGCAGTAGGGATCTCGAACAGGTAGAAAAACGTGGAAGAGCTGCTATGTACAATGGAATTTCTCGGCCAGTTTAATTATAAATGAAACGTACTCTATTGTGTACATTTAAAAAATAAGGTAATTAATTACGACTAATGAAAAAAAAAAATATTAGTACAAAATCTGTTTATTTAAATATATTACATTGTTGTCTACATCAAATATTTTCTTCTACTTCATCTATCTGTATAATAGGTGAAGTATTGGAACAACTATTTCCGCTGCACTGTAAACATGCTACACTGCAGAATAAACCACTTTTCTGCATCCACACGCAGCTCCACATCCCTTTTGCAATTACAAAATAACATTTGCAATAAATTATCCGGAGCAGGTAATTGATTCATTGTTATTGGGATGTACATGTTATTGGAATACTTCCATCCCCAATTTTCAATAACTACGTCATTTCCTAGCCATATCTGAATTTGTAGGTAAACTCTTTTAAGGTGCTCAAACGCTGCATCAGTTGTTGTGATGACAAAAGAACACTCATATTTTTGGATGTTGCTTTTATGAAAGAATTAAACCTTAATGTATTTAAATCATGAGTTTTAGACGGAGCGCCATATAAACTCAAAATACATGCTACACCTGCTTGCAATATATTATTGGAGTCTTCAATGATATTTTTAAATACTTTTACTGAGTAGTGTAAAGTCAGAAGATATCGATGTCTTAGTGATATTAACGGCATTGGTAGATAAAGATCGTGAAATATATTTTCTAAAACCATCCCGAGGCAAAGTTCAACAGAAGATATTTTCATCGAAATGTTTAGAAAAATCATTACCAAATTGTAAAGAACATATTCTTTTTTTACATGCCTTTACTGGTTGTGATACTACTTCTGCGTTTTTCAATAAAGGAAAAATCAAGTTTGCCAAAAATTTTGAGAAACGAATATGTTCTTTACAATTTGGTAATGATTTTTCTAAACATTTCGATGAAAATATCTTCTGTTGAACTTTGCCTCGGGATGGTTTTAGAAAATATATTTCACGATCTTTATCTACCAATGCCGTTAATATCACTAAGACATCGATATCTTCTGACTTTACACTACTCAGTAAAAGTATTTAAAAATATCATTGAAGACTCCAATAATATATTGCAAGCAGGTGTAGCATGTATTTTGAGTTTATATGGCGCTCCGTCTAAAACTCATGATTTAAATACATTAAGGTTTAATTCTTTCATAAAAGCAACATCCAAAAATATGAGTGTTCTTTTGTCATCACAACAACTGATGCAGCGTTTGAGCACCTTAAAAGAGTGTACCTACAAATTCAGATATGGCTAGGAAATGACGTAGTTATTGAAAATTGGGGATGGAAGTATTCCAATAACATGTACATCCCAATAACAATGAATCAATTACCTGCTCCGGATAATTTATTGCAAATGTTATTTTGTAATTGCAAAAAGGGATGTGGAGCTGCGTGTGGATGCAGAAAAAGTGGTTTATTCTGCAGTGTAGCATGTTTACAGTGCAGCGGAAATAGTTGTTCCAATACTTCACCTATTATACAGATAGATGAAGTAGAAGAAAATATTTGATGTAGACAACAATGTAATATATTTAAATAAACAGATTTTGTACTAATATTTTTTTTTCTTTTCATTAGTCGTAATTAATTACCTTATTTTTTTAAATGTACACAATAGAGTACGTTTCATTTATAATTAAACTGGCCGAGAAATTCCATTGTACATAGCAGCTTTCGCTCCGCTCTCCCTTCCACGTTTTTCTACTGTTCGAGACCCTACTGCTATTTTTATACACAGGTATCTTTGAAAAATGTTCCTATATGTCTACTCAGGTAAGATTTAACATATAAATAAAAATAAATACTGTTTAAAGTGAAAATATTTGGTCAAACATTAATTTTTTATAATATTTTTTTTTAACAATGAAAAAATGGAGTGCACAAAAAAATTTTGGGTAAACATTGCAATTTATAGTTTAAAAAACAATATCCCACATCGATCGTATTAATTCATTCACTATAACTCTAATCCGAGGTTTTACGGTTTTGAATGCTCCAGGCACTCCACTACATGGTTTTGCAAGCTTTCATTAATATGGTAAATTAATGATAATTCCATGTATTATTATGATCATAAAATTAATATTATAGGTATTAGTTTTATGTACGACATATATGGGGTTAGGAGATTGATGTTGACCGTTCAAAAAACCGGGCCACATCGATCTCTGTTGTGCTGACCCTACTTTAGACTGGGGTAAGGGCCAATGGAAGAAAAAATACATATTCACTGTATTGATATTTGTCTTGTATAAAAAAAATAGCCAAAACGAACAAAAATATTGTATTTTTTTCATATAGCCAAAAATATTCGTCGATGCTGAAATAATATTGTTTGTATGCGAAGTTTTCTGAGATTTTACCGTCTAATGTCTTTGTTTGTATGGTATTTCCAGGCCTGGAATTTGTTATTTCTATTTACGTCAAACTCTTTTCCTAGAATAGAGGTGAGAACACATCGCGATCTTTTTATTGCAAAACATTTTAATTAATGAAATGAATTTCTAATAAGCTACGTCATTTACATTTAATGCGGGGGTGTTCGCCGGTATGCACACAGACGATTTTAGTGCGATAATGCGAAAGCGTGCGACATCACTGATGCGCAGGGTTTGGGTTGCGCCCAACACTATTGTAACCCTTGTAAGCAATGACTGTACAAGCGATTTTGTGAGAGACTGGTTTGCGCTGCATAAACCTCTTGCTCAGCTGGTGGGTCAGTGAATCGCACGCTGTAATGTTTTGTCTTGTTATTGAGTTTTGTTTTATGTGTAATTGTACGTACTAACACTTAATATAATTATTGTAATTAACTAACACTATGGGTGTATACTATCCTGAAATAAATGTATTGAATTGAATTTATATTTAAAGCAAAATAAATTCCCAACTCCGGGCTATTACTGAGGATCGAATTCGAGAACTCAGCACTGCAGTCGTCCGTAATGCAACTATGCCACCGAGGCAATCAACGACGCTAATCAATTGTTATTCAACTAGTGTGTGATCAATGTCTTGTATTAACCTAAACTTTACCGTGAAATAGACCTCGGTAAGAATTAGAGTAATTTGTATGCGACGGATACGAACTATCGGAATTGTTATGTTAACATCAGGCAATAAAGAGGTACATTACGTTTGCATTAAGTATATTTAATTTACTATTAATTGTTTTTGCCTTTTTATTAATGACATTTAAGTTAGCCTAAAAAAAAAGTAAAAAATAAGATTAGATCTTGCCAAAGAAGCATGGAAAGAAGTATTCTAAAAATACGGAAAGTTCATAAAATACGTCATACACATATAAGACACAAAACTAAAGTCATCGATGCACTCAACCATTCACAAAAACTAAAATGGCGATGGGCTGGACACATAGCTAGATTAAACGACAAACGTTGGACTACAAAAACGACGTCGTGGCCAGGCCTATTAGGAAAAAGAAATAGAGGAAGACCTTTGGCACGCTGGGTAGACGACATAGTAAGAATAGCTGGAGGTTCTTGGATGCAAATAGCAAACGATAGAGGACGTTGGTCGTCTCTGGAGGAGGCCTTTACCTTCGACTGAGAGGGGTTCTTGCAATATTATTTACACAAATTTAAATACAATGAATTGCAATTCAACAAAAATAAAATAATAATAATTATATACACATAAAATGATTATATAACACAATAAATAATGAATTCCTGTGATGTTTATATTCTGATAAAATTGTAATTGTAATTAATATTTTCAATTGTAACTTTTTTTTAGCAAGAAATATAAGGTTTTTTTATTTTTATTTTTATATTTTTTATTATTTTTTTTTTATTTTTTATTTTATTATTTTAAGTTAGCCTACTTGGTAGTGTGGACGGGCCTGCCGATACAAATGTCCGCAGGTTCAAAACTGAAGGGCACGCACCTCTGACTTTTCTAGAGTTATGTGTGTATTCCTTGTGAATGATCGCTTGCTTGAACGGTGAAGGAAAACGTCATCAAACCTACATACCTGAGAAGTTCTCTATAAGACTTTTGAGGGTGTGTGAAGACTACCAATTAGCACTAAGCCAGCGTGGAGGACTAAGGCCTAATCCCTCTGGATAGTAGAGGAGGCCCTTGCCCAGTAGTGAGGCAGTATAAAATATATGCCTGATTTTATTATATATTATAAACCCCATTAAAGAAATTATTTTTCGTTATTGAGGGTATAAGGGATAAGTCATAAGCCTAACTTGTCGATTTTAAAAGATGTCAGATGTTCTTAAGCTTAAATACTTTCTAAATCTATTAATAAGACAGGATTGTATACAGCAATAAAATAACATTAAATATACTTACAAAACCCACATTGAACCAGAATGTCTCCGGTTAGCCGCCATGACGTCATAATTATAATTTGAAAAATAGTTAAATAAAACAAGGAAATAAATATTATTCTGATACAAATACATTCTATTTTAGAACGCCAAATTCTAGGTACCGATAAATTGAAGTTATTGTTTTTATATAATGATACCTACCTTTTGCAATTTCCCAAGTAGATATGACGTCAGATGAGCGGCCGATCGGCTGCCGAAGTTAATTATCCAATACTATAGTGTAACCACTTTTTATACAAAGAAATAATGGGATATTAACTTAACAATTTACATTTTCTGTGATAATTTAATTTGCCATTTAAGATTACAAAATTAAATTACCAATGATATCATTAAGGTTCATTGAGTCTCGTGGTAGTATTGTAGAGTTTTCAGAACAAGGAGTTTAAAAAGTCCTTGTGATTCTTAAAGCATATTCGTGTCGTAATTCAAATGGAAATATAAAAAAAAAATAGATACAGGTGATTTGTTCATGGCATGAACATTCTTATGCAAAGGAGGTCAAGTTAAAATGTTAACTAAAACTTCTAAACATACCGATCCAATGTTTTTTTTTTAAGGGCACGGAAAAGTGACTCCACTACACCTGATGGTAAGTGGTGTGGTATGCAATAGAATATCCACCAAAAGATGATTACCCTTCTGCAGTCGACACAATTATGCCGGCCTGTAGGAACCGGATATGTACAGGTTGATCCCGGAATGCGATACACTTACGTGAGCCACTATGGCAGGTTTCAACACCTTGTGTACGGTGGTCGCTATCTGGGCGGATATAAAATATATGCTACCACCAGCAAATGTGAAAAGCTAGACTAAACATCTTACTAATATAATAAATAAAAAATATTTTATTGTTTGTCAGAAGTAGACATAGAAATCGCTGAACGAATTTGAATGAAATTTTAAATAAAAATTTACCAAATTTAAAAATGTCGCTTTAGTCAATTAGCTTTTCAACTGTCGATACATAAGCTCATATCCTAAATAATACATGGTGCTCTTACTCCGAGATGTGTATTTCGCGCGAGCGTACCCGCGAGCACCACCTAGAATCCAATAAAAACTTAATTGTTTATGGTAGTTTTGTACGTAATGATGGAGGTGAACCAGCTATGTCTATACGTTGTGTCTACTACATTTGTTGTTTGCGGTTTTATTTAATTAACATAATGTTAACCTACAATTCAATTGGTGAATGGTGCATGGAAACTTTAATTTTGGTTTTCACGCATATTATGATATAATATTCTAGAATGTATTTGGTTTTTGAATTCAGAATTAGCCCGGAGTGTATAATTTGTGTTTGATAAAGAGCCTCTCTTATCACATCATGGGACGGAATAAGCCGAACCTTCTCGGACTAACAAATATGTCAGGTTCGTAATAAATATCATTGCAAATTATTGCACAGTAGATACTGCACTAGGCTAAACACCTTTATATATTACTTATTAAAGCTCATTGACTGCCTCGGTGGCGTAGTTGTATTGCATGTCCGGTACAATAGCGCTCTGAGGTCCTGGGTTCGAGTCCCGGGTCGGGCAAAGTGATATTTGGGTTTTTCTGCTCAGTATCGGCCCGGAGTCTGGAATTTGTGCCCGATATGGCGATAGGCTCGCCCCCTATCACATCATGGGACGGAACATATTTGGCGAAAAGTGGGTGCCCTAGTTGCACCTCTGCATACCCCTTCGGGGATAAATGCGTGATGTTATGTATGTATGTATGTATTAAAGCTCATAATGCCTAATATCTTTAAGTAGTGATCATCCACTGATCGAAATGGACCACAATTTTTTTTTCTGTCCTTTTTTATATAAACTTGTATTATGTCAAATCTCATACTCCTTATTGCGCGTAATGTGCTTAAAAAAATCTTTGCGTATTCATTTATTATTTACCTATAATGTCCTTAGAACCAGGACACAATAAGGATTAATATTGCTTGGCGTATAAGGTAACCTATTGTTCATATCACCAGTTTTTCTTGAAGGTCGACAGAAAACATCCATCTATAAAGCTCTTATAATTCGTATTGCGTGTCCAGCCACTAGTGCTGACCTTTTCATTCCAGCGCTTTTGAAATGAAAAGTAATTATTTTCTATAGCTGTATACGTATCAAAGCAGCTCTCTCGAGTGGAGGCAACTCCCTCTGACTAATAACCTGGATGACTTCGTGGAGCTACGAATTGAGAGTTAAAATATTGTGCATACAATTCCGATTTTAAATATGTATTTTATTGAGGTAATTAAAATTATGTTTATTACATGCATTTTTATTGACTGCCTAGGTGGCGTATTACGACGATATATATATTATATGACGTATATATTGTATAACGATACCACTGCAGTGCTGAGGTCTCGGGTTCGATCCCCGAGTTGGGCAAAGCGATATTGGGTTTTAAGTATCAGTTCGAATTCTAATATTTGTGCTCGATATGGCCATAGGCTCGTTGCCTATTAGGAATGGAATATGCTATGTGGAAATTGGATGCACCAGTTGCGTCTCTGTCTAACCCTTCGGGAATAAATGGCGTGTGTATGTGTATGTGTTTTATTACAAAACTAAGTTTTCCGAATTGAAACAGAACGCATTGAAATTGAATTGAAAATATTGAAAATTAACTTCTCAAATTCTCGCGACCATTTTTATGACTGCACTATAAAAATAAAATTAAATGATTTATTCATCACGTAGCTATACATAGTTGCGCTAATGATAAGTCAAAATACATGAGAATATTTAATTATTACTTAAATAAAGTCGCTTATATTTCACTCATTCTCTGTCTACCGCATTGACAGTTTGAAAAGGTTTTATCCTAAGTGCATTCGAGATATAAATAATACATACCAAAGTTTAGTATAGACCATTGCTACAATGTTGCAAATATTTAAATAGGCCCACGATAAAGTGATTAATATACTTTAAGTAATAGAGAACATTAATGATTATTGATGGATATATTATTCTATGATAAAGTAGCTATTGTAGCTCGAAGGTCGCTACAAAAAGTGAATGACATACTATGCGATGTCTAATATATATCCGGGCGTGAGACATTGAAAAAAATAATTAGTTATAGCTGAAAGTAAGGTTGATTGTAAGAAATTCATATGTCCGTTCCACTTCACTTACGTAATGGGCTATGAGAGACGTTTAAGTCCAGGGTAACGAGCGTATTGACTTTGTGCCCTGTAGTGCTTCCTATTAAACTTCTAATTATTGTTTAAGGGCAGCCATGATCACTTTATCACGCTGTCTCTCTCGTCTTTTTTACCGACTTCAAGATAGGAGGAGGTTATCAATTCAAAATGTATTTTTTTAATGTTTGTTCCCCAGCACCCGGCCATTTTTGAACCTACAGATTGGTCCTTTAGTATTTTTTTTATACTGCTCTACTTTTTGTCGATACTTTGTTTTAGTAAAACATATGAATTTACATACATACATACAATGTAACAGGCCTCTCATCCCATAGGGGTAGGTAGAGACTATGGACATATAAATCTATTTTAGTTATATCACATTTACGCGTTTACCACATTAAATTACCTTTTTTTCACTTTCCATTCTTTACGCTTCATTGCAACTTAGCTGAAGAATGTATTTCCACTGTATCAATAAAATAGTTTAACCCACCGCTGGTGGAAGGACATATTTTATATTTGCATTAATAGCGACCACCGTACACAAGGTGTTAAAACCCACCATAGTAACCCACGTAAGTGTGTCGCGTTCCGGGATCAGCCTATATATCCGGTTCTGTCAGGCCGGCATAATTGTGTGGAATGTCAAGGGGTAATTATCTATACCAATACCAATTATACCAATTAGCAACGATGTCCACACTAGGCTAAGCCTGTATCGTGGATATCTACCGACAGTCTATAGGATGGATGAGGAGAGCGGAGGACCGAGCAACGTAACGCACTCTAGGGGAGGCCTATGTTCAGCAGTGGACAGTTGTAGGCTGATGAGATAGATGAGAGTCTATAGGACCTCACTATAATTACCATCAGGTGCACTGGGATCAGATTTCCAGACCCGTATAAAAAAATTATGTTCATAAATCTGCATCACTTTTCATCGATCGACATTGCGTTATGGTAACTTAGCCTAAGAATGCATACATGGATTAAGCGGATTAACTGTCTAGCAGCCTTCCATTGGATTATATCGCTAAATGTCAGCTTGCAATTTTAATACTGCACTTGGCCAAGTAAGCAGGTGTCAGCACGATAAGGTTAATAGGGGCCGTGATTTTGTATGTTAAAGGGTTAGAAATAAATACCATAGGTATCGTTATTCAGTAAAATCATCAATGTTTTGTTATTTATATTCTCAAGTTAAACAGTTTGTATATGAAAGCGCAGGAGGGCCTTCATCTGAAGTCATTATAACACTGATACACTGATTAACACGTTTTGTAGCGATTCGTCGCAAACGTGGTGTGCTGGCCGTTCTGTACCACCAAAAGCTAAGTAAAGATGGTCGGCCCCGCTACCGTCGACACGACGCTCCGCTAGAGTGACTGACTCTTGACGTTGACTTTCATGAGACCGGCTGTCATATATATTAATTAAAAGTAACCGAATGAATTCGTCTTGAAATAGACAATTATGCGGATTTTTTTGGGGTTTTTATATTATAATTTTCATTGTATTGTATTGTGTTTTTATATTCTGATTATATTAACTGGTCATTGAAATTAAACTAATTTTCGGATTCTATCGCGGTGTTAGTATTTTATTTTCTCCCGACGTTTCGAAGACTTTGCAGCCTTCATGGTCACGGGGGGGACTGAGGTGTTGTTCAACGTCGGGAGAAAATAAAATACTAACACCGTGATAGAATCCGAAAATTAGTTTAATTTCAATGTCTAACATTCGCGGAAACATAAGAAATCATTATATATTAACTGGACTTTTAATTTGCATGAGATTTGTTACACAAGTATACCTAGTCCTTGATAAACAAAAAATCCAATTTTTATCGCAGAATATATATCAATCTGCATCTTTCAATAAATTAATCTATACATATAATGAAACATCAACACATGTAGACATTGAAAGAAAGTTAATAAAAAAAATAAGTTGACGAAAGAAGAGGAACATAACGTAATTAATAACCGATTTGAAGAATTCTTTTCTGTTTCCTTTTTGTTTGTTAGCGCACATTTACGAAACTGCTGAACTGATTATCGTGCAGTTGTTTGAGCTGGACAGAGTATACTATATAATTAAGAGTAGATATTGTGTTTCATTAAAATCAGATATTTGGAAAAGTGCGGGCACAGCTAGTAAATAAATATTTATGCCCGTTTAACATTTAGTTAGATTTTTATCCTAGAGAGGAGCCGGTGAAAAAGAGTAAATTTTATAGTATATTTGTTTATTCATAACACAGGTCTTGATTCACGAAGGGTTAGACAGAGTCGTAACCGGGGCATCTACTCCCCCCTGTATGTTCCGTCCTATGATGTGATATGGCCCTATCGCCATTTGGGCACAATAACACTTTGCTCAGCCTGGTATTCGAACCTAGCACCTCAGACCAGTATCGTACCACAAAACTACTACGCCACCAATACAGTCACAATACTAAAATAAAACGTACATCATCAATTAACGAGGTGACACACGAATAGTGAGATACTATAACGTAGTCTATTCATCTGTTCAGCAATTGCTATATTGAATTTCCTGTGACACCATGTTACTTCCCATCTCATACATTCTAAGAATCATATGAATATTACTAATAATATAATAATACTATTATCTTCAGAAGCTCTCAAATGGCCGTTGGGTCGCAGGCCAGATGCAGAAGGCAGTATTGCTGGACACGGCGCGCAATGTGAGGAGATTTCTCACTTTGAATCCCTAACTGCAGGTGGCTTGGGTCTTGAGTTTTGCCATCGGAGGGTCATTCATTTTTTTATATTTTTATATGCATGTATTTTTTATGAATATGTGTGTAAAAATGTAAAAAAAAAAACTTGAAAATAAAGAGAATTAACATTACTAATAATATTTTTAAACCTGGCGTATAATTAGGTAAAGCTGCATGTCTTTAACTCATTTTTTCTAAGCTATGAAAAATCAATTTATTTTGCTACAGTTCAGCCATATATTATCCCACTGATGGACAAAGATATCACATATAGTCAAGATGTTATCTCTCATTGACTCTAGCTGTCTCAATGCAGTTTAGTACCTACACTTCACACATCTTCGAAATAAACACATTAATTTTGTTTTCTTGGTAAAAAGTAAATTATTATATTACAATAAAGTAATAGACATTATGTCATAAAGACAATGTATCTATACTATTATATAAAGCTGAAGAGTTTGTTTGTTTGTTTGTTTGTTTGTTTGTTTGTTTGTTTGTTTGTTTGTTTGTTTGTTTGTTTGAACGCGCTAATCTCAGGAACTACCGGTCCAAACTGAAAAATTCTTTTTGCGTTGAATAGCCCTTTGTTCGTGGAGTGCTATAGGCTATATATCATCACGCTATACCCAATAGGAGCGGAGCAGTAATGGCTGATCTCAGGAACTACCAGTCCAAACTGAAAAATTCTTTTTGCGTTGGATAGCCCTTTGTTCGTGGAGTGCTATAGGCTATATATCATCACGCTATACCCAATAGGAGCAGAGCAGTAATGGCTGATCTCAGGAACTACCGGTCCAAACTGAAAAAATCTTTTTGCGTTGGATAGCCCTTTGTTCGTGGAGTGCTATAGGCTATATATCATCACGCTATACCCAATAGGAGCGGAGCAGTAATGGCTGATCTCAGGAACTACCGGTCCAAACTGAAAAATTCTTTTTGCGTTGGATAGCCCTTTGTTCGTGGAGTGCTATAGGCTATATATCATCACGCTATACCTAATAGGAACAGAGCAGTCATGGCTAATCTCAGGAACTACCGATTCGAACTGAAAAATTCTTTTTGTGTTGAATAGCCCTTTGTTTGTGGAGTGCTCTTAGTTATATATCATCACGCTATGACCAATAGGAGCGGAGCAATAATGAAACATGTTGCAAAAATGGGGACAATTTATTAGTTTTGAGAGCTTCCGTTATGTGCGCTGCGTAAACGGTTAAAGTTATGCAACAATGATGTATGACGGGATTGTTCCTCTTAAAAAGTTCTAAAAAATATATAATAAAACAAAGTCCCCCGCTGCATCTGTCTGCCTGAACATGTTGAACTCAAAAACTACCCAACGTATTAAGATGAAATTTGGTATGGAGACAGTTTGAGACCCCGGGAAGAACATAGGGTCCCGGGAAACTACTACTTTCATAAGGGAAAACTTTAGCCTGAAAAACTTTATAACGCGGGCGGAGCCGCGGGAAACGCTAGTCTTCTTATAAATAGAAGCATTTTTTTTTAATCCTTTGAGTACTTCCAAAGATTACCCCTA
Source organism: Manduca sexta (assembly GCF_014839805.1). NCBI lineage: Eukaryota > Metazoa > Arthropoda > Insecta > Lepidoptera > Sphingidae > Manduca > Manduca sexta. Next base: position 8,802,063 of record NC_051125.1, on the reverse strand, counting down.
CAAAGTAATATAAACTTTAGCTAAATAAATGTAGATTCTATTTTTCGTAGTTCCACTTTTGTTTCCCCATTCCCATTTAGCTTGTATGCATGGCAGAGCACTGTGAAAACAAGTGCCTGCACCCTATTAGCGCAGTCAGGGTTCCGTCGTTACTCACTACAAACCGCGTGACGTCATGTTCCGTATGTATACAATTGTAAACTATATTGCTATAGTTAGAAAGTTGAAGATTGCAAACTCTGTTTAGTATGTAGAGTTATGGCTCCTTCTTAAACGTTAATAATTTCGGTGATATTTGTTATCGTTATTAAAAATATGTCTGTCGACTTTTCTTCATAATAATAATAAATTATTTGTATTTGTTTCATACATTTTTGAGACCACAGTATGGACAGCAGCGCAGAAGGAAGGCCGCACGCTGCGGTTGACGTCGAGGATGCCCTTCGGTGCGCGGTGGCTCCTGAACCCCACAACCGGAGACGGTCCGCACCAGGCGGCACCACGCAAGAGCTGCTGCGGATAACTTAGACACTTCCGTCGGAGGAAGCTTGAAGCCGTGCCTAATGCGCCGAGAAGGGCCACCGTGGAGTTTTAGTTGGTATGCCGTGCGTTGTATATAGGGTTAGGGTACTCGGCCCGGCGGTCACCCGTAATATACCATCACTCCGGGTGGCTTAATGTCAGATCGTCAGGCTCAGTGACAACATAACCGCATAGTCGCCCAGTAGGTATTGCCCAGGTAGTAATAAGTACTTTCTCCGCGAAACCAGAAAGAGATCCAAGTTTGAAGATAGATAAACAATATAATTGAATTTATTACACTTAATTTCACTTTGAAAGAATTATTATTGAAAACCTATCCCGTACATTAGACTAATTCTGAATTACAATATAATTAACAGGGACAATGCGCTAATATAACAAATAAATCATTTATTTCAATACGGAACCAATTTGCAAATACTGAAATAACCGGCTTTCGGAAATACAGCTACGTATCGGCAACATAAACAATTTTCCTTTTAAAGTGCAAAGTTTATCGCAACTGCGCAGGAAATGCAGCCTTCATTTTCTACAGTTGTTTATTGAAAGAAAAATACACAGAAAACTTGTAAAGCTTATTTATTGTAACGAGAATGGTTGCAATATTTGATATTATTTATAGAAAACTGAGAGATGAGATCTCAAGAGTTATTTCTTATGTATTGTTCGCGGAAAGTTTTATAGAAATGTTTTCTTTATGAACGACAATGTATTTCTTTCCTGACCTTTGGATTGTAATATTTATATATAAAAGATTTTGCACGTGGCACCGCCTGGATAAAGGTATTTTTCTTCTCTTTACTCTCTTTAGTTTTTATCAGACAATGGCACCTCTTAGGATCTGTCATAATTTCAGACAAAAATCCTTTAACAATACTTTAATATTAATAAAGCAAGACATTGTTAAAGTTGCGAAATTCACCTATTAGGACCAACGGCTTTACGTGCTTTCCGAAGCACGCGGGATCGCATCGCACACCTGATTCCGAGCTGCGAGTAAGTAATTTTTAAGATGGAAAAACCGTTCACATTTTTTTTGGCTTGACCCGAGATTCGAACTCAGGACACTAGAACTACACCAACGAGGTAATCAATGCCATAGTCGAGTGTATACAAATATCGTCTACACCACCAAAAATGTATAACATTAATAGTTATGCCGACAGTGAAACAATTATCTAATTACAGAAGCTGTTTTATTGCTTTAGAGGAACTTATGAGGAAGTAATCATAATTCGGCATCAAACTGTTTTCATTACAATACTTGTTCTAAAATATCGGTGTCGGAAACACGTAATAGATAAGAATGATTTATTAAACTTGTTTTGATAATCAGTAGGCCGAAAATCTGTCTTAACTTCGATGCAGTAGACATCTTAAAAAAAGCAATTTGTCAGAATATTATTAATGACCATTGCCACTCAAGTAATGTAATAAAAATGTTCCGGTAATATAAATAAAAAAGCGTAAAGCGCAAACTATCTTACTTAATGTTATAAATGCGAAAGTGCGTGAAAACGTTTGGATATTTGTTAGAAGTAAACGTAGAAACAACTGAACGGATTTGGATGAAATTTCGTCCTGTCTGCCATAGAAATTAATGGAAATTTTATTCTGATTTTTAAACAGAAGGTGCTAAAGTATTTGGGGAACCCTTGTAGTTGTTGTTGGCTTATCACGCGGGTGAAGCCGTGAGCATCACCTAATAAGTATTATATAAATGTGCTGCGTGAAACATAATGATTGAAATGACAGCGCGTTATTGGGTTTCGTGTGGAGATGTTTCTTTCCAAATGCACCCTTACGCAATTTCTATTATTTTTTTGTAAGGCTCGCGGCAAAATCATGATTCTCCTGATAATTAAGGTATTAATAGATCATCAGAACCATTTGCTGGTGGTAGGATATATTTTATATCCACATTGATAGCGACAAGCGTACACAAGGTATTGAAAGCCGCCATCGTGCCCTTAGTAAGCGTGTCGCATTCCGGCATCAGCCTGTGTATATCCGGTTGCAGGCCGACATAATTGTATCGACTGCTGAGGGATAATCATCTCTCGTCAGTCGACATTATATTGGACCTCACTCCACTTACAATCAGATTCAATGGAGTCAATTCGACGCGCACGTTTTAAAAAAAATCCTTGTTCCAGTCTTATGATCAAAATAATCGTATTAGTATAATATCTAATAACATCTAGGAGATTCAATGCCCTATAATCCAGCCCTTCCTGCATTGTTTTCCTTACGTGTCATTTATATTTACCTAGATTCAGAAGCGGCTCTAGCTCATGTGCCGCCCGAGTGCAAGAAATTCCTTGCTGCCCCCTAGACAATGTAATCTTTAATAAATTTGATAATATTAAATTAAAAGTTATTATGTAAAGTAAAGCCTTAACACGAGCGCACGTTGTTTGAGAGCGCCAGTGTCGCGAGCGATGTCTCTTTGAACGTGTCGCGAGCGATGTTCGGTGACCCCTAACACGCGGCGCGCGTGTGCAGCGCACACCCTGCACAATACGAAAAGCCGCCTCTGCAAATATTAAGATATTTATTTTTAATTTTGGGACAACGTGTCAACCTAAGATATGTTCTAGACAGAGCAGTGTCTAACTATTCTAATCACCTCGTTTATTATAATATCGTTTAACTAATTAAACTAATGATACATGTCCGACATGCACACAGGGTCATTTTGCTATTTCGTTACTTAATGAAACCATATACCTAAAGTTTTTTTTATTGCTTTGAATGACGAGACGAGCCTGCTATTCGCTTGATCGTAAGCGATAAACAGCAGAAACGCACAAACACCTAGAATTGCAAAGTATTGTTTGGTATTCCACTGCGCTCGCCATCCTGAGACATGAGATGTTAAGTCTCACTATATCCAGTAGTTACGCTGGCTATAATGTCCTTCAAACCGGAACACAACAATGACTACATACTGCTGCTTGGCGGCAAAAATAGACATTGCTGTGGTACCCAGGCGGTCTCTCACATATGAGAGATAGTATCTTCTTTTTTACTTATTAGCTTTGACTGCTGTATAAGTAAAGTTAAAAAATAAATATTCATCTATACGACTATCAAAGTTGTCCTTCAATTAGAACGCCTGTAATTGCAAAAAATTGATACACTTTTAAGCGAAATGGGGCTCTTGACACCAAATATAATAGACAAATAAAAGTTAGTTATTTTACATATATTTTTTTTGTACCTTGAATAAAGTACAGTTTCTGATGTTTATGCATAATCAACACCTCATATTGATAACTACCTGAATATATTACATCATTCATGTTTGAATAACGTTATGTAAAAGTGAAACAGTTACTTGACTTGTTTATTAGCAGAACGTGGGAAAATTAGCATTAGTGTCATTATGAATATCCGCAGTGTCGAGAAATACGAGATACTCAGTATTGAGGATTAGTCTATGAAAGGGTATATGATACTGTCCTTTTTAAGCCAGATACCTTAATTTTTAGAGCGCTAGATAGAGACCTCCATGTGAAGTCAAGTCGTCCTAGCCGAATTTTCGACCACGGAGGCCAATCTCAACGGAGGTCAGCCAAGTACGCAGGAGATATTATAGTGCACAAGTGTGTGCTCAATACACAGGTGCACTCTCTGTTCCTTCACACTCATAGTTCGGTGAGACGGCAATCTGACATGACCGAAGAGAGATCAGGCGCAGGACCTACGGCTTTACGTGCTTGAGACCTTGTTTATCGAAGGGTATACGATTAGGCCTTCTTTAGTTAGATTATTTTTTAGAATTAAGGCGCTAGGTAGTCTTCCATGCCACGAATCATAGTAGACTTAACCCTATATGTAAGCCTCGCTCCAAACCATTCAACTCACTACTGGATTAACCATCGTTCACCGTTCGTTAATTGCAAACCCGGCAGTGTAATGTTATCTCCATGAAATAAATGATATTCTGTAAGCCAATTTCTATTGTCTTAAACGCGACGTGGTACGTTACGTGCTTGTTACGCGCTGTCAAAATTACGTGTGGCGTAGAGAGTAAGTCCTCAGTCGACATAATTCTAACGAGTGTCGGAACTCGACATATTGTCCCTCGTTTGTGGACATAGGATTTCGAGTTCATTGTACTATCAGATAATGTGATTGTTGTGCCGGCTTAGAAGTGTATATCCGGTTTTTTCAAGTTTGATACTATACATTTGTAAGTAATTATAGATGTTATTGAATCGTCTTAGAGGATACAAGGGTCACATTCATGCTTGGATTACAAGTTGTTTGTTTTTTTTTGGTTTATTATATAGAATAATAAGCAAGTCCAGTTTTTAACCGACTTCAAAAAAAGGAGGAGTTTCTCAATTCGACTGTACTTTTAGCGACTTTTTTATGACCCAACTATTTAATTTTTTTATTACGGCTCGGTAAAAAATCTTCACTGCACCTCACGTTAAGCGAATTAAACCCAAAGAAAGATACATACAATCGAATTTGTCACGTGCTACCACAGCCACGCGTGTCGTTGGTTCGTCATCCCTAACTAACCTAACCTAGTTCGTTGGCCATAGCGTAGAATAATAAAGCTTTAGTTATTTGAACACTACAGCATCTAGCAAACCGCTTATGGGCAGAAATAATAGCGCTGAGACGTTCAATCAATGGTGCAAATCAAGGTTGTATGACTTAGATTTTTTTTTTTCAAGCCACGTGACTATATAAATTACTTCCCATACATTGCTATTAAACGAATTTGTCCCTTTTGAATACCATGGTCCATTGTTTGCTAATGCCTTGGGCGTTAATATCAGGAAATATATGACAAGTATTCCGATCAATCAAATTACGTACGTAATGATATAAATAATTGTAATTTATTGCTCAGACTTAAGTATAATAGTATAAAATATATAGTATTATTTAATCTATATTTTATAGCTATAGAGATATTTATAGTTTTTTCTCGCGGTGCCGTTCGCGTGAAAAAGTTTTTCTGGAATAAAAATCCCGCTTTAAGTATATAATATTTTAAATTTGACCGCTTGCAATGCATCAGTGAAAACTGCATTCAAATCCAAACATTAGTTTCTGTTTGATGTTGTTTAAGAAACACACACACAGACAGACACAAATATTCTAAAAACTGTTGTTTTGTCTTAATATTTTGTATTGATTTTTTTTTTATTTTTACTACAAATTATTTATTACAACCAGGGTCAGCGAATCTATCCACGTGACATTTTATAGGTATTATTTGATAGATACTTAAATTAGAAGGACATTTTCTTGCATTTGAAAATTTTATGAAATTTGCTATATAAGTACCTACGAATATTAAACAAGTACAAATAACGCACTCTATTTTTTATGAAGTTTTAAATAAAATAATTTAGTTTACTTTTTTTTAAGCGAAGGTAATCATTTTTAAACCAACTCCAAAGAAAGGTCATCTATTCGTATTTTTGTTTTATATTACATAAGTACGGGTTACGTAATCCGTAATAAATTGAATTCTATTTTTAAACGCTTTAAAAAACAGGAGGTTCTCAATGCGACTGTATTTTTTTGTACTTGAAGTCCAAATAACTATATTTATATCAGTATGTCGTTTTAGTTGACGCAATTTAATCAGTCGGGTACCGACTTTGGAAAGCATGCAGCTGTTGTTTTAAAAACCTGTTATAATACACGTATTATGTTTTATTACACGCTTAACACTTCCTACAATTGTTAAAAGCATTTCCGCTTAATTGTTTGTGCTTAATCAAATATAATTGTAATTCAATTGCTGACTATATTATCGATTAAAAAATTATTTATTAATTGTATTTCTTCTCTCTCTCCAGTCGGTCTCTCATTATTGAGGATCATGACTCAATTATCTTTATGATATCTCTTCATTGGCTTTGGTCTTCTGTCTTATGAAGTGGTGCATTAATGGAGATGTTCAATGTACAGGAAATATGGTATATCCATCTTTTAGGGTTTCGTCTCGTGGTCTTTTCTCTTCCAACTTTCTGACCATAATACTTCATAAACATAGCTTATTGCAATTACAATATATAAGAGACGTAACACTGGCGGATTGCGAGCGGAGTGGTGGCATAGTAGGCTCGCAACGCGTTTTGGACAGTCAATAATAGCATCCTGTTCATCCGTCATTCGGGATCATTATCCACACGAGCAAATATTGTCAGCTTTGGTAATTTGATGACGAACGCAAGCCAGTACAGATACGAAATCCGGTGAATCTGTTTTTAAGGAAAATTGGTAGAAAGACACTTTGGTAATTCGAATGAAGACGAATACGAAAGTAAGTACAGCGATGATATTCGGATTTTTTTTAACGAATTGATTGAAAGAAAGGGTCTAGTGTCGATGATTACCTGTTAATAAATTTATTTACATATTATTTTACTACAATGTATACAGGCAGATTTAATGCTGAAGGCATTCTCTACCAATCAAACTTAGAGTAATCCAGTTAAAAAAATAGGTACTGCTATGATATATTGCAAAGGAAAGCGAATTTTGTTCCTACATATGAATGTCAGGGCCTACATTTTACCAGTATTACAAAAATACTTACTACGTAAAAACACACGGTTTTAATAATTAAATTTAGTCGAAGCAAAGGGTTTTTGTAGGAGAGTGTACAAAATAACATCGATGAAGCGAAGACGTTGAATATTTACAGTGTGTTCGTTGCGTGTCCGCTGCGAATTCGCGCGCAATTGAGTGTGATAAGCTAGCTAAGTGTAACACAGTGCGATTGATTATAATTTAATTATCTATACTTCTATAATATAATATAAATTGAAGGGCTTGTTTTTATGAAAACGCTAATCTCAGAAACTACGGGTTCCAATTGAAAGATCTTTAGTGTTCGATAGCCCATTTATCGAGAACGACTATAGGCTATATAACATCATGCTATGACAAATAGGAGCGAAGCATCATTGAAAAATGTTGCTAAAACGAGGAAAATTTTTCTTTTTAAGAGCTTCCGTTGCGCGTGCTGAGTAAACGGTTTAATTTGCGCAACTATTAACATGTATCAAGGAATAAAAAGTTCTAAAAAATATTTTAAGTATAAAACAAAATCCCCTGCCGCATCTGTCTGCCTATCTAGACGATAAACTCAAAAACTACCCTACGAATTTAGATGAAATTTGGTATGGAGATAGTTTGAGACCCTGGGAAGGACATAAGTTCATTTCTATCTCGGAAAAATATAAAGGGGGACTTTTATCCCGGAAATACTTTTTCACGCGGGCGGAGCCGCAAGCAAATTCTAGTATAATACATAATGGGAGCACATTAATATTATATTAATATAGCAGCTCCATAAGACAGGCATTTCACATTATCATTATAATTAATTGAGTAATTTATGGGTTGCCTTCGTCTAATTATGTTTTTGACCGAATAGGAGGCGAATGGGAAGCCAGTAAGGTTACGTTTAGCCCCTAGGTGGTTTATTTGAGTTTAGATTACATAATTAGGAGTGTGTGACATTACACTAGTAAATAACCCAATAACATTTTACCAATAATTTTTTGCTCAGGGTTCCGGTATCGAGGCTTTCTTTTTCAAAATAACATCCTACCAGAGCCGGCTTTCAGGCACTTTGGGCACACCTGGGCTTTTAGCCCAGGGCACCAGCTCTGCGGAGGATGCCAAAGGATTAAAAGGGACAGCAGAGTCTCTAAGGGGGCGCCACAGGCATACACTTGGGAACTTTAAAGAAGGCTGCAAAAATGTTTCATCCAGATTGCTAAAGCGGCCCCGCATCAAACTATGCGTCTTATTAGGATTGAATCCTAACCCAACGTACCAACGCCGAAGGGTCCATATAACCCGATTCCTGTCGGCTTCCCACCTTTCATAAAATCCCATTATCATTAGAACGATTGCTTTAACGGTGAAGGAAAACTTCGTGAGGAAACCTGCACATCTGAGAAATTCTCTACTAGGAATTTTCGAGTGTGTAAAGTCTACCAACTCGCACTAGGCCAGCGTGGTGGACTAAAGCCTATTCCCTCTCAGTAGTAGAGGAGGCCCGTGTCCAACAGTGGGACAGTATAATACAGGGCTGATATTATATTATTATATTAGAACGATTTTCAAACCGTATTTATGCATATATTAAAAAGTACATGTTGTGTCGGGTTCCCCTACAGAAAAATTATGCTTCGCCACTGAAATATATTAACTATGAACATTATCTATGTTCAAAATTTTAACGAATTCCAATAAACAGTTTTTGCGTTTACTTCTAACAAATGGTAAAATATTCTTCACAAACTTTCTGACAACTAAACCAAATATTAATGGGATTGTAGCATATACCTAAAAATACCCATATCACTACATAGTATAAAACAAAGTCGCTTTCTCTGTCCCTATGTTTGCTTAAATCTTTAAAACTACGCAACGGATTTTGATGCGTTTTTTTTTTAATAGATAGAGTGATTCAAGAGGAAGGTTTATATGTATAATAATAACATCCATTAAATAGTGGAGAAATACTGTTATTTTGTTATGTTATACCCCAGGGCGGGCCGCTATGTTTTTATATACAACGTTCACAGTTTTTCTATAGTGTATTTAGTATCAGCATTGCACCCGTGCGAAGCCGGGGCGGGTCGCTAGTCTAAATATAAATTTGAATATAATTTATTTCCAAGCACTATACCGTGTATTTTTGATTATGTTTTTGAAGGGTGACAGTTCGGCAACTTGCCCGAAGGTGAGTGGTATCCGCCACTCACGGACATACGCAATGCCAGGGACAAATCTGAGGCCGAAAATACCCTGACATTAATTAAGGTATCCGTGCAGTAGGTATCTAGGTAAATAGCATAATTACATTAACTTTACCTGTTTATTACATTATTAATGATATTTAAATCATCTAGTTAAACGAAAGCAAACTACACTCATAAAATATCGGCAAATTTTAAGTGTTGTGGTCGGTAGATATCTAACCTAACTAACCTAACCTTTGCTATTAAGATTAAAAAATAAATTAAAGAATTTTTCATTTTGCCGGTCCCGTGTTCGGTTCCTTGGCACGAAGACGCTTAGGTCAAAATATTACTCGGTACTTTTTCTTATAATAATGTGATACTAATACACATTGTTTGATACTGCAGTATCAGCTCTAGGCTTTCATGTCTTGGAAATACCACCGAAGCATCAATATATTAGATTTCAAATCAATAGGACCTCTGAAAGTAGGAAATAAGCTGATGATCTTCAAATACTTGATAAGTTTTTTTTTATAAAATATAGCTAAGAATAGATACAGACACACAAATACGTAGACACCATAAACATTAACCCTGCTGTTTTTGCGTCGGGGTTTAATAGATTTAACACAAATGGTGTGTTTGTGAGAATGTAATGTATTTTGGATTGAACCAGGCAATCCCCTCACACCCATCACTGCATTTGTAGTAACGTAGTAACGACGGTGGCATGCATTTTAGAAAACTAAGAGTACCTAATGCTTGTTAAGTCTCTTGGGGCAGGTGGAGCGGTTATTCCCATGCATCATGGGAAGGTTAACACAGGTCGCGAGCAAGGTTGACCTCCGGGATGGACGACAGTGTGCCTCGGCCTCATGCTGCCATTGACGCCGAGAGCGTCCTTCGGTGCGCGGGGGCTTCTGAGCCCTCCTCCCTATAGGAGACGCATAGGGGCGGCTGTGGAGGAAGACTTAGGATTATTCGTCAGAGGAAGCCCGCAGCAGTGCTTGTCCGGGTGGCTCAGCGCCGGGTCGTAAGGCACGGTGACCCCAACAGAACCGCTCAGTCGCCCCCCAGAAACGCTGGGCGGTAGTCACAAGGCACTTTCTGCACGACAAAAAAAGTACAACTATTTAGGAGACCGGATACCACTTGTTGGGTCAGCACCAATATAATTTATAATTCGACCCTTTATACGTCCTACGATAATATTACTACTTCCGTATGTCGTTAATTTGAATCGATATTACTTGTCCTATGATAATATGTTAGTAATTTAAATTAGACATTTAATTAAATCGCCATTTCCATGTTAAGCCCTTGAATAAAAGGTTTTTATTAAGTAGTAAATGTGGCTCGCAGCACTGCCTGTGTGTCAGCGGAATAAAGATTTCAATCTTCACGAATTGTCGCATTTATATTATAGTAGTGTGATCGAACATAGCCCGGTTTTCAAAAAATCTACAAAACTTTACCGAAACATTTCAAACTGTGTTACTGCGAGAAACGAAATTGCATTTGCAACTGTCTCCAAAGGTACTGGCATTTTTAAAATAGCTGACTTTGTTTCTATAATGCTGCTTAGTAGTGACAAAGTTATTGCTTCCATAAAGTAAGTTCCCTACTGAGAAAATCTGATGCATGAGATAGGATTTTATCTGCCGAAATTATATTCGGCACAGTCTGCTTATGCAAAGAATCCCCCAAAGATTTCCACTCCCATCTCATGGATGTAGGCATTAAGGTGCTTCTTACAACATTTATCAAGTCTTCTATATTACAAGTGTAAGCATTTATAGAACACGCGTGTAATACTTAATCAGGATATAAATAAACTGATTCAGAGTCAGAATAGCCGAATATAATTATATCTAAAAGTTACACGTGTCAATACAAGGTTGCAAAGACGCACGGAGACCTTGTGGATCTGTATTTGCATTTTATTTTCGTAAACACTTTATAATAGTTAACTTATAAGTCTACTTACATTTTAAGTATTCGTTCTTTGTCATTATTAAATTACACGTGCCTGTGACTTTCTAAAGTCAAATGTAATTATTATCGTATGCGTTTGAAGGAAAACCGGGTCGAGCTGCTGGGTTTTGGGTAGCTGATGAGGCAACACTGGATTTTTCTAGCAATGTTTGCACAAGAATGAATCCCCTGAAGTATTTTTTTAATCTTCATGGAAGGTGCTTGGTCGTAATTTCACGCACGAGAATGAATCCCCTGAAGTTTTTTTTACGTTATTGAGCTTGGTCGTAATTAAACGACCATGTCGCTCCGTACGTCGGCTTTTAAAGGTGTTCACTCTCTTATCACGATGTAAAAATATCCCTGAAGTTAATGTCGTTAAAGCGACTTGAGCAGTACGAACTGATTTTGACTGATAGCATGCACTGCTATTTTCCGGTTTGGAGGACGTAGCATTATTACTGGCTTTACATTACATTATGAGCCATCTAATGGGTATGGATAACGAGCGCGGTGAAGTACCACGCAGTACTGTAATTCAATGTTCTATATGGTGTTGCTACTGTTTATGGGCGGTCGTATCGCTTCCCACGAGGCTAGCAGCGTACTCGTCTCTTCATTCAACTGTAATAATAAAAGACAATCCCAATATTGGTGTTCACTTGTCATTAAAGTATTAGACAATAGGTAGGTGCTTGGCATTGTTTTGAGAGGTAGGTATAAAAATATGTTTCTAGTTCGTGAACAAAAGAACATTGACCTGTCAGTATATCATGAAGTAAGGACTAATCTGAAATAAAGATTTACAATACGAGTTCTTTTTATTACGTGTGCGAAGGTGGAGTTCAATTTGCTTTATTGTAACTGTATTTTGTGACCCGACTACTGCGAAGCAAATGAAGGCAACGATTTACTTAATAGCATTATATAGATAAATGTAGGATATAATAAAATGAATCTTTAATATAAATTAATTATTTTCATTAAAGATTTTATAGTAGAACTGTTTCCGTAGATAAGTAAAAATAATTAAAAATTATAATTCAACTGTATAGTGGCTTGTGACCATTCTCGCGTTATACTGCTTTCCACGAAATAAAAATCACTTATTCCGAGGATTACGCCAACCAGAGAGCATGGCTGGGTGTCCCAAATCTTACCGAAGCTAGGCTGGTTAGACTGGCTGGTTAGCTAGGCAGGTTTTGCAACTGAGTTCGCCATGTAAATCTTGTATGTGACCACTTACCATCACAGTGTGTTCTTCATGTTTTAATATCCATAATATTATGTATCTCTATCAAGTCATTAAAACTAATTAGATTAATGAATTTTAATAATAATATTTTAATTAATACTTTGAAATATTAAGAGTAATATTTTTTGTATACCATTTTTGTTTAAGGCAAAGCTTCGTCACACTGGAGTTTTTTTGTTTTTAACACGTGGAAATTCGTTTACGGATTTCTGCCGGACTCGCCGGTATAAACCGTCCTACCGACTAAAACTCCGTCATTCGACTCTCACTCCCTAATATCGAAGGTCGAGGGGTGCGCAAGTACTTGCAATCGCAACCCTCACAGGATTCGGTTCTTAGGCAGGCAGGCACTCCTATTTATTCAGGCAGGTCGGGCGAGAATGTTTTGGCATCCTTTCTCCTACCGATATTTTTAGGTCCAAATTGTATTTTTGTTGCTAAAAGCATTATGTATATGATGACGGTCTAGCCAAAGGTTGTGACGTCCCCTAAGTTCTCAACGGTTTATCTAAAACCTAGCGCCTGCGCCAAAATGTCGGTAATGAAAAGTTGCTCACAGATCCTAAAGTATTTACACTTACAAGTATCTTATCGCCCGAAACGCAACATGAATGTTCACGTAATGTCGTTTTCTTAGAAACTGACTCCACTTAAGCTTTAAATACATGTCGTAAAAAAGTAAATATAGCGCGACTCTACAATTTATAATTAGCTAGCTTATGCTCGCGGCTTCGCCCGTGTGAAGCAGTTTTCCGTGATAAAAGACCCGCTATATATTTTCCCGGGATATAAAGTAGCCTATAACCTTCCTAAGGTCTTAAACTAACTCCATACCAAATTTGATAAAAATCCAATCAGTATATATGTAATTTGAGGAAATCGATCACATACACACAGACAGACAAGGGGACTTTGTTTTATAAAATGTATAGACATATACATATAGATTTGGTAGTAGAAGACAAAAAGCTTAAAAATTGAGCTGAAATCGTAAGAATATAGCGAATAAAGCTCGAACAGCAATGACGCGTTATTCCCACGACTGTATAGTTTTTATTCCTCATATCATATTCTTCTATTCTTTATACATTTACCGGAGTTTAGTTTACCATTTAGTGAAATTTACATCAAGATCCCTTTAGACATTTGCCACCGATGCACAAACAAATTAAAAAAGTATTGTGACAGTACCTACACGTAGATTATTCTCGAAGTGTAAAGCTAAGCAGGGTTTAAATATCATTGCCGCATGCGCCTTTCAAGTTACAGTGACTGATATCACGACACGTTCCATTTAATTACGGTCTAACTGTCCAACGGTACCTATTGAAATGAACAGCGTGATCAAATAATAATAATTTATGTTTGTATCAGTTTCGTGGCTCCTTGTTCGCTGTTTAGTGCTGCAGTTAGGCGGGCGGCGGAAGAACTACATAAAGTTTAATGTCTACAATATTAGACCATCATATTATACAAAAGACCAAAAGTAACCCAAATACATAGTTTTGTTCTAAGCAGTGAGCCAGTATTTGGAAGGACTATGTTTTTTTATTGCTTAGAATGCAGAGTCGAGCTTGCCGTTCGCCTGATGGTAAGCAATACGGTCGCCCATAAACAATAGAAACACCATCCAACAACTTGATTTACAAAGATTTAGAATGCGGAGTCGAGCTTGCCGTTCGCCTGATGGTAAGCAATACGATCGCCCATAAACAATAGAAACACCATCCAACAACTTGATTTCAAGTCGTCTATCCTTACAACTTTACCAAAAGGTATAGGTATTATTAATTAATTGGCAATTCACGACTGCTGTCTGCGGAAAGTAATCATTATGGTTTGTTCATGATTTAGGTTTTTCCAATCTTTCATCATTTCTTTCGTAGCCTCTGAACCGTGAATGTCAATGCTTTGTGAACGCTTCTTTTGTTCTATCGAATGACATTCCGCTGTTCACAGCCTTTCAAGGTTTCGTATATCAATATCGTCTTTCAGTGTAATCCGATAATGAACGCGATTTCTACTTCGTGGATTAGGTTGTTGAATCTATTGGCATTGAGCCTTTATGACCGTATATTCTGCATGTAGAATTTTAATTGTATCTGCCAAGAAAATATATACTTATTCGGGTAAACTTTAGATATTTTTATTCATAATTATTATATTGCAAGTGTAATGTAATGCGGCGATAGCCTAGTTGATTGTGGAACGGACTGGCGAGACGAATGACGCCGTTTCAAAACCCAAGGGCACATACCTCAAACTTTTCTAAAATTATGTGTGTATTCTTTGTGAATTATCGCTTGCTTTATCGATGAAGGAAAAGATCGTGAGGAAATCTGCACACCTTGAGAAATTCTCTATAGGAATTTTCGAGGGTGTGTGAAGTCTACCAATCCGCACTGGGCCAGCATGGTGGACTAAGGCCTAATCCCTCTCAGTAGTAGACGAAGCCCGTGCCCAACAGTGGGACAGTATATAACTCAGGGCTGATATTATTATTACGTGTGATGTCTATCATCATCATCATCATCCCGTTGCAGTGCACTTCTGGACCTATATCCAGCAGGCACCAGGCCTATACCTCCATAATGATTACATTTAAGTAAATTCCAACGGAGCATACATACATACATAGCATACTGAACGACATCCCAGGTATCACCTCAGATCACATGAATGAATTTAAAGATTTTGATGAAAGACATTATTTGGCAAAATTTCATGGTCCTAAGTTCATAGGTTTAGGGTATGTTTTGCCTGATCGTTACTGTTAGGAATATTATATATTACTTTAGTATTTATCTGTGTAACATAAAATGCCTCATTGTAATTCTTATTCAAGATGCTCATGTAATAAAGACTGTAACTCAGATGAGTTACAGTCTTTATTACATGAGAACTAGATAGTTCACCGCATCAAAATAGAATATAAATGGTATATTAATAAACATAATTCTAATTACTGTGCGTTTCCCAGACAACCGTGAATTAATTGACACATACAGAATCCACAGGGTTAGGTTACATACACGGATTTGAATAAATTATACTTTATAGTAAAGAGGTTATATTATATAAATATTTAGCAGCTCGTGATGCGGTTTACACTTAGGGACCTTATATGTGTCCACTATAACTGAGAACTTCGTCGGCCCTAATTTCTTATGCCACATGTTATTTTTGCAGTTCATAACAAGCTCGTTACGCACTACGTCGCGTTCATGAGAATAGAAGTTGACATAATAGAATATCACTTCACGCTAATTTCAAGAAGGTAACGCAACACGACCGTGTTACGAGTTTACACTGTTATAGAGAATTGCTTGCGAATTCACCAGCGTGGATCTGTTCTTCGGGATAAAAGTCGCTACGGAAGATCTTGAAAGGAAAAATTTTGAATAAATTTTACTAGTTTTACAACGTTTTTCATTGATACTCCGTTCCTATTGGTAATATAGCGTTACGTTATATAGCCTATAGACTTCCTCGATTAATGGGCTATTTAACATTAAAATAATTTTTCTATTCGAACTAATAGTTCAGGACACTAGCGCGTTCAAACAAACGAACAACCTCCTCAGCTTTATATGATGGTATTGATATAGATAGATAAGATCCCTGCCTGGGGCTATAGTAACTATACTCTATATATAACAGTTATTATAGCATTCATCGCAACCTAAGTGTAGCACTACCTTATAGCGACAATCTGACATTAATTAATATTGACCTAACGCAATTTTTACATAATAATTATAATATTATCTAAGGCTTGTGTTATTGGGTATTGAAATTAACATTATCGTGGCCTTAGCATATAAAGATACCACGGATTACGACGAAAACAAGTTCCATCTGTCTATTGAAGCATAACCTATCCTAACATCATTTATAGACCTTTAAGTAACTGTTACAAAAAATGTTTGTTCACACATTTGCGATGCGATGAAACTATTTTATAGACATCGTGGCTGTTTATAATGAAATAAATCAATAAATGCCAAAGCTATATGTTCGTGATCGATTTATTTTGGTCACGAACATGTAATTAATTATAATGTTAATAATTTTTAGCCTAAAGAAACTAGTTGTGTATTTTAAAACTGACAAACAAGAATGGCTAAAACGCCTTGAGCTGGGTAGTATGTGTGAACTTGAATGTTTTTTTGGTATGTAGGCTTAGTTGTAACTATTAAAGATAATTCTTAACGGAGTCGCATTAAAATTTATATCTGTTTTAGTTGGTTATACGGTTCACCTTATCGGTAGATATGTTTGCCACTCGGTGTTAAAACATTGACTGCTGAAACTTCTACAAAAACAATAATTTTGTAACTTTCTGATCCTCCAGTTAATTGTAAAGTTTGGCTTAAATTGATAATAATATAAATCTCAAATTTCTGTCTTTATAAATAAACGAGTTATGGATTTTTAAAACATATTTTTTCAACTTCTACAAAACAACAATGTAGTAACTTTCTGATACTCCAGTTAATTGTTAAATATGGCTTAAATTGATAATAATATAAATTTGAAGTGTCTGTATTTATAAATATAAGTGTTATAGATATTTAAAAATATTTTATGTCTTTGTTGCAAAATTGAAAATTTTGCGATATATCAAAATCGCTTTTTATCGTCCAGTTTAGTTCGCGTTTTAGTTGTGCTTGAAGCACGTTGTCAGTTTGTTTGAAAACAGTGTGTAGGTACATATTATAAGAAAACTAAGTCCTAAGTATTGGATACAATGATATTTAATATAATAAATCCGGCAGCAACATGACATTTTATTGTGATAAAAAATAGACACTAACAATTCAAGTAATAAAAATGGCCATTAAAATTACTGGACATTGTAGGCTAGACAGGTAATGTGACATTAAAAATAATGAACAAATACATAATAGATAAAAATAAATTCATGAATAAACAATATGTAGGTTATTGGATTTTCCGCTAAGTGACGGATGTCAACTATTGTACGTATGTACTACGTGCTTTATCTAACATTGAGAGGCGGATCCGCTAAATCCTTTTACATTAATCACCTCAAGGGCAGTGGTGGTCTTATCTGATGCGAAGGTTTGGGACAACTTTGCGAGGCCTTTTCAACCGATTACCAAATGGGGATAGGTAGGTAATATTTCTCTTTGGGGACCTTAGAAGGACAAGGCCCCACAAAGTATGAGGCCCTGTGCGGTTTCCCCGTTCGTTACGCCCTAAGGTCGTTACTATGCAAGGGCAAAGCCAAGCTGTTTGAAAGGGGTGAGAGACACTATAAACAAATTTGTATACCGCATGAGCTATACACCAATTTGAACAGCATAGATCCATTATCATATCACCAACGTGAAGTAGCAGATTGCAGTTGTTTTTCGTATAGCAAATGATATTCTTTAGGACTGAAATACTGCGTTTCTAAATCCCCATTCATCCCCATTTATTTGTGTTAAGGGTGGTGGCGCTTGTTATTTCATTAAGTCTCAACCCCAAGAGATTTGAGACATCGAAATTTACCAAAACTCCAGAGACTTTGAGACACGAGACATCCCGAGACTCAAACTCTAGTCTGAACGCATTAGAATATAATTCTGCCTATGGTACAAAAATTTAAGTGCTTTAATTCGGTACTTGTTTTTAATGCCTTGAAGCAAATACTCCACCCATCCATAAGTATTTATCAGATAGGAAATGTAACCTAGATTTAAAAATTATACTAATAAAAAATCGGAACGACGATAGCCTAGTTGGGAGTGGAACGACTTGCCGAGATGAATGTTCGCAGGCTCAAAACCAAGGGCATGCACCTCTAACTTTTCTAAAGTTATGTGTGTATACTTTGTGACATACTGACATACCTGAGAAATTGTCCAAAAATTTTGAGGATATGTGAAGTCTACCAATCGGCACTTCGCCATCGTGGAGACTAAGGCCTAATCCCTCTCGGTAGTAAAGGAGTCCTGTGCCCAATAGTGGGACAGTATATAATACAGGGCTAATATTATTATTATTATAACAATCAATTATTAATCAAATATCAGACTCGGTGGCCTAATCTATCAATTGCTGTGATAATTTATGGCCACTAGTAGAAAATGCATTGAATAAATATACAGAATAATTAAGTTGCTAAAATTGTACCTGCATAGAAAAAAAGTGCGAGCAATCTTTCAACCTTGGTATACACGTGTCTAGTTTAAAAGGTTAGGCAAGGTGCAAAGACCTCTGAATTTGCAATCGCATGGATCTAGATGTTTCAGGGTTATAGTGCTTAACAGTGATTTCACATTGAGCCGTAGTAAGAGTTTCGGCAGTCAATGACAAAACGTTTTATCAAACATACAGTTTCATCATTTGTATCTAATAGCAGCCTCGCATATTCCGCTCGAATGCAACGAAACTTTAATCTCAATTAGGAAGTTAACTGTACTGGTTAGTATGTGCAGAAGGTTTAAGTATCATATAAAAGCTGAAAAATTATTACAATATACATCTACATATATATACATGACCAGCAAAGACAACGACTATATTTATAACGAAGGTAAACATTACTTCTTTCTAAGAAGTGGTTAATAAAAATCATATTGTTTCGTAATGTGAGGCTAGTCTAATTTCCCTGCCTCTTAAACGAAAGATGATAGATGTGTTTCCATTGCGTTTTCGTCTTTTTGCCGATCTCTGTTGAGTTCTGTTTTGAAGAACAATTTATACAATTAGCAATATGACTTAACAATGTCTCAGGATTTCTAGCGTAGTTTAGGACCGTGCAGAGCTTTATGTGTTGCTGTTTATGGACAGTTGTAACGGCTTACTAGTTCCGCCATTATAATTGTATAAAATAACCCGGTCACATAAAGGACGTCCTCTATAAAGTATTATGTAGGTGGCGTAGTTGTAAGACGTACGCGGTACGAGTTAGACTTCGCCGCTGAGGTCCTGAATTCGAATGCCGAGTCGGGCGAATTTCGATTTGGTTTTTCTACTTAGTATTAGCCCGGAGTCTTGAAATTGTGCTCGCCCCCTATCATAGGACGGAACACACAAAGCGATAATTGTATGCCCTGGTTGTTACTACACCTACCCCTTCGGGGATAACTGCGTGATATGTTTGTTTAAATATGCAAGCAAAACCTAGTCGAACACATTGTCAAAGGTAAATTAATAATAGCACGCTCAAACATTATGTAAACTCGTGATACGCCGTTACTACTAAAAAAACAACAAAAAAATCAATGCCTATTTCTGTAAAAAAACACCAGGAAATAAATGTTCTGTAACGCGGCTAATTTCAAGCTGGTTTGTCTATAATGGTATTCGAAATAGATTGGAAAACTGCGAACTTGTGATCGGTAAATATTTCTCAGGGTTCCGGCCACGTGATAGCCGTTCCCCGGAAAATTTGGCATTTTAACGTGATAGAAGAAGCTATCGAGATATCCAAGTCTTAATTAATCGCTGTGCTAAATTTAGTATCCAGATTTCGTCTTCTTCGTAGTCCTACTCTTGACAGAGTGGTCGTGGTCATGTTTGGGCTGGTTAAAAAGCTGCCGTTGTCGCCAACGGTCGCCAATCGCTATATGCCTTGATATTTGGCTGAGTGTTTTTTTTTACATGGTCATAAGTTTCTTATGCTGGCTGGGCCGGCTTATACAAATACACCGGTCTTGCAGTGTGCTTTAGGTACTGCGAGCCCTTAAGTGACCATGCTGAGGGCGACTCTCTAAAGGGTCACGAATCAGGACGGCCACTGAGAGAGGATGAGACATAAAAGATGGTCTGAGTGGAAGCATTTGTTTATAGAGGAGTGTGTCGTGGATTTGATTTGGTCTGTCCAAGGGGTAGTATCCAAACTTATTAATGCGAAATTACTCCGTCTATTACCGCTTCACGCTTAAGCCACTGAACTGAATTCTATTTTGGTACGGAGATAGTTTGAGACCCTGATAAGGACTTACTTAGGCTTCTTTTGATCCCGGAAAAGTACACGTAAGGACTTTTATCCCGGAACACTTTCGTACAGGTGAAGCCGCGAGAGAAAGCTAGTAATTCATACTTATAAATGCGAATAAAAGTCTTCTATCTGATACTTTCACGACTAATCTATTGAACCGTTTTGGATGATTTGACTACAAAGTAGGTAAGCTTGAATCAAAAATAAGGACGTAACTTAACTTATTAATATTCTGTGTTTAATAAATAAATAACTTGTGAGTACAAAGGATGTATTTTTTGCTGAGGTGATTCATGTTTAACTTGATTTATAACATTGTCATACAAAACTTTATATAAATATCCACAACAACGTGAGGAATCTATGTACATGATAATTAATTAGTATTTATTGATTACTTTGTAGTATCTTTCTGACTGAAAGTATGTGTTGCCGCTGCGACGTATTTTCGAGAAGTAGAGGCATTAGGGCGCTTAAAATTGAAATTACTTTTTATTTTGTTCGTAACTTTTTTACTTTACATCTACGGAGAGAGTAAATAATAGGGGACCGGCCTATGCTTGATTTTGTACATTATTCTATATGTAATGGTTAATAATACGAAAAAGAAGCACTCCTGCGAAAACTGCATAACAATTGGTTAAAAAATGAGCGAGTAATTCATATTTAAAATATTGTAATATGCAGAAGTGGGCGCGATGTGGGGATATCGCTTCATCTCTTTTTTTCGCACGCGTCGTAATTCCCGATGACGTCACATGTGGATATTTCGTCTCTTTTCTGTTTCTTGTTAATTACCCCTTCCACCGAAATTCAAAGACTTATAACTTGTTGATTTTTTACCGGATTTTAATAATTCCTTCTGTGTTATAATTTATATTATGTAAATATTTGATAATAGTAAAGAACAAAAATGAGTCCGGTACCCTATTGTCATGTTATTTTCAAGAGGACTAATATGTGGTTTTATTTTGTAACGCTTATTAAAAAGGCTTTATAATATTCTTATTATTATTTCCAAGTTCAAAGTTTTAGTTACGATTCATTGTGTGCGTCTAGTGAGTTCTATTCGACCTTGGTCAATAGGCTCGTGACTATTTCGGCGGAATGCAACGCAGTCATTGTTTTTTTATCGGTACATTCGTTTCAGATTGAATTGTGTTTCCTTTAGGGACGTAAATGGACTACGGTTTCCGAGATTCTATATATAAACTATTTTTTTAGGATTTTATGTGTCATGTACGTATTTTTTTTACATAAATGTCGACAGTCGATACAACTATATCGGTATGAAATAAACTTATCTATTAGTTGATCTAAATGTTTTAATAATAATAATCGAACATCAATGTGACTTTATCGTTTTGACAGTTTCGACAAGTATTATAACATTGTAATAAATAGGTATTTCGGTAACTAGATGAGGCTACGTAGATACTAACTAATCTAGACAATAGAATCTACTCTGTTCTTTTTATAATGTCAAGGACAATTTTCATATTTATGCAGTACTAGGTGGTGCTCGCGGCTTTGCCCGCATGAAAAGTCTTTCCCGCTACAAGAGTCCCTACATCACTTTAGTAAATTATAAGGACTTGTTTACGCCAGCCCCACCTTTTAAAAAAATATTTTAAAAATTCAAATATTTCCTACAGGAGCAAATTATCCTGATAAAAAGTAGTATAGTTAGTTTCCCTATTCGTCTACAGTCAGTTAACATAATGTAATACTTATCATTAGGTGTATTAGGGTCACATAACCGTGTCCGTACAATAATTCTTGATTCATGATTTTTAATTACCCAAAAATCGCGGGTTGTACTAACAATAGATTGACAGTGTAATACCAAGCCACTATACTATAATATGATGCACATTAAAAAAATAATATATTTAAAAACTTCATACGAGAAGTAATAATTGATTATAGTTTCAATTAAGTAAAATTGAATATAAAATTATACAATTCAATAAATTAAATATAATTATTGAATGTAGTACGGTATAATCAGCAACGTATAAAAAGTTGACACATTAGCTGAGATTAGAATATAAAGCAATGAATGTATTAAAAAACAAAAGACGTAACATTTAGGAGGCATTTTTATTACATTGAAATAATAAAACCTAATTAAATGTAATAAGAAGGTAAAGGCTGACTACAAATAAATAGCGGTAATAGATCTAGATATTTTTGGTGGGCTCGAGGCCAGTTGTGCGCTAGAAAATACTTAAGTGGCAGGATAAAATTTATTACGTTTAAGAAATAGTCATTTCTTCTCGGCGTGACGTATAATTATGCACTATCAGTGTTGCCAACATAGTGGATTTAACTCTAAAACTGGTAGTTAGATTCCTTTTTTATTTATTTAATATTTGGGACACAAGTAGAAAATATCAAATATAAATAACGTAAGAATATGTTACAAAATCCATTTAAGTTTCCTCTAATATATAACACAGGTATGGAAAAGGCGAATAATAACAATATTTATAATATAACGATATGAACCTCACAAAAATAAAATAAAATTATATTTTAAAGAAAACGAATAATAATACCGGAGAAATATTAATTTTAATGGGTTTGTTAACAGTACAAATAGTTAGTCTTTATTTACAGTAATTAGTTTGGAGAGGGAGACTTAAATCCACTAAAAATAATAATTATTTTATTACAAATATAATGAATGCTGCCAAAATAGTTTTCAGAGATCGAGGACGTCGACAAATATACTACTGTGATTAAAACGCATCAAAAACATAGAAAATGTTTTATTAACTGCGACAAAAGAAAAAGTTAGAACGACTGGAACATCAGTTTTAGTGAATGATTGTAGTTTAGAATAGTTATTTACTACGGGTTTGTTAAAAATGAGTTGGCAGCACTGTGTGCTATAAGATCATCAATGAACAATTTAATGTCTTGCATTTTAGATGTTTAAGAATAAAATTAATTTATTAAGGATTTAAGGATATCTATCCTTAAATCTTCTATCTAGAAGTACCTACTCACTTCTATATTCCAAATAGTGCATAGATTTATATAACAATTTTAAAATTCCTAACAAAGTAAGCAGTTAAAAATATGCGCCTTGTCTTTTAGTATCGGCAAACTCTCAGATTATACATATCTACAATAGGCAGGTAGTTTTTTTTATTGCTTTGAATGACGAGATGGGCTTGCCGTTCGCTTGATGGTAAGCGACCGCACATAAACAGTAGAAACACCATCCAACAACTTGAACTACAAAGTATTGTTTGATATTCCTTTGCACTCGCCACCCTGAGACATGAGATGTTAAGTCTTATTATGTCCAGTAGTTACACTGGCTACAATGTTCTTTAAACCAGAACACAACAGTGACTACCTACCAGGTGGACTCTCCCATATAAAAGACCAACTACCAGTAGAGACAACAGTTACGATTTAAACAAAAATAAAGAAATTTACTATTATGATTAAATAGATACTTAGATTGCGAAAGTGTACAATACCTAAGAACTACTAAGAATGCTCTTTTGCTGAAATATTATCTAAAGTAAAAAAAAAACAAAATACTATTTTTTTAATATAATAATTTTATTAAATATGTTATGTAAATATTGAATTTGAGAGTTAAGTACGTGATTTTTAAGTACCCAGATTCCAAAGCCTAGACATGCGAATGCGTTTTTAACTAAACGAGTGATAGGTGTCTGGAATATTATGAAGTAAAAGTAATTTATAGTTTATTTTACTTAGTTGTTATGGCAATGATCACTTTTATGCAAGATAACTACGATTCCTGTACTGGGCTGAAAACAAAAATAGTTCGTTATAGAATGCGTCTGGCATTTTCCAGAAGTTTGACGATGAGTAATGCCTTCGTAAAACTAAACCGAATACATGCTTGAAAATGCTTGAAGAACAGGCCTGGTTCGTTTATTGCGTCGACAACGCTGGAGTGAGTTAAAGAAAGAATAGGAACCTGTTCACTTAAAATTTATGTCTGATTATACGCGCCATGAAGTAAGTAATAAAATCAATTTTATTTCACATTAATAAACACCTATTATTTTCATTATAGATAGCCATTACTTTTACCGTTAGGATCAAGTTAAAAATTTACATATTCAAGGATTTTATTTCTTTAATTAAACATTTATGCATGTCCATTTAAATTGGTAATGTTACTCTTAATATTAACTAAGTACCTACTTAATACAAACGTAATTAGTTCTACGTTTTGCTTTATACAAAGTCAATTATCTATCGTATCAAGTCTTGTCAGTGAACTTTAAAGACATTTCTATTTTCAAACCTAATGTTTATATGTTAATATCTTATCTTATTGCATATAATTGCATAATAAATACAATTATCGATACCACAAAATAATAAAATTACGATAATTGTATTTATTATGCAATTATTAATTTATGAAAAAGAGGGTATAATAATATAAATTTCAACAATATTAATAGTAAAATTTACCTGGGATGTAAAAGAGAAACCCTGCAAAAAATTAAGATATAACGACTGTAACATTTATATCCTCTAGTTTAATAATCAAATGTTTGACAAAAATTACCGCAAACAAGCAATCATGACACAAATAAAATTTACAAAAAATCGTTCCAAATCGTTCTTATCTAATAAAACACTTACCGAAGGATCTGCGATCTCTTCAGAATCCTTTCGTAGTTGAAGATAAATTTTCAGATTTCGTATTGAAGTGTCGATTTGTGTTGAGGTGTTCGTGGCCCCTCCGTTGTGGGAGCGCGGTGCGAATGAATCCAAACAGGATGATAGGATGCGACCAGGCGGATGGTTCTCAGCCATCTATTTTGTACGCGACGTGCCCTAACGTATTAACTATATGCTCATTATCGGCTTATTTCCTCCGCTGTAGGGGCTGATGCATCTATATTTGTATAAAGTAAAAGTTGATATATAGTTTACGCTTTGTGATACTAGGGGTGTAATCAATTTTGGTCCAACTTATTTTGTTTTACCAACCGTATATCATTTTTAAAACACTACGAGGACCTCCCCGCTCTAACAATGTGCACTAAGTTTAAAGTGAAATTCATCACATTGTTTCCTCAGTATAAAGGCGGTGTCCACAGCAAAACGATGCGCTAACTTTATTTTTAGAAGCTATGTATTCGAAATTTATAACAAATATAGAAAAAATTAAATATCATATTTCTACAATATATTTCCTTAATTTGCTTGCTACATTTACAATAATGTGGATATTGTCACTACTAAAATTGTCGATTCCGTGCATCTCCTTATAAAATACATATTTTAAGTTGCAACGGACACTATGGACCGATAATTTGATAGGAAACTTCGGTACAAATGGGAAACCGCTCTAAATCTCGGAATAATTAAATACTTTATGACTTGTAGCAACACTTATATTACAAACATACAACATATAACGCCTTTGATCGCATCGCCGGATCGAACTGGATAAAAAGAGCTCAATGCCGTAGTGAATGGAAAATGTTAATGGAGGTCTACACCGAGAAGCTTGAAAAAGGCTTACGAAAAAGAAAAATAACGCCTTTATCTCTGTATCGTAGCCAGAAGTGCAACCAAGGCACCCACTTATTACCACGTATGTTTCGTCCTACGGGATAAGGCCCAAATCCAGACTCCAGGCTGCCATTGAGCAGTTATCGCCCAATATCGCTTTTCCCGACACGGGATTCGAACACGAACCCATGGTAGTGTCTTACCACGCGCGCAATACAATGCACAGAGGAAGTGAAATTTTTCTTATTTGAGCAGAATAGGTAGATGTCTATTATTCAGTATATTTTTTTTTCTATAAATGACACGTGTAGGTACTCGTTTACATACATAACATAATTTACAGCTAAATAAAACCACGTACAGACAATGTATGCACTCGTATAATATATTCAGTATTGCAACACTAAACAATCAGTAAATAGGCAATATGTAGGTACTAGTTTCGCACGATAAGGCACGTGTTGCGATCATCACGTAACGGATATATTAATAAGTAGCTGCTATCCTGTCGGTTTCAAACGATAATCGCAATATGGACATGTAAATCCTTTATTTTCGGCCTAATTATAGCCGAGTAAGCGATTACTGCATCCGAATCTATTTAATACGTGAAATATGCACGTCATTTTGACAACAGCGAAATCATAGCATCTATACGGATGTGATTAAAAATAAACAGGCTGAATTAGAAAAATCGAATAAAGCGTGGTTTCATTGTAACATAATACAGCGCCATCTTGCGGCATTTGCTTTACTGCAGCAATAGTGATAAAATTCCGTATTTCCAGAACCTACTTTAAAAATAAGTATATAATTACTTTTATTAAGAAAAAGAAGTAACTCTCAATAATCTCGGCAACCACGTTAGAAAACTAGATGAAGTAATGGTATCCCACGGGGCAATTGAGACCAATTGCTCGCAACCTTGATCCTTATAACCTTCCCAATAAATTTCGGGTCTTGATTGTGTAATAAAGAAAATTGTGCTCTAAATTGCCAAGCGACTATGTTCTTGACGGCGCGTCTAGACCGTTTCAATTTTAAAAATGGAATTAACTGATTTTTATGAGTAGGTACTGTAGTACCTTTTTTTTCCGAGGGAAAAAATGCTTTATCGCTACCGCCACCTTGGGGGATGAGTGGAACGGCTATGTTGGTTTTACCGGTCTTACAGCCCAATGTCGACACTCGGGAGGATTGCATCATCCGAGCGAACATTGGAGCGAGTCCCTATCCCTGTATATGCCCCACACCAGCATACCAACCAAAACCCGCGGTGGCCTTCTTCAGCGCATACGGGACGGCCTCGGGGTATTTTGTTGCACTGAGATAGCTGCGCGGAACCGTCCTTGAGGTACTGTAGTACCTACTTGTGTATGTATGTAGTACCTATAGCTTCCTGTCCTAGCCCTACACAGACTTTTAACATTATATTATATGGCATATTATTTTGGAAACTTTAACCTCTGAGGTATACTCAGTCTAAAGTTGACCTCCTATAGGTTTATAAAACAATTAATGAACTATCACGCTATCGTATGAATAAATCGTGGTTAAAAGATATCAAGGTTTAAACTATCGATATGTGTTCTAGCTATTTTGCAAGTAAATTGGGCAACATCTGGACAGATATTGGGTGGGAGGCTGTACTGAAGTCTCAACAATTTTCTTAATTCGCGAGTGAAAATCGATACTCGTCATTGAATATCGATAATTTTCTGTCATCGATACTGACGCGTTTTATTATCGATACTTAGTATCGATACCCATATCCAATATTCCTAACATTTTTTTATTGCATTATTACAATATCGAATCCATAATATGGATCTCATTTCCCCACCAAAACAAAAAAAAAAAACATCTCAGTTCATTTAATATTTATTTACAAAACTTTTTAAATAGATTAAATAGGATATTTCCATTTTGTGGGCACATCATGGTGATAGAAATTGCACTCTAGTTTGTTGACGCAGTTCTTGCCGTAGCGGCACGGCTTCGGATGGTAGTAATGGCACGCGGGGTTGGCGCATCCTGGGTAGTATTTACACATCCCCGGTACACCTACTGACGATATTGTTTTGTAATTAGCCGCTGGGACCACATGAGATGCTGTGAACAATACGATTTGAGTTATTGTCACATAATAGTGTAAGTATATTACTATTTTGTAAAGTAGCTATTTAAGATGTCGCTCGCATATTCGCGTATTGCTCCTGCATTATATAGCATAGATTAATCTATGCAAATATTTCACGAGACATTCGCAAACAGACGTTATCTCTAGAGATGTAATCAACTATCTGCAGCGCGAGTGAGTGAACAGAACTACGTACCCAGCACAGGCGACACGGGCGCCGGCGCGGCTGTGGGCGCGTTGTGCGCGTGCGAGTACACGCACGAGCGGCGCGTGCACGCCGCCAGGAACTTGCAGCGCGGGTGAGCGAACGCGCATGCTGAACCGTATCGACACAACGGGAACGAGCGGCACCACACTAGTTTACGTTCCGCTTGTGAAACTGCGCACAAAAATAAAAAAATTAAATAATTTAATCAAAGGAATCAAATAGCTACAGATAGATACTGAACAATTATTTATTATTATTGCCATTTAATTTCTTAGCAAATGCTGAAATTTTTGTGAATAGCCAAGGTCAAAGTCTGAGTAATGTGCGGCACATGCGCCGTTTGTGAGGAGCGTACCGCTGGCTACTTGCCGGGTCGCTGGTTACCCGTCGCTCGTCGCTCGCAACATGAGCGACTCGAATGTGATTGGGTGTTCCACAAGGCGTCAGAAAAAGATGCGCGGGAACAGGTGCAGTACCTGTTCGTGCACGTGCTACGCATGCGCGGTGCGTTCGCTTGGACATAGCCTAATGAGAACGCAACTAGAAACTCGATACTTACGCGGAGGCACCGTATCGTATTTGTGAGTATTCGTAGTGGTAGTAACTGTGACATGATTATCACTGCTCGCACTCTCTGTTCTCACTCTCTCCCGTTCCATGTCTTTCTCTTTCTTTCCAACATCGAACACTATCGGCGATCCTTTCCTTTTCTTTCCTTGCACTTCATCTTTAATTTTTTGCTCTACTGTTTTTAGCTTGTCTTCTTCTTTTTTTATTACAACTTGCGTGTCACTCTCTTCACTTTCATTACTAAGGCGTTTCTTTTGAACATTACTGGTTTGAGGTGACGTTTGACTGGACCTCTTTGTCTCTTGTGGTTTATCTTTGGTTATTTCCTTTCTTTTATCCTTTGACTTGGTTATCTTATCATCTTCATTCAATAGTCCTTCGTTTAGTAGTTTTTTAGCAAGAAACGCGTTAGGATCATATCCATCCATTGTTACTATGAATTGGGTATTTCTGTCTTTGTCTATTGTTGGATTATGAATATTGCTGAAAAGATAAAAAATATGACATCATCAGTTGAGACTTCTTTTTGCAATGTCTAAGAACACTGTAATTACATTACAATGGATAGAAAATGTTGCCAACAATAGTAATACACAATCGTGAAACTAAAATCGACAAATTAATAAGGCATCAGTAGTTTAAGGCTTACAAACTACAATGTATAACATGAAGAAAAAAGATACCTAATACTAAATATACATACATAGTCTCAATGTTGAGTGTATCATCTTTCCTGGTGGAAGTCCTCACTTCATTCCGTCGCGAAGGCACATACTCTGTGTTGGTTATTTTCTTTGTTATAGGAGCGGGGATGTACTCTTCTTTCTCTGTGTCGCTTAGTTCTCTAAAAATATAAGTCAAAGATATTTTATTCCATACATATAGATGGCACATTATATTCCTAAGCCTATAAATAGAATTTATTATTTTTTATTTATTTTATTAAAACACTGTACGAAGGAGTACAGGCAGACTTAATAGCAAGGGTATATTCTCTCACAGTAATAAAAAAAACAAAAACAAAATTATAAACATAAACAGCATCGAAACGGAAAAGCAATAATAGTACTCCCAATTTTGAGCAAACACATAATTGTGTCCTTTCAATCATTATAAATTACATAGGTTAGTCTTCTTCCACAGATAACCTATGTGATTCAAAACCGGCACCCTCTGATCCTGACCTTGTACATGATGACATTAGGCCAGTGTTTCCCAACCTTTTTGAGGCCACGCCCCACTTTAATAACATTACTAAATTTTTTATGCACCCCATACATAATTTTTAACCTTTTAACTCTTGGTCTCTCGTGGCTCGCCGGCGAGCCAAGACAGCTACATGACATTTGCGTGTGTCACGGGATTATAACCTTATATACTACATAATATATACTACATAATAAGGTTATTTTTCCGTAACACGCCTAGCTGTCAATGTTTGCCGGCAAACATTCAGCTACCTCACGGGTTAAACATTGTTTTGCTCCCTTACTAAATATAAACGATAAGTTTTAGGAAAAAATCACTGTGAAATTGTTATCAAAACATTGTAAGTAAAATTTCAAAACATATAATGGAAAACTGAAAATTCTGTTTAAATTGCCCCCCTGTGGGGTGTGGGCCCCACGTTGGGAAACACTGCATTAGACTATTGTATACATTAATAGTACTGTATTCATCTAGTATGAATATTGAGTTATACACTTACTTAAAGGCTTTATCATCATCGCTGTCCAACTCCCCTAGGCTGATGGTGTCGCCATGTCTGTCCGCGTCCATTTCCGCATCCACCTGCACGTTCAAGCTGCGCGCCGGCACTTGTATCACAATTTTTTGTGGTTCAACCGTCCGCCGCATTGGCAGCACTAGTGCACGTTTCACTTTCTGCGAATCCAGCTCCGGTTTTGGTGGTATCTGTGGATTTGATTGACGAATTTTAGAGTCAATCGCTTCAGACATTTGGTCTATATTAATTTGTATGTAATATTTTTTTTATACGGGCACGTCATAATGATTGAGTATTAAATTATGAAACGACTACACTTGTCCAATCAAAACAAATATGCCGGCCTGTTTGAAACGGCATATACATAGACTGATTGTGGAAGCTACGCGTAGCAGCGTTAGCACAAGTCAAAAGCCGCATAATTTGGATAACGTGAGACGTAACAACTGCAAAAATAAAATTACTGTTAAATAAATAATGCCTCTAAAACTATTGGTATAATATTTTGGCGAATTAGTTGTGCACGAATATAAATCACACCCTTAGAACTATGGAGACCTCACTCAAAAAAGATAATTTGTGGGAAATTAATAAAAAAAGATTTGAAAATGTAGAAAGCAGTGAATTAGGCGGTCATCAAAGTGAGAATCTCTGTCTGATTCCTTTCTATAATTTTTTCTTTTCTCGTCATAGAGTTATATGCTTTGGAATGTCGTTTATTACAAAATCATGAAATACATAAATGCTTGAGTTAGAGCACATTAGTTCTAATGGTAATATGTCTGAATTACGAGTAACGAATACATCCAAATAAGCTGTATACAAACTCGTGTATGTGACCATTCATCTGTAGTTCGCAAGTCACTGGTACACTATTTCAAAATCCTATGAATTTTAATGTTGGTAAAAATCAAAAGACATCATTCTTGTAACACTCCCCCCCCCCTATATTTATCGTTTATAATTCGAGATTTTTGATAAATAAAAAAAACATATTATTAAATTTGTTGAAAAAAGTATAATAAATCCGAGCTAAAACAGTAATGAATGTTGTAGAATACATACATTGAGCAGACTCTTGTGCGCGTCGGCGACGGCGCGCAGCAGCAGGCTGGAGGCGGGCGCGCCCACGCGCGGCCGCGGGCGCACGCGCACCACGCTCGCGCACCGGCTCTCCAGCACCGACACCCTGCTCCACAACACACACTCACACTCTAATTACACGGATAAGATTGTTTTAAAATAGACACTGTTGTCACTGAAGTGTATTGGACTTCATGGTGAATGGTGTAGTGTCCATATAGATAATTGACTGAAAAGAGTTACCCCTCACAAGTCGACACAATCAATGAGTGTTTATATAGGGAAAGACATAGGGTAGGATACGCCTTCCGATGTAAGGGGGATCCCTTACATCGATCACTACGGCGGCTACTACATTAAGAATCACAACGTAATTATCACACACCTAGATGTCAGTTTCCTAGAGGTGGTTTCACTTTTATCAGTTACAGCATCATTTGATGAAACTTTTCTCTGTGTATCTTGCACTTCATTGATACGAGTTTTGACAGATTTACTTTGAGGTCTCGCCTCGGGCTGTCTCTCTGGCGTGAATCTACAATTAAAGGAATTATATTTTAAATGTAATATGGTTACCTCGTGTAAGTTTGTTAGGCGATGGGTATTTCGATTTAATTATGGAAAATGTTCGAAATTATTTGCAGTCATTATTTTATTTACTCCCACAGACATACACAGAACACATGCCTGTAAAACGGAACATTAGCGTGCCTACTAATTAATGGCATGTAGAAAAAACTGAGCACATTATGGACGCAATTGCAAATCAAATTTGCATGAAATTGGCATCCTTATGCCTGTATTTGCAAGATGACGGCAAGAATAGGTGCAGACACGGCCATTTTGCGGCACACCACGGCTCCTTCGTCATATTGTAGTAAATCAAAAGTACTATTAACTTGCTTGTCAGTTATATGTATGACAATTAGCATATACAGATGATAGTAGGTGATGTGTGCAGGGGCTGTTATGCAAATGTGCTAGATACAGAGTGTGTCCCCACCTTAGAGGTATCATGATAATGTGGCCAATTCATAAAGGACATTAATAAAACTGAATGGTTTTTGCTGTTCTAAAATTAGTTCAGTATCACAGAGAAGGCATGTGTCTGGATTATATTAATGATATCATTTACGCAATTCATGTCACATCACTAGGTACGCCTCTATCTAACCCATCGTGAGTATATGTATGCACGTATTTTTACACGATATTAAAAATAAACAATGCAATATCATCACCCAACAACCACGAGGTTTGACAACAAAAATCGAGAAAGAACAATGTATTTAAATTAATCCTTCTTTCTTACTACCTCAAATAACTTTGTAACTCAACCTTTCAGGACTCTCTGTCCGTTTATCTGGTTCCGTTTTTTTCGGTTCTTTAGCCTTTTTTATTTCCTCTCGCGTCCCCAATTTCTCTCTTATAGTCCTTTTGGGCAATTTAAGCTCAATTTGTGGTAAAGTTTCCACTAATTCTTTAGGGGGTTCGACAGGAACTGTAGGCTTAATTTGTGGTTGTGGCGGCGAATTTGGTTTTAAAGGAGGCGTAGCAGTTACGGCAGCTTGCATGGGGGGTTGTGAAACCTCCTGAAAAAAATTAAAAACAATTTATAAGAAGAAAAAACTCCTTATTTCTGTCACATAAGCTCATATAAATAGCTAAGCCCATAAAATAAATAGGTTTATAAAATTTACTTGAAAAACATCTTCAACAAAATCATTCATCAGTTCATCAGCTTCAGTCCTGATGTTCAAGAAATCTTCATCCTCATCAGACATGGCTTCTAGCTGCTCTTCCAATTTCTGTTTTAAACCTTGCATTTTATCTTCTATCATATTCATCTCTTTCAAATGCTGTTCCCTGCTTAATGCTGACAAAGTTGGAACCACAGATGATTCTACAGCCTTATTACTATCTTCTGTTTGACTTGGGTCAGATTGAGATGGAATTGTTGCTGGATCTATTATGGGCAGTATTGGTCTCTTTATTTCCTTCAAAATTGGTTTCTTATCAACTACCTCCTTCTGTTCTTTTGGCTGATCAAGGATAATTCCATGATTCTTCAATATCTGTCCAGCAAATACATCTGTGATTGATGGCTCAGCATCTTTCTCCATGTTCATAAGTAGTGGAGGTATGTTTGGACGTATCATTTCATGATGCTTGCTTTTCTTCTTGCTTTTGTGTGCTTTTTTGTCAATTTTCTTGTGGAGTTTTAACTTCTCTTTCTTTTTAGCCTTTTTTGTGTCACCTTTCTTTGACTTATCTTTTGTTTTCTTGTCTTTCGATTTACGATCTTTTGATTGAGTCCTTTCTTGTGGCACTTCAGATTCAGCACTTTCTGGAATATAAAAAGAAAGTAAGAAAAACAATTATTAGTAATATAACATTATTATCATCATAATAATTTTATAGCTAGATTGTAAAACCCCATCATGGCTATTTATGATGTTAAGATTATCAATACAAGTAAATATTCCTATTGTAACATAATAACATATGTTTTAAACTTTACAATGACTGTATTTACATACACAACTAGCACTACTATATTGATTGATAGGCATTACATGTTTATACAATATAGATAATAAGCAAAACACATACTAAGTGGTGCAGTAACAGTGACTTCTTGAAGCTTCTTCAGAACCTGATGCAACCAGTTCACAAACAGCTCTGTGTTGTCCCCGAGGAATAGCTGCAGATCATCTTCCATCTGACTCCTGGTCCGTTTGTTTGCCACCATGACCATAACATAGTCAGGTAGCTCATCATCTGCAATATTTTGTAGATAAACCTCTATAATAGATATATACATAAATAGCTTCACACATGTTAACTTTCAGGAATGTATAATTGTACAAATTCAAGACATTAGCCAGAAATAAATATGCAATGCAAATAGATGGTTCTATGTCTCTCTCTCTAATTACTTTTGATACAAAGACAGTAGACTAGAGGATAATAATTTTGTTATGAATTAATATTTTCTACGACTAAAGTATGTTATGATTGTGTTCTCAGTAATACCTATTTTATTGACTATTTTTAGATTTAATTATTAAGTTATTTATTAATATTTTTTATGGAACATAATTAAATTAATTGTGGTTTAATAGTAATGACATAAATTCCATTTATATAAAACTTGATAATTTATCTCTCTCTTTATGAATACTTTGTTGAAGAGAAAAGAATTGGTATTATTTAATTATTTTCATGACTAAGCAGTAAAAATAATGTTAAAATACTTTTGAGAAGTTGCCTTTTTTTCATTCAGAAATCATATTGGCACATGGGAAATAACTAGTTTGAAGTAGTAGTAGTAAAAAGTAGAATATTTAATTCCAATATTCACAGTTTATTTATAATTTTAAAGGCAATAGTAACAGCTAAACTAAAATTCAAAGGTTGACAGATTAAGAATCCCTTTGGCATTAGCTCACCTTTATACATTAATTATATAAAAGGCATAAAATATATAAAAAAATCAATTAAGTTTAAGTTGGACTTGCACACTGCAGGTTCCTATTAAAAAAAGTATTTTTTTTTTGTTATTAAAGTGCAGATTTAAGGTATTAACATATATTTTATTTTAATACAGGTACTGCAAAGTTACCCCATTGAGTCAGATGGTAAACAAAGTGGGGTCCAATAGAATGTTGACTGACAGAGATTTGATATACCTCTGGACAGTCAATAAGAAACAAAAGTACACCTGTGTATTGCACCCACACTTGTGCACTATAATATCTCCTGTGTACTTGGCTAATCTCCGTTGAGGTTGGCCACCATTGCCAACATTTGAGGAGGATGGAATTAATCATCAATGAAGTATATGCAATTGAACATTTGGAAGAATATTATCACTTGGTACTATGTTTAATATCCTTTCTGGCTAATTTGCTAGTATGTCAAGGACATTCCTAGTTCATTTATATGAAACAAAGTCTTAGGAAAATATATATTCATTTTTATAAAACTTGTAGTCAGGAATTTACTATATCCAGAAACATGTTACCAGTACAAAATAAAAATACAAAAATACCTTTTGCTCTCTGTACCCTTCATTTGGGAAAACTGTTTTATCCAGGCAGATATACATGAACTATTAAAATTTAGTTAATAGAAGAGGTGTCTAGGAAGATCAAATAGACTAATAGATTAATACTTAATTATATTAGTAGAAACAATTATAGTTAATGACTATACTGTGCCCAATACATAAAATTGTCGTACTTTCAAAATTAGATTATCGTATGGTACTCACCAACATAGCAGCCCAACTCGGTGAGTTTGGCCTTGATGGCCGACTAAAACAAAAACAAAAGTAAATCAATATTCTTGCCGCAACATACCAACAAGAAACCGGTGATGATATTCGCCATTACGCACAACAAATTACAATATTGTTACAAACAATGTAATATATTATGTCTTAAATGTGTATTTATAGCTTAGGAGCTATTAAAATTCCGTATATGTGTACAAATAATGTTTTAAAAAGGATATTCACCCGCATTTTTTGACCAATTTCACTGCCGACTACGTCCATCTTGTGTAATTTTTTCACTACACTTTTTCTATAATTAAATCATGTATTTCTACAAGTAATCATACGAAATTACTTTACTTGTCAGATATTTAGGATTAAAAGAATTAAAGTATGAAAAATCACAAATTCAGCATTCCATCCTTGTTGTAGATTTTTGACAAGCGAGCGGCGATTGACGTTTAATTCAGTGTTACCACTTACCAGAGGTATTCTTTGAAATAGCTTTGGAAATAGCCATAAACCAAATAAGAAACCCAACATTTCTTTCCCAAACATTGCGACCGAACCTTAAAAAAAAAATGTATAATTACAAAATGTAGACAAATATTGTAACTTTATCTTTTCGGATAATTAGCACTTCAGTCCGCTCCGTGACCACGCAGGCTGCAGTCTTCGAAACGTCGGCAAAAAATTATAGTATGAAACATCGCGATAAAATCCGTAAAATAGTATTATTTCAATGTCCCTTAATAGGTTTAAATCAAATTTGATATAGATATATCTGTATATTATTACAGGGCCAACTCTTAAATATAAATTTCATCTTGTGTATTTTTTTATAGCATTTGTGCTACCCACATTATGTCAATTTTAAATTATACTATTGTTTTTGTGTATAAGAGTACTTACCTATTTTCTATATAATATATTAATTAGATCTTCACATTTCATACAATATAATTAGGTAATATTTTGTTTCTACTTTATAAATACATGGAAATTGGACACATGCCTTCTCAGGTCTAAATTAATTCTGTCCTTTTTTAATTGTTGTCGTTGTACTTTGGGGACTCATGGAAAATCTTATTAATTATGTCACCGAGGAAACCATAACTTAAAGTTAGAACTACCTAAAAAGGTAACAGTACCTACTCAATGATTTCGTCTTAATAGTTACTACTCCATTGATATCAACCTACTGTGAACTTTTAATTGTAATAATATTATAAGGCAATTAGGTACCCACCTACTCTAACAATTAGCCATTTTTTATTGTAATATTGTGTCGACAGTAGATACTAGAAAGTACCGTTGAAGTTCTATCAATATCATACTTGGGTTGGGTGTACGTATGACTACTTACCTACTTATTTTATTAAAATGCTATATTGCAGAGATTAGAGAATCGTTGCGTTTAAAATTGCAATTACAGTAGTCGATATATTTTTTGGAAAACGTTACAAAATAAAACCACGGAAAGAAATAGTAATATGCATTTTTATTCATAAAAAGAGTATCAGATAAAATAATAAATAACACGCTGACATATTATTTACAAATAATTTATTACAATTTATTATGGCTTAAATTTATTAAGCTTAAAATTATTATGGCATGTTGATACAATTGACATCAATTCCATTGATCCACTTTTAAAAATATTAAAATACTGCTTATATAAATATTTGAAATACGAGAAAGTAAAACTAAAATTATCTTTGGCCAAATTGTTTAGAAATTGATTAAAAATACCTACGGTGGAATGTTTCGGTGTAGTAAAGGAACAGATCAGCGCAGAACTGGCAGACAACTGTCTCTGGATCCGATTTCTTCTAAATATTATTTTGGACCGTAAGAGATCCCAAAATATAACAAATAGCGTGCATTTTTTTTTATAATTATTTGCTACTTGCATGATTTTGCATTCAATTGTTGGCATTATGCTATACATGTTTGTATCAATAAATTAGGAGCGTACCCAGTTTTCCGACATGTCTACGCTGATTCTGATAATATTCGCTTGAGCTAAGTAGAGTTTGATTATTTCCTATAACGTAAATAGGCAGTAGGGTTACGTAGGTATTTCAGGCAAAGAGTGACAACAACAGTGACCGAATAATATCTCTGCTTTTGGCGGGAATTATTCAAATATTATTAAATACCTACCTATCTATATTGTGTTTTCCATATTCTTTCTGTCTGCCTTATTAAATATAATAATGCGATAATAAAATTAACATTGGTGTACAAGTAATTTTCAGAAAAACATTAACTTACTTTTGCATTTATTTCAAAAAGACGTAAAACGATTAATGTTCCTGACTTTTTACATCACTTTCTGATTGAATATTTAAATAATCGATATTTTTTTTTGTAACAGTGAACACATGACACGCACTTCACTGCATACAAACACTTAACTAACATGGAATGTTTACGTATGTATTCAAGTTTTAACACTGACTAAATACAACCTTTATCAAAATTATTGTCAGAAAAAAACATTTGTGGAAGACGCGAACATTTACTTACAACCATAATAAATATTAATGTCTTAATTTAAAAGGCACCTGTATTTATTTACATATTATTATGAGCTTACTGTCGCTCGCTTTTAGGACGGACTTTATTATTTTGATTGTTTTTCTTAAGTGTAATAAGATTAAATAAAACAGCACCTTTATTACAATAAACAGTGTTATACGTTTTAATAAGTCTTAACATAAAATATTTGGTATAGTCTTTATTGTCTTTGGTACGTCTTATAAGCGAACGACAGAAGCTAAACATTAGTTTGTTTGTCATTTTTATGCCCGTAACTAACAATATGGAATCTGGTAACTTTTGGTGGTCCACTTCTCTCTTCCCTGATGCTTTGAAGAGAACCTGTCTTGAAACCTTCTTGAGCGAGCCGATAACCGGTTGGCGAGGGTTCCTCGGAGCGGAGGTTTGAGTCTACCTTCCGCCATTGCCTGCAGGGAGCTGAGAAGCCCGAGGGTCGGCTCTCGACTCCCCCAGTGACACTTGGCTGAGCGCCGTTCGTGTGTTGCTGTAGCTGTAGCCTTGACGGTCGTTCCATTTCTCTAAAAAGAATAAGGGACTAGTTAATTGTCGTCAACGTTATACCAGCTCTCAGTTAGTCAGTCAGTGAATCTTATATTGTGGTTGCATAGCAGTAAAGAAGGTTTGATAATAATAATGGATACATAATTTATATTATTATATAAATCTGAAGAGTTTGTTTGTTTGAACGCGCTATCTCAGGTACTACTGGTTGGAACTAAAAAAAAATATTTTAATGTTGGAAAGCTTATTTATCAAGACAGGCTTTAGGGTGTATAACATCACGCTATGACCAATAGGAGCGGAGCGTCAATAAAAAATGTTTCTAAAACGGGAAAATTGATTTCTCTTGAGAGCTTCCGTTGCGTGCGCTCCGTAAACGGTTATAGTTTCTATCCCAGGGAAAAAGTACATAGCGTGACTTTTATAAAGGAAATCTTTATCCCGGAAAAACTATCTCACGCGGGTGGAGCCGCGGGCAAAAGCTAGTAATATATGTAATCCCTAACCATCGGTGGCTTGGGTTTTCGATTCTCGCCATCAGACGGTGATTATTTCTCATTATATTTTTATGTGCATTAATTATTTTTAAGACATTATAAAAATGAAATGGATATTAAAAATAATTATCTGTAGTGGGTTGTCTGAAAAATACATAGCTAAATGTCGTTAATATACTATTTTGATTAAAATTATTAATGTACAATTACCTACCACGGATAGTTTTATAAAAGCTACTTTTATAAACACATACATATGGTTAAGCATTTTACCCGAAAGTCATGCTGCTAATAAATAAAATAAAAGCATAACAAATAACAGAACATAAAACGGGCAGTTAAACACATTGTCAAATTAACGATTAGTTAATTTTGGTAACATGTGCATGATACTCGTATGAAGTAGATATTATGTTTATTCAAACTTAATGTTTGGCGCTGCATAAATTATGGCTTGCAGAATCTGACACTTTCCGTAGGTTTATTATTTCAATACTAGGTAGTATAATAAGTTACCATGCAATAAACACTAGACATGCATATGGACAACGACATGTTCATTCGTATTGATCGATTTTGTCGATCATATTATAAACAGCGCTCATGTTTTGAAGATCGAACGGTCCCCCCGTTGCACGAGTTACATCCCTGTTCCTTAAAAGATGTGATTCCTTTTCACTACAGTGCTTAAAAGCTTAACAAAAGCACCACCCGTATGACCGCGTATGAACTCAAGCAATGATACCTTCACGGTTTGATATACGAGGCGAATGCCGACGTACGCTCGGACTTCCTGACTGCTTGTTGGCATGCGATCGGTGAGGATGGATACGCACCGCTCGTGAGGCCTGACAGCCGCGCCAGGGGGCAGCACAGGGCCGCTGCGTACGCAGCGCGGTACTGCGCGTTCATTATTACGTAGATTATTGGGTTTACGCATGCGCTCGCGTATAACAGCAGGTACCCGGTCACATGGAACACTAGAAAATTAAAGACATTTGAAATTTCAAAAGAATATGAGCTAAAATAGCCAGTCGGTTCCGCATCAATTGTATCCAATGTTTCCGGTAACCTTTGAGATTTGAAGTGCAAAGTCTGCTGGGGCTCAATGGCCGACGACACAAAACGACTTGTAGGACGTCCTTTATGAGAGATCGATGGCCAGATAACATGTTTTCAAATTAATAAACTATCTACTATTATACTAACCTGGATAATGCACGTGATTATCAGCGACTTTCGCAATAGTGATCGGCAGATAGCAAACCAGGAATGAAAGGAAAATGGCGAGCACCATCTTTGTGATTCTCCACTCATTGCGTCGCGCTTTCGTCTCCCTATTATCTTTGATAGTAGACCGTTTGTCAGCTGTACTGTTGTTTAGTGTTCTTGGATTGTTGTGTTGTGATCGTTGGTGCTCTCGCATTCTTTGTTCTGATCTAAAACGTAAAGAAACGCTTTTCATTCTTAAATAAATTCATCTAATCTAAAGACTATCTCATTCAAGCGCAAAATTAAATTGGAATGGACACGCAATTAATAAAATCATGCTATAATGTTCGAGAAGCAGATATTGTGGGTGTATATTATTTAACTTATAACATTTAAAACATCTAGTAAAATAAATAGAGGTTGGAAATAACGGTTATGCTCGGTTGCGCAATTTGACGATTGAAAGACGACTTCCTCAAACGAAAGCAAAGACTTGGGGACTAATTTCTAAAAGTGATGTTATTGAGGTATCTAATTTCGAAAAAGTAATCCTAACACACCATATCAGATTTTTATGCTCTCTTACCTATACTAAAGCCAAATTAAAAATAAACAATAGATACTTTAAAAATCACTAATAATATTTCATATAAG
Source organism: Manduca sexta (assembly GCF_014839805.1). Lineage (NCBI taxonomy): Eukaryota > Metazoa > Arthropoda > Insecta > Lepidoptera > Sphingidae > Manduca > Manduca sexta. The sequence goes on along the minus strand of NC_051125.1, from coordinate 8,760,626 downwards.
TTCTATTTTCATTTCGCACGTTACATTAGTCATGTCGTCACAATATGGAGTTAATTAAGCATTTTATAAATTGTGAACGGATGTTCATACGACACGTTTATGAAAACGTTAATGGTCAATTAAATTTAAGACGCTCCAGTTATAAAAAAGGAAGAATCTAATTTGGGAACATTCACAACGACAAAGTGAATAAAGTGTAGACATATTGTATAAAGCGCTAGTTATTAACAATTTAGACTGATTTGAGGAAGTAGAGTTAACAAAATTAGAGAAATGAATTTGATGATTTAAAAGTTTTTATTTTATACACACTTTTCCTTATAGGTCCGTCTGCGTGAAATACCTTTTGCAGAATAGAAGTTCCACTGTTCATGTTTCTGGGATAAAAAGTATCCCGTATGACGATCCGGGATTTAACCTATCTGTGCTTATTTTTATCTAAATCTATACAGCAGTGTGCGCGTTTACTTCTAATTTCTAAACATCTTCATTAACTTTACTATTTATAATAATGTGAGTAAAATAGAAGTATGTAGTCAATATACCTGTGTACAACCCAAAAGATCCTGGCGTAGCATATAAAGATTAGCAGAGCTGGCACGATGAAGGCAATCACGAATAGCGCTGTTTTGGCAGAATGACCAAATTCATCAGGAACTATTGAACACGTGCCCAATTCTGGATCGTAGTCGAATTTACCTGCAACAAGCAAAATATTCAAAATATTAGAAACTTTGATTTAATGAATTTATTTTCAGACCTTGGTGCTTTTAGTTTGGTTTTTGTTCCCTACTGCCCCAGAATTCTCGAGATGGATTGAATAATTATTTTCTTATTGTTTATGTGTCATTGACAGTTGACTTACCCCATACTTCAACTAGCGTTGGTATCTGCATTCCATATGAGAACATCCACGAAAACACAATCATTAGAGCTATATTGTGCTTTCTGTACACACGTCCGTACCAACTGTGATGCGCTATCATTATGTACCTGTGAAAAGAATTAAGAAAAACATACACTTATTTTTTTTAAAATATTGTCTACTTGGAACTTTACTGCATTACTTAAAACGAAAAACAAAAAAGAACTGCGTAATTACTTGTAAGGACTTTCCAAAATAAAGCGAACATTACTAAACGCTGACCAAGTTAATAATATATTGGAGCACTTAGAACGTGTATAAAAAAACATATACACAAGGATAAAACTTTTCCAATAAATCTATCAAAGGGACCCGATAAATTGTCGAAGACAAATTATGATTTACTACACGTGCCTATAGAAACACATTGAATTGCTTTAGCGAATTCTGTTTCGTGGCCTCATCAATTAATGTTTGATATATTTTCCCGTTAACTTAAATAACCGAATTCAAATAGGTAAATAATATTGACGATGACTAAGTTATTTGTTATAAAGTGTAAATTATTATATTAACGTATTAACTATAGAATAATAACCACAAATAAGGAAGACACATTATATAGCTTTCAATGATGAGGATATTCCAGATCCAGGCGTATTAGTTGTTATGCAAATCCGAAATAGATGAAATGTTTTGAATAAATTCTGATGTTAATATTCAGTTTGAATTTTGTAAATAATAAACGTTTTGCAAAAATAAACTACCATTTTGGTATAAAAAGGATCAAACGAATATCATATTATTCATATAATACAGTTCAAGTAATTTCTAATCAGTTACTAATATTATGTAAGACAGTAATCTTTAGTACCATACTAGAAGTAGTATTGCCTTATGCTTACCTATTCAATGTAATTAAGGCGATGCTCAACAATGAAACGCCTACATTACCGTACCGTAAAAACGGTACTAGCTTACACAAAGCACCCCCATGAGACCACGTCCTGGTCCAAAATCCTGATATGGCGAACGGCAGCACAATGGCGCAGAACAAGAAATCCGCTATGCATAAACTGAAATCAATAAACGAGGCTAGGTTAAATATTCAGGCATTCCAACTATAACCAAGATAATAAGCATCTATCAGACTCAGTATATTTGAAGATATTGTCGATTATTATGAAGCAACAATGCGAGAAGGCGCTGCGCGACCTGAAGCAGCTGCAGCCGCAGCACACAGAGACGTCGCAGAGGTGTAAACATGTTATGGAGTTGGGTCTTAATTAACGAAAACTCCAAAAAAATATAAATCTTATTGGGTGAGTTTCTGGTATGTAATTAAAGTTAGCCTAGCGGGCAGATAGAGTTTTGTCAAAGCTACAATAATTCTTAGAATTTTTCCAAAACGTTCCTATTTTTCATATTCGTAGAAACCGTTTCGTCTATCTTTTGATTAATTTGAAATTGACAATAAATAACAAAGGACTACTACTATATCTATTCGAAGAATCAAACAGGCAATGTTTGCACAGAATTCACGAATCAAAAAACTTTAATCATCGTGACTTCTATGAATCTTTTTATATTAAATAGAAAAAATCTAGATCAAAATACTCAAGTTTGCGAGAAGTTTGAACGTATTCCATTTATTTAATCGTTACGAATGATAAGCTATATATACAGGATTTTCAGGAATTTCAGAATAATAGAATATGCTAGCTCATGTATTGAGTGACGCACTGAAAGGAAAAATTCCTAAACCACAATGAAATACGTAGATGGAGTCTCGGAGTGATGTACTTAAGGAGTTAGATGAAAATTCAGAGCTAATTTTACAATGTGTGTGCTACTAAATTAAAACCTGGAGCATATTATTTAGCAAATCAGTAACATACACCAAACCGGCATTACACCGAAAAGCAACAAATTATTTAACCGACTTCAAAAAAAGGTGGAGGTGCTCAATTCGACTGTATTTTTATATTTAAAGAAGCGTCTTTTTTACTAATTTGAGCAATTTTTCGAACTGGTATGTTATAGTTGGCAATTGATGTTATTTATCAATCTTATGTCAGTTATGAAAATATAATCACCAAATATTTTACTGTTTAAAATGTCTTTATATCAAAAAGAAAACAGAATTAATATGAGGTCGCGTTAATATTCTTCGCGTTTGAAATTCTAAACGGGGCTCTGTCATGCCAAATTTAATATTGCATGTAATCATGGTAGGGTCTTGTCATGATATTAATACATTTTATGAAGTAACATGATTTATTAGCTTCTGAATATTCAGCGGGCATTACGCTCGGTCATGGTAATGAAGCTTTTGTTTATAAATATTGAAATGGAACAAAAGATGTGGTTACATCAATTGTCAAAACATTTGTAATTATGATAATACACGTGTTACACAACTTAAAAACAATGAAATAAGTAGTTCAAGTTAACCAACTTCATGTGATAGATTCTATCAGGCATATTTAGAGCGATTCAATGTTAAATCTGTTCTGAATTAAAATGTTAAACGTATATACTCAATCCAAAATTTTGTGAATCAAAATGAATATAACAAACATATTGTTTTAACATCATTATATACAAAAAGATTTTCACACAATAAGAATATTCGTCAGGTAGTTAATAATTACGTTGGAGATATCAAATAAATTCAAGCTTATACTTTGTTCACAAATAAATGTCACGTTTGACTTTTATGTGTAAATAGGAAAATTGGAAATCTAATCTATTCCGTAGAAAACAGCTATTCAAAACGAATAATATGATATACCTTATAATAAAGGCTGCGGCCACATTTCGCACTTTGGGACATTTGAGAAGTGCTACGACTGTGAGTAGGTTTCCAAATAGTCCTACTAACATAATGATGCCTGTAACCACGGCTGCAAACGTTAGTAGTCCTGGAGAGAATCTGGAAAAAAAGAAAAGATCGTCAGGAAATACAGTTAAGTATCAGGTCAGTCAGGTAAAGTCTATACTTAAGTTAAAGTTACATATAATAGAGAATATAATAGATAATAATTGGTGTTTGCTCGCGGCTTCGCCCGCGTGATGGAGTTTTCTGGGGTAAAAATCCCGCTATATATTTTTCCGGGATAAAAGGTATCCTATAACCTTCCCAGGTTCTTAAACTATCTCCATACCATATTTCATAAAAATCCGTTCAATCGCTTTTGAGAAAATTGATAACATACAGACAGACAGAAAAGGGGACTTTGTTTTATATTATGGTTAGACATTGACATGCCATGACATACAATTCACCAAAATCATTTTGAACTCGCTTGCAAATCCCCAGAATATCAAATAATATTATCAATTAAAAAAGCTATTTTATGACAATCTGTCTCCAGTTCAAAAGAATTTTGCAATTGCATAGCACAAGTTCCTGCATCATATTAACATTGACATTTACCAAGAATTTGGATGAATTCACATTCCTCATTACCTTCCTACGTATTTCTTGTAATGTCAAACTGTGGGAGCGTTTGGCAGGATGCCTTTTGTGCAGGAGCACTTTGATTACGCCAGTTAGTTGTATTCAGCGGTGCGGAAATTATGGGTTTCTCTTTAACAATACGTTGTGATTCAGATGGATTTACATAGATATGTTTGTTTCATTTAAAGCGAAAAAAATGGATATTTAAATAAAAATGTTACATAGCTACTTAGTTCATTTACATGTGCGTAGGTATATCAATAATTCGTTTTAGAACGTAAAATTTATTTTGTCATTCAATTTAGGATTACCCTCGTGAAAAATATAGGTATATTTATAAACTATTTTAATTTCTTAAGGTACATGTACACTATTATTATAAAGCTAAGTTACCTGTACGGATACCAAAACAAAGGAATTAATGTCGTTAATTCAAAACAATATTACTAAATTAAAATTCTCTTTTAATTCGTTAAAATACGACGTATTTGAATATCGTATTTAATTATGCTTTCAAGAGTCGCACGCGTTTAATTCCCAGTTTTGAATGGCTTCGGCATAAAGACCGAGAGGAAGGCGCGTGAAAGGTTTTCCGACGTGTTGTTTCCAAAGACTATTGTGTCTTATTCCTTTGTTAATAAAGAATTCTATTCAATAAAACACTGGTACGAAATTTTATTGCAGTATGTCGCGCCCATGGTTCCCATTATGCGAATATTCGCTCGAGCGTTTAAAATTTAGTGCATGGAATCTTTAGTATTGTTAAACCAGAACCCAGAATGTGAACTGAGAATTTTACTAAAATAAAGAATTCGTTTGTTGTATTTCGTGTCGAGTCCAATAGCAACAGGTACATTTGCAGTAAGTAATTGTAGTGTTTGGTTTTAAATGGAATTTAGAATTACGGTTGGATTTATTCCCATTGGTTCTAATGGTTCTAAACAATATATATTTCCATGGCACGGATAAGGAGGTCTATTTTCTCGACTCATAAAAACACACAAGAATACATTTTTGCTGCGATTTTATTTAGGGATTTCCCGTTTACCACCACAGTAAATCTCGGAGAATAGTAAACGAGATGGTGAGAATGTAGTCTGCAGGGAGCTGGCTTTGTTTTATTAAATTTGTTTACTAGCAGCTTACGTTTTAAGTGTAGCTTTATATCCTATAAGGCTATTCTTTTTTACGAAGCTATCTTCTTTATTTTTCTTGTATAAAATGTTATTCAAAATCTAGCACAAAAAGCCACCGCCATTGGTGAGCATAGGAAGATAGAGAAAAAGCTTTATTGCCGTATGCGGCCTCTTGCCTATGGCGATTGATATGTTACAAATTATCTTTTCTATTTTTCAAATAAGTTGGATCCTGTATTGACACAAGCAATTTTCTATGTGATTCTTTATTGCTTTAAAATAATGCTGTAACTTTTCCTACTTTCAACTATGACATTGGCAAAATCATCGTCTTTCAATTATGGAGCTATAATTTAAAAATTAAATTTAAAATAATGGACGATTATAATTACCCGATACTGTATTATTATTCTTTCTATAATAAATAAAAAAAAAATAAAGGCACTCAGTCAGATTGAGATATAATAAAATACGAAGTTGACCTAAATAGCGTTTTATTTTCTTAAACGTGCATATCAGATTTACTTAAATCATATTCCGTGGAAGTTTAAGAAAATTACGAACAAAACTTTCTCATTTTCTCCAAGTATTGATTTAACTTCAGATTTATGTTTATTAAGCTTCTCTGAGATATATTATATCTTGCAGCAGACGTGATGTATTTGTAACTTACTTGGATAGTTCGCTCGGTCCCTGGCTCAAGGTGACGTCATCTGTAAAGTTCCCGTCGTCAGACATTGTGATGTACCTGCAAGCAAGTTGTTTGATTAGAAAGATTGTTACACCGATGTCATGTCAAAGTTGATTTATAACTTTAGTTTCTCGGAGTAAGATATTTGGTTTTAGTAATTTAAAGGATATTGCTTCGGAATGACGTGGGTGTACCAGATCTAATAAATGGTAATTTTAGAGGTCGATAAGAAAACAACGATTCGTGATATACCTATGATATTTTATGCATTTTAGTCTTTAGAAGACCCATTCCCAGTAACAAAAATACAAATGATTATTACAATCAATGAGAAATTGAGAATTCTTTGATTACCTACAATAGTATAAAATATCCGTTGATAGACCTTCATTAATCATACCTTACTAGTCAAACAGAGGATGATACTAAAGGAAGAGACCAAGATGTTGATTCATTATGCATCGCTAGAGGTTACCGGGCCGTTCACTGTGCCCTCACTAATTAGAGGTCAACTCACTGTCGCATGTGACTCATATTTATTCAAAAAGTGACTGATGAATGTTAATGCAGATGAATAAATTATTTCTAGAATTCAGTTTGGCAGTGATAATGTTTTTAAGATCCGTGTTGGTAAAGCTGACCACAAACTTTTAAAAGATTTTTGTCGTTTGAACGACGAACCCAGTTGTCGTTCGACTGATGAGAGAGGATTACAAAGTACTGCTTGGCATTCTATGTACTCGACAGCCCTATAAGAAGTCTCATAATAGTCAGCAATTACGCAGTTTGTGTTGAAATATTTGCTGGTAGTAGGTATGGGTTATATTTTGTTTTATTGATTCACTGAGGCTGATGGTAAGTAGTTCAATGTTAATCAATAAAGAAGAGATTCCTTGACGGTCGCTACAATTACAAAGTCCTACTTTGGTTTATTCCGATAGATACTGGAACGCCGTGTTCTAGAAACAGCTATTATACTAAACAAAGAAAGCTACCACAACATCCAAAATAAAATGTCAGATATCTGAGTTCTGTCGATATTAATTCGATGGTTTGATTTACGTCTCCAACTGACCAAAAGGTTATACCGGTTTTATATTAAACCACAAGTGGTTCTTCCATTTTAAAAGGTATGAAACCTATAATATATCAAGATAAGTATTCTTCGTGGTTTAACCCTTACCGAAATAGAAGATTGATAAAATGTACCCTATTTATTGGATCGGGTCAAACCGAACTGTTGCCAAGATTTATCGTTTCATCTTATTCACTTGACCGTGCGATTTTCTAATACAATTTTGAGAATTAAATTATCTTTATTATATGTGTGATTTTCAAAGACTCTTGAATGGGAGAAACTAAACCATAATCCGGCATACATTGGCCTGCGATAGACCGAGAATAAACTAGATAAGGGAAAATATATTCAGGCAATTTCATCATATAATCTGCTAATTCTACCAAAACCTTTAATAGAATATGACTATGTTTTTTTGTATATTAGTGAAACTATCCAGTACCTACATCCACGCAGTAATCATAAATAAAGATGGGGAAGTTTTCTTTTTAGTCCCGAGATTGAAAATTATATGTCCGGGATGTCATTGATTCCAATGGGACCCGTCCCCTTCCCAGCGAGCTCCCATGCGAACATAATTTGTTTGAATGCCATGCTTCACTTACTAAAGGGAACTTCTGTTGTAGTATTCTAGTGCTCGAAAACCAGCGGTCTAATAATTCAAGATAATTTCTAATATTAGGTGCCTGTAATAAGAAATATTAATAAAAATATAAAGTTGGAAAATGTGTGGAATATTCTAAATTAGTTCGCTGTGTATTTAACTATGAACTTTGTTATATTATGCAAGTTTAAGCCGCAGAAATTCGAAGAACTAAAACCCACGCTAAATATATGCAGAGATATTCGCTGCACTTAGAAATATTTTGATACAAAAGAATTATGTCTTAATGCATAACTTTTTTATGCATTAATTAATGAATTTTAATTTATATTTCCAACCGGTTTTAAAAACGGAATATGTTGCAGGGAGCGCAAAATTTAACATTGCTCTATTTTGTTCAATCAGTAGAGCACAGCAAGACAATGTGCTGGTATGACGAAGGTTTATATCCCAGATGGTTTGAAACGACATTCGAATAAGGAATGGGGTCATCTTATTCACCAGTAAGCTTCAACATAAGGAACGTTATTAATATCAAAACTATGAACATTTCAATGTTGCATATTTATTGTGGGCTTGTTTTTTGGAGAAACATGCTGGTTGTTCATTTATTTCCTTAAATCACTATTTTGTTCTATAAATGATTTGTCAAACTCATTTCAAAATCTGAATACAGTTTCTTTATCATTTAATACTACAATTTCATTCATTGGAGGAGCTAAAACGCTCATTAACACTGGACGCGCATGCGCGGTGCAATTGTTTAAATTGCTTAAAACACCAATTTAGATCACTTAACGCTGGCCATGCCGTTCACTGAATCATTTTAAAACGTGCTCTAGACTAACAATTATGAGAGAATTTATTTGTCTTATCTAAAAGGAAAGAAAATTAAAAACGCCATTAACATTAGGTATATCCTTTCTTGACGAGATTATAATATTTTAAATTTATTACTTCCTTAATTTTTCTTGCAGAATACAAAATCTATGTTCAATTCAAATCAGAACAATAAGGGGATGTTCCACAAGTTTCAAGTAAATTTTATTTGACAGTTATCGTTGTAAACAGCTAATGTAGATACTCATTTTATTACTAAATATTTGGAAGTATAGATTATAGTGTGATTATTGTATTTGCTCGGCTTATACATTTAGGTGACGAGTAGCATTTTCATAGTAATTTTAAACATATAAGTGTATCAGATTACATATACAAATTGTCAGCCAGGTCAAATAACGATATCGTTGCATAACTTTATAATAATGTAACATAACCAAAAGGTAAACTTTAAACATTGAAAATTTGTGACAACTCCATTGAAATATACAGCTTATAAATTAAATTAACATCCACAATGAAAAACTGTACTGCAAGACAATTCCGAACAGCATTATAATTGAAAGAACCTTCAATCTATTGCTGTTGAAAGATTAAGAACAAGCAACTAGACTTGTGGTCAGTGTAATGTTCTTATTTTAATCCAGGAGTCTTGATGTTACATAACAAAATAGGATGCAGTTGATCGAACTTTTCCAATTGAATTAATTAGTGGTTAATTGCACGGTATTTGTTTCAGCTCTTTGAATGCTGGAATTTTTCAGTAATTGTTTTATAATGTGTTAAAGTTTCTCTCAGTGGTTTCGTTTTTGTAGGAGTTAATTGCTTTATGATCCTCCTTAAATAGAGTTTAGATGTGCTCAGCTTTCTACATCAGGCTACCGACTAATCTCCCATTGGTCATTTTGAAATGTCGAGAGACGGCTCCCGGAGATCTAGAAGCATTATACTTGATTGCTGCCAAAGACTTCTCTGTATAATACTGTATAAGCTGTCCATTATAATAGGATCTACGAGCCTTTGAATACTGAAGGTGTTTTTCGTTTTTAGCGGCAGTATGAAGCCTGCTGCTCGATCTATCATCTGCCTAACTGTCACATTGAGCATAATATAGTTCTGGTTGTATGTTAGATAGCTTTCATAATGAAAAATCCACCAGGTCCATTTTTAGATAAGCAAAGAATATTGGCGAATTATTTGGTAATGGGATTCTCAAGGATGTGTAGTATTTAGAATTACAAACATTAATAAATACTTTTCTCAGAAAATGTTGTAATATGCTAAAGAAGAATCGAAGTCTGAATTGAAAATTATATAATTTTTTATTCTGCTTTTAACATTAAAGTCATGTCACGTCCGTAGAGTGTTGACATTTTTATATGAAATGCTAGCATACGCCATCATTAAGCTACTAATAAAAATCAGATTAGAATTATCCTTTTGTTTAGGGATTGGAACCCTATATTTAAATATTTTTTGTCTATAGACACACAAAAAATAAACCAATTTTTTTATGGCGGATGGCCATTGTTCTTTATCAGCTATTCTAAACCCTATTTCACAAGCCATTTATTAGAGTTACCGTGACCTGCATGGCAATTGACCCGTGCGGCATAGAACCTGGATAATTTCAAAAACCGTGTAGAATTACAGAGTTCATTCGGTTAATAGTCATGACAATCCTTGTGTCACTTTACACACGTAGTTTTAGAAGTTAGATGTTCGTTTGTAATTTTGAGATTCATCATTTTAAAGCTGTAAATATTTATAAAGAATTATGAAACTTTATAAGAATGCAATTGAAGAAGATATCGATTTTTTTTTAAGATTCTAAACGCTACTATTTTCGTTAGTTTAATAAAATCAACCATGCAGCGAGTATCTTCATCGTAAAAAACAAGCCTAATTAAAAGTAAAATAATTGTGAAGATGTTGATCATATAAAACCACTTTTAGTTTTAGGTATAATCAGGACATTTATTGTCACTTCTTTTTAGGGGGCACGCTAATTTATTCAGAAATACTTTTAAAACAGGTAGGCCGTATATGTACAGTTAGGCCGAAAGAATGTATACTTAAAAGAGGAAGACGTTTCACAATAATAATTCCTGTGTAATTCATACATTTCGTCTTTATCCGCATTTACATGCATGCAAAAATGCCGCATGTTTAATTGCATACTGTCAAATTTAATCCTCAAACAAAATACTTTAAAAATACCTTCTGCATATATTTTTATCTTCGGTTATCTGGAAAGGTAAGTATAAACATTGGATAGTGTCTCTCTTCGTCCCTGGGGAACTATTACAGATAGAAGTAAAGACGTTAGTAACACTACCGCAGCCAAGTTTAGAAACTTCCACCGCTAATGGATAACAATGAACTGTTATTTAAGTTACTAATGTAACACAAGTCACAGATATCACTTTAAATATGACATATGACAAATGTATTTACTTAAATGAGTAGGTTCTTTAGGTACTTAATATTTTAAATGCGAAGATCATGAAAATATTTGAATGTTTGTTAGAAGTAAACGCAGAAGCAAGTGAACAGATTTGGATGAGACAATATCTCGGATTAATACAAGCTAATTTTATTCCCATAATTTGCTGCAATGGGAAACAGATTTTTAAAATAGATGGCGCTGGTAGTGTATAGTGTTTAGGCAACTTTTGTGGCGGGAAGGCGTCTCACGCGGGCGAAGCTGCGAGCGTTTGCTCGTATCAATAAAATTATAAGTATGGATAATTTTGATATAGAAAGGCACGTTGTTTTAATTTTGTCGATATAACTACAATTTCTAGAGGAAATTCAATAAATGTAGGGACAAAGATAGTCACGAGAAAATTAATGCTAAGTATCGTAAACAACACTGCGACAATATTAATATAAAATAAGTAAACACAGTTGTTCATCAGCACGTGGTTTGGATTTACAACTGTGACGGCATGGCTGACTCGTTAGTCAACAATTTCCTTGGATCACGTAAATGGCAAATATTTTAAATAGATTTATTTATCTTATGCCATATACTTAGATATAATAAGTGTAATAAAAGATCTTTCTAATAAATATTATATTTGAAATATATAAGGTTTACAGAGCCTGCCCTAGGAATGGCGATCGGGGTAACCGCCAAAGATTTTGCACATGAAAAGGACACAAAGAAAAAATAAATTACATTAAAAATATAAAAATATGCTGGCCTGTGTATTAATTACAGTCGCCACAGGTCATAAATTGAAAGTGATAAAATTGTGACTTTGTACATCATAGTAGGTGCTGCTTAACGGAAACTGAACGATGTTTTGGGACCATTCACTCCCTGAACAATATTTGCGATTGACTCGGACATTCTTTGCGAACCGACTTTTATTACTGTCCATTTGGATGGAAACTTTTGACAGGAATAGAAGGTTATTTCCAAATTTTCTGGAAAATTCCATTGGACATGGCGAGTTTAAAGTTGAACGTGAATTGATGATGGTAAACACAAAATCTGATGTAACATGTCAAATAGAAAATAATTATATGATTGCGAAATAAGTTAATGCTTAAAAGGTGTTAATAAAAATTAATTAACAGCTAATTCGGTTTGAATATTTATAAAAGTATAACATCTATACCAATTTAGTAAATCAAATTCTTGCTTATTTGAATGAAAACAGACTGTTCAAACTTTTAACATTTGTTATTTAAAAACCTTTGCAAAACGATACTTTGAAAAGTTATATTTTTGGCAAAAACGTTGCCCACTGAAATCCGAATTCATTCAAATGCAAAGTGATACCGCGGTCTGTTTAATTTCTGGAAGATTAAAATATACGTGCTCAATCTACTGTTATGCATACAAATCAGGCTAATTATTTTTTAGCATGGAAGATTTAAAAACAATAAATATAAAATAGATGATTGTATAGAAAACGCAAAAATCAATTCTATTGGTTAACTAATTAGTTTACAGTTATAAAATTACAAATTAAATTTGATATATATATATATATATATATATATATATATATATATATATATATATATTTTAGTATAAGTACGCCTACATCCGTCTATGTCTGCACGAACCTGAGGCTGACTAGGAGAGAATGCTCTTGCCATTAAGACAGCCAGTAGGTATACAAAGTGTTTTATACATATAAATAACTCGTTTCCGAATTAAATATTAAAGAAAGTCTTTGTTAAATAAAACTTTATGTTGTAACTGATATTACAATACCACTATTAATTGCAATCCATCACCAAACCATTATTTTTTCACATCCTCACAGATCGATAGATATACTCTTGTAATACATATCTGAAATCAAATTTACGTGAATAATGCACTTCATAAAGCCAGTTCACACTATTACGTAGGCGTTTGTCAAAGGCATGAATTGTCTGAATCAAATCCAATAAGCACCACTATTTCTCTCGGGGCTCGAATTCTTAATCATTCGACATTTAACGTCCCTCCCACGCAGTCTGCTGTAATGTTAGATATTAATCAAAGTAAGAGCGAAGGTGTATAGTTGTACCTATAGCCAGATTATTATACTCATGAATTATCGTTAAATAGCTCATTCTTTGAACATTAGAAATTCTTAATTACGGTAACATTTTGATAATAATATGTCATATAAATTATTATAAGTATGATGAAAAAATATTGCAATCTTATCTTATTTCTTACTAATATTATAAAGGCGAAAGTTTGTGAAAATGTTTTGTTGTTTGTTAGAAATAAACGCAGAAACAATTTAACGGATTTGGATGAAGTTTGGCATACGGCTAGACCATGACCAGAATATAGGCTACTTTTATGTCGATAAATTTCTTCTATAGGAATTAATAGACAATTTAATTTTAATTTTCTAACGCTGTACATAGTTTTTGCGACTTTTGTAGCGGGAAAGGCTTTTCGCGACAAAGCCGCGCGCAGTTGCACGTTCTTGATAAAATGAAGTCGTAACTAAACTCTATACCTTTATATCAGTTGTACGTCATTCTTTTAAAAGAAAGCTAACGGTATAGTGTCCCTAAAGTTATCTTTAACAACTGACCTTTTATTAACAGTATCCTTAGAAAATACAGAAGAAAACAAAAGAGATTAAGTCGTTAGATACGAGAATAGTACCCTCATACGTAGAAGATGCATCGACAATTAACCAATTTATCACCGCTGTGGATGATCTCGTTGTTCTTAATAGAGGAAGCGCCCACGCATTGTCGCTTCTTAGTAAAGCTTTCATTTTATAAGGAAATCAATATTTCCTTTACTGAGCTTGTGTATTACATATTTATCTTATTAACCAACGTCTATACTTTATTGGAACGTTAAGGAGCTGTAAAATATAAATATAATATGATTTTTAAGATATTTTAAAACAAAATGATGGATTTTTCTCTCCTTTTGAAATCAAACGTAAACAATTGAACATGATGATGCATTGTGCAACAGACAACATAAAACTCGTCGTACTGAAAAGTATTAAATTCAATAGAGTAGAATCAGAGATATAACTTTACCGTTCCATTTTACGCATAATATTAAAGAAAGTCAATTTATATTCTTCCCGGCTTCTTACCATGGACGAATTTACTATTGAAAATAATATTAGAAACATTTAGACCACCACGGGAACTCTTGATAATTGACATTGTGTTGAACCAATTTGCCGGTCGTTGACTGTGGCCCATCCTACACAAATAATTGTTGCTTTCTGTTATCATGCATTGTGGGCATATTCAATCTCCTTATTGTGCTGTCGGAATGATTTTACCATGACACATACCATGGTTGCGGTCATGAGCCAACGTGTTTTCTGCATTATATCCTTGAATGAGTGTTGAATTTTCATTGTATTTAACGTATCTTTCATTCGCAATTTAACTGAATAATTTCTTATTTTCAATACTTGGAATATTAAAGAAAATTCTGGCACCAAGCTATTTAACAATTATATATATATATATATATATATACTAGCTTCCGCCCGCAGCTTCGCCCGCGTGGATTTCGGGTTTCAAAAATGGAGAAGGTGCTCAATTTGTCGGGATGTTTTTTTTAATTTATGGTGGTATTTAGGTGGTCCGATTGTCCGGTCAGGGTCTGATGATGGGATCCTGGTGAAATCGAAGGAACTTTTAACCATTAAGGTTGCACACGAAATGACGGAAGCTTAAAAAATGGAGTAACTTCTCCCGTTTTCCCAACATTTTCCATCACTGCTATGCTCCTATTAATTGTAGCGTGATGAAAAGTATACTATAACCAGCTCAGGAGTATGAAAAATAATTGTACCAAGTTAAGTTAAAATCCGTCGAGTAGTTTTTGTTTCTATAACGGTTATACAGACAGACAGACAAAAATTTTACTAATTGCATTTTTGGCATCAGTATCGATCCCTAATCACCCCCAGTTATTTTTGGAAATATATTTCATGTACAGAATTGACCTCTCTACAGATTTATTATAAGTATAGATATGCAAAAGTAGCTCAAAAATTGTCCATAACGAAAACATGCATTTTAAAGTAAAACAAAAGAAATAATATCGTGAAGCCAACCAAATAACTAATGATATATTAAATTTTGTGACTGTTCAATTTAGTCGGGTCCGCGATATCACTTTTGTTGAGTTTCAGAACGCGACATTACATTATTATATTCTGTGCTCCAACGCACACTGCTTTGATGTTAGGAACACACCTACATTGCTTAGACAACAGTGAACTTTATACAATAGCAATAAAGCTCAAATTGACTCTACGTATTAGTTAGAAAACGTTTGTATGGGAAATAGAAAAATGCTGTTTTGAGGATTTTCCCGGCAATTATTCGAATTTTTCTCACCTTTTAAACCTTCCCTAGACCTCCACGAATAATTCAAGACCAAGATAAGATAAATCCGTTCAGCCGTTCTCGAGTTTTAGCGAGACTAACGAACAGCAATTCATTTTTATATATATAGAAGATATATATACGGCACGGGCACGGGCCTCCTCTATTACTGAGAGGGAATAGGCCTTAGTCCCACGCTGACCTAGTGCGATAGACTTCACACACCCTCAAAATTCCTACAGAGAACTTCTTAGGTATGTAGGTTTCCTCACAATGATTTCCTTCACCGTTAAAGCTAGTGATAATTCACAAAGAATACACATATCATTTTTTTAGAAAAATCAGAGGTGTGTGCGATTGGGTTTTGAACCGGCGGACATTCCTCTCGGCAGTCCGTTCCACAACCAACTAGGCTATCGCCGCTTATTAAATAATTAATTTAATTAATTAATCCTATAAGCTGAGTTAATGTCTAGATTCTGACCTACAAAAGGACGTCGAACCTAAAGAGAACCTCATTTTAAAATCCGTAAAGCTCTTTTTTCATGTAGGCTTTGTTAGCATTCAATCTGGGGTACAATAAAGAGGTATGAAAGAATGGTAGGTCACATTATTTAATAGAATAATGGTTTATAAAGGCTTTACTGTAATGGAATGTTGACATATCCGTGGTATTGTAATTCATTCTATTGTGTTCGTATTTTATAGTAATGGGAAATACAAAGGCATTTTTGTATAATTTAATTATGATCTTTTCAATGTGGATTGCAATTGCGAATTGATTAAATAAATTTGCTTTCTATAAATACTTATAGAAAATTTTAAGCTTTAGCGTAAAATGTGGCTTGGTCATTGTGGGTACTTTTTACTTAAATGCCTTAGCATTGTTTTTTTTTTTAATAATGGAATATCTACATCAATCATGGCAATTATCATATTTACACATATTAAAATAATATAAAGCTGAAGACTCAGCGCTAATCTCAGAAACTATTAAACCGATTTTTTTTTCCACTAATACGAAGCTACATTACTCTTGAGTGCTATTATAGGCTATTTTTTATCCCAAATAAATATTTGTGCTAGAAAAACTTTTTAGGCGTAGGCGCAGTAAAAGCTAGTGAGGTATACATAAGCATAAGGTGTTTTCTGATGTATAAGTACCAACCAGTACAACGTATTATTGCTCATTTTGCATTCTTCATTTGTCTCGTCACAATATTTATCATTGGCACTTGTGGAATAATGTATAATTGTCGATCGTTTTTGCGTCGAGTAAAATTGAAAGAGTCATCGAAACGCTCCGTGACGCCACAAATGAATCAGAGGTGTAGCAATTTGAAAGGGAGTTTTTGCTTCCGACAAAATGCAAGACATGGCGCCGATTAGTCATTATTGGTGGGTGATTGGATTTATTGGTTACTAAACTATTCAACGCTGCGATGGTAGTTTTTACTATCATCAATGTGTTAAATTAAAAGGATAAAATTACCGTATGGAGTGTAATCAGAAATTGATAAAATTCAACTGGGATAAATGTTAGCACACATACATACAATCACGCATATTATCCCCGAAGGGGTAGGCAGAGGCGCAACTAGTGCACCCACTTTCCACCGTGAGTATTCCGTCCCATGATGTGATAGGGGACGAGCCTATCGCCTTAGCGGGCATAAATTCTAAACTCCGAGCTGATACTGAGTCCAAAAATCCAATATCACTTTGCCCGAACTGGGATTGAACCCAATACCTCAGCACTGTAGGCAATACAACTACGCCACCGAGAAGGTAAAAAATGTATAGCAGAGTTGTTATTTGAGAATGGCAAACGACATGGATGAATCATGCAGCTCCGTCTATAAGACATTTTTCACCGCTGATGACAAAGAGACAAGAGCGCTGTTAGTGTTACATACAAGTAGAAAAAGGTAATGTACTATTACTTCCAAAATAGATTATTCAAATAAAACTATTTTGCAGATTTTATCGTGGTTTTTGTATTATAATTTTCTTTCGATGAGATGAGACAATATATTTCGTGAAAACTATTTTGTTACGCACATTTATTTTGAGAAACACTCAATTAAGCAAAGCAACAAAACTGTGTATTATATTCCTTATCTTGTCTGTGTTAAATGGAAGTCTGAAATGTATACCCGTCTCCTCATATTCACGAAAATTACGCTTTTTGTGACGCTTATGTAAATTTGGGTTGGATGTTGATAATGGATGTTTTTTATGTAAATAAGTAACCGGGAATATTTTGAGAAAATATCTACATGGCTATATCTCCTTTTATTATATGTGTGTAGTGAACAGTTTACAAATAACTTCTATTCAAACTATCGGATTTGTGACTGCTGCACTACAAAAGGCGTAAAATGGTTAAAAGTGGCTTAAATGTGTAACCACTCCTAGACTACATTAAAAGCCATTCCACATTCATCGTGTGACTAGTCACTCGCAAAAATGGCAAAGTTTTCATACACAAAAAAAAATTAAGTGAATACTGCTCAGCAACACAATAGCGTCAATTTATTATAAATTTAATAATTTGGTTATCTTAAATACTTATATTTAAAATGTATATTGCCTAAATACCTTTCTGATTTTATACTTATCATATATAGAAACGCACTTAGCTTTGGCTGTCTGTTGTCAGCATCAAACACTGTCCCCTGGGAATATGTTTTGACCAAATATCATATCGAAGCTTTACAGGATTAAAACGATTATTTAAGGGCAAATAGGAACGACAATTCCTTAACGTTATCCCAAATATTCAATTTATAAATTTCCTTCGTCATAAAAAACGTTTAAAAACGTCGTCTGCAATGCTTTCCGATTTAATATCTTCAGTCAAACGTCTCGCAATGGAAAATATTTTTGAATGCTTTTTTTGACATTGGTATTAATTCCCAATTTTCGTTCTCCTCAACTTTTTGAACGAGTCCTGGTTAAGGGTGTCTGGTGGTATCTACCGGCAAGAACTGATGCTTTGATATCTTACTAGTATTAAGTATGTGAGTTTGGATGTTTGTTAGAACTAAACGCGGAAATGAGTGTACGGATTTTGATGAAGTTTTGTACATAGATAGATCATGTCCTGGACTGAAACATAGGCTATATTTTATCACGGAATAGTTGATTGTAGGGCTTATATATCGGATATGGTCTTTCCTGCAGACGGAGTCGTGAGCGGTACACATACACTCACGCCGTAAATCCCCGAAGGCCTAAGCAGAGGCGCTACTGGTGCACCAATTTTCACCGTGCGTATTCCGTCCCATGATTTGATGGGAGCGAGCCTATCGCCATATCGAGCACAAATTCCAAGGCTGGCACTGAGTAGAAAAACCCAATATCACATTGTCCGACCCAGGGATCGAACCCAAGACCTCAGAACTGGCAGTCATACCGTAATACAACTACGCCACAACAGTTAACACGTAGTATTGTATGGCATTTAATAAATACCATAATCATGACGACAAGTCATTTTAAATGTGTCACATTTGTAAAGCATCTTTATAGAAAAAAAAAACAATTTACCATGTTTATGAATCACAGCCTACCTGAGACGTGTTAAGAGAATGTATGCTTGACTCAGCGTCATGAGTCATGACTCAGATGGTTATGAATTATGCAATTATCGGATTTCCTGGTAATATCTTATATTTTTCAGAAAGAGCTAAGATATATTTTAACATATAATGGACGAGCGTGAATTTTATAAGTGCCGTTAAATTTTATGAGAAAGCAATTGATCTCACTTTCTTATTCAAGGTATGTAAAGGTCAATGACCCTATCAACGCTTAACTCTTTATTTGTTTCTAATTACAAAAACTAAGCTTGAGGATGTACGTCGTCAAAAAATAATAAATATAAAATTATGTGAACAAAAATTTAATAATGTATTTATGAATACTTATAGGTAAACTCTTCCACGTGTATCCTAGATTAATCCAAAAGAATTCTTTGCAACTATCAAAGCTAGAATTGTCAAGACAAATTGATTCAATCCTCTTCAGGATAAAGAGCTGCTGCTTCATCCTTAGTCAAGTAAAATTAAGGGTCTAATCACACTGGTGCATTGCTTACGTTCACAGTGAGGCGAAGTTCGTCCAGTGTAACTTTACCTGAGCACAGATGAAGCAACGCCTCCTTGCTCACATTGACCATAGTCATATAATATAGGGGAGCGCAGCGCAGAGTTTTTTACTCTCAAATTATTATCGACATTAATTCAATTAATTGCATTACATAGTTGTATTCATTGATTTTGAATATTATTCCAACGAAGACAATGTCGATAATTGTTTGACAGTAAAAAAATTTTGCACTGCGCTCCGCCATAATACATACGCCGGACCTTAGACAATTCACGCTTGCATTACGACGATGATTCGTTACAATCCTCAAACGGGTGAATTGATAGCCTTGTATTATGGATGACTTGAGGCTCCAGGTGGATCATGAAGGATTGCTTATGTCCATTAGCCTAATCTGGATATTAGACTTCCCATAGCCTTGCAATTGGGATAGTTAATTGTGCCATTTGGTTTCTTTATGATGTTTTCATTCAACGACTAAACTTACCATTGGGAGGTTGGTGATAAAAAAAAATAAGAGCCTTGGATTAAAGCCTGAAACTTGTGCCTTCGTGGTGGGTTAGACTCCTGTTGAGCTATTGAGGGTTATGCTAGGCTGACTATTTTTGTTAATAAGGCCTATTATGCACCAAAAAAAAAGTAGTAAACATTTAATAAGAATATAATATTATGTATGTACTTGAGGAACGCAGTCTTTCGGGGATATCAGTTACTTATAAATCTTATGAAAATTTGTAATATGTATACTACAATTGGAATAAACTCATATAAACATTATGGACAGGTTTTCAATTTCTATGTACAGTCGGTATCGCGACAGATCACTTACGAAATTGTACCCGAATATATCTTATTTTGGGAATAGATCTAGACCCTTTTTTATATTCCCAAAGGGATGGTGATTCTTCAGAAACTTTTATATGAGTGGTTTTTAGCTTGGGGCCAAGTTCTACCAGTATTTTATTTTGATAAAAACGAAGTTACTTTAAATTTTTGGTAAAGACGGGATTTCGTGTAGGTTTTGTAAGGCGGTGTATAAACTTAGGTGTGTACAAATGTATTATGTCTAGTTGAATGGATATTCTAAGCAATATTTTGTCTAATGGAGTATGAATAACATCAGATAGTTTTATAACTAAAGTAATCGGTCAAAGATAAGCCACAACTCGATTAACCTATATTATAAATAGGACGATAAAAATGTGGGAACTGGAATTCAAAATGGCGTAGATAAGAAGTCTTGAACGTAATTTAATAAATAATATTGTTGAACACACAGAGAATTAATAATGACGAAATAATACCATGTTATATAAATAAAATTATTAAACAGATAAAAACTTTAAACTATTTAGTTTGGGATTACTATAATTGTTTACACCATAATTATTATTTTGGAATATAAGATTTTTTTTTATATTATTCTTATTTGCTAACAAAATTTTCTCCTTAAAGTCGACGCGTGGTTGTTAGATATCAATAAGGTAACTTGATTAACTAGTTAGAACAAAAACCATTCTAAAATGTCTATAAAAAGTACACGTATTTTTATTGACATGAATATCGATAAGCGAAACACGCAAAGATTCAACAAAGAATAAATTCCGCGTAAAATTTAACATTCTATTTTACTATTAAACGTCTCTATTCTTATAAGCTTAGTGCTCAAATCGCTTTGCATTTATTCATTGTTCCTACAGTCTTAAGCCACACATTAACAACTTGCAAAAAACGGATGCACCTTAAATCTAGGTAATAAGGATGATATTCTACATCATTGGCGTGGTTGAGCGGTATTGGAAGCTTGTATGTCGACAAAGGAATGCCATCGCCCATCGGCGTTGCAAATGATGAGATTAACGACGTGGAAACGTCATGGATTAGTGGGTTAATTGCTGATCGCAACACTGCAGGCAATGATTTCGATTGGCTGTATTTTTCAATTTATTTTTAGATTACACAAACACATGCACGTGCTCTAACACAATCCTTTCACCCCAAGGGGTAGGTAGCTATAGTATATTATATCCCATGATCGGACAGACGAGACTGTCACCATATCCGTACACATTCCATACTCCGGCCTGATATCAAACAGCATTGGCGAAGGATGAATTTTTCCAAATGGTAACCCGACACAAAATAAAGGTAATGATATGCATAAATGTGGTCTGCAAATCGTTCTAATAATTAAATTTTACATAAATTACGAAAAGGAAGCCGGTAGAAGTCGGGTTATATGGACCCTTAGCCACTGTTGAATAAAGAAACCCAACATCGCCTTTTCCAAGCCAGGTAGGTCCCTCAGAGACGTAGTCTTCAGCTCGTGTTCGGTTTTAAGTTTAATAAGCACTTATTAGCTGAAGTTTAAGGATCATAATGAATACAATTTTACGCTGCCATTAAATTTAATTTAGTCATTTATAATATTACTGATTCTTAGAAGTTTGCGCGACGGTAATGATATCATCCACAGCTGTAATAGCATAAGGTATGGCGAAAATCGTTTATTGTAATGAAACTCATTCATTACCCTCGGCACAGCATTGAGGAAACGACTAAACAAGATACAAACACGATATTTATTAATGAAGGCACATAAATTTTAAATTATCGTCCAAGTTAATGCAGAATGTAATCGTAAGTCAGGAAATGATTTAGTTTCTACAAACGAGCTAGTTTACGTAACATTTGCTTTATTTACGCATTGAAGAAATCGTAAGGAACATGTTTAATAAATCATTGCCAATGTTATACTTGATTAACTTCCTAGACAAGAAATTTAACTGCATTGACGTTTGAGAAGAATAATAGTCTATATTTTTTTGTTAAATGTGTAATTCTCGTTCTTCAAATAACAATTTAACCAAATAGAAATATTTTTCTGATTTTAACGCGGTTTTTTAAATGATATTTTTTTTTTGGGAAACTTTGTTGTGAGACCTTGCTAATATCCGTAAAAGACTTTTATATCAATGTCTAACATTCGCGTAAACATAAGAAATCATTTAACCGACGTTTTTAAAATTGTTGCTAACTTTATAACAAATGAACAACTTATAATCAAAATAAAAATCGAATACTAGGCTGACCAGGATACAAACTGCATAATGGCCTTACAAAATGGATGAATGAACACTAATTGAGATGTAAATCAAAATGTCCTATATTCTCACAAATCAACGAATCATACACACACTCTCTCACAGTTAGCTTTTTCATAATTGAATTTAATGAATAGTGTATTCTAAAGCTGTCATAGCTTAGTGGTATCATGGCAACATTGCTGCAGGTCTCGGGTTCATTCAGGTAAACTGATATTGGGATTTTCGACTCAATATCTACCTGGAGTCTTCGTGTCCGGTAAAGGGCAAGAGCCTTATTTCCTCTGACATACAACCTAACTATACCCGGCAAATGTGAATATCCACAAGTGATTTGATTGATGATTTTCAGGTAACACACATGAAATGAGAAAAAGACGTAATAATAATAATATATATCAAATTACTGGTCCCAAAACAATTAATAATAGACATTAGGCGGTCTTACATAAGTATAATACTTCCATGGGCCGCCCACAATGAGAGAGCACCGCTGACATGTGACGCGACGGGACGATCCGTCACGGACCAGTTGTATTGAATGTCGTAGAATTATTAGAGCGAGTCAGTCTGGTCGGTTTACCTTAGCCTAGTTTACGGACATTATAACAAAACACCACTATATTGTATAACAGAACAGTTTACCTAGATCTAGAAATGATGCAGTTAGTCTATAATGAGTTTTACAGTTTCGTGTGACGATTTGTGTAACGTTTATGTGGCCAAATAAGATCGTATTACCGTGGTTGTTTTTAATATTATAGTTGAAGTATAAATATTCGTAGAATCTGATTTGTAATACAACGATTTTGTACTAAACAACAATCATTCACGTCATAAACCACAGTGCATAAGCGCGGCATTGATTATTTCACTATTTACTCAAGAAATACCAGGAATGTACATGCACTGAACTAATGAGGAACTATGAAACCGCATTATTATTAAAATTGGGTGATAAAAATGCAGCCAAGAAAGAGCGTTGTCAAAAATAATAGTTTAAGCTCTAAAATTGCTTAAACAGGTTAGTAAATATTGCTTATCGTTTCTAGGTAAATAAGTAAACAATTTCATTGAAAAGTGTATCTAATCGGCTGGTGTGCCAGACAGTTAGTTTGTTGTGTTATTCTCGTTAAAGTTTGATAAAAAAAACCGGACAAAGTGCAAGTTGTTCTTGTAAACGTTCTGTACTATAAATATTATTACTTACACGATACACATACAATGTTGATATAACAATACAAGCCCTGTATTATAGCATCCCACAGCTGAGAACGTGGGTTCTCTACCATGTACTGAGAAGGTTAGACCTACTGTAGGTTAGAACTTAGCAGACTTCATATTATACATATAATGTACGTACCTTCGAAAATCTGATAACATTGGTTTCTTGATGTTACCTTTAGTGTTACGAATAGAGTATTCTTTCTTGAATCTATAAGGTACTATGACTAAAGTTAGGTTACTAACATAGCTCACCATCGATGTATTTTTTTTATTTTGTAATACAAAAACGTAGAACATTTTATGTTAGCTGTTTTATTATTAAATTTCATAATATAATATCATAGTGATATGTTGAAATTTAATGAAAACATTTCTCTTAATATTTTTCATGAATAGTGATTCATTTAACGTACTGTATAGTCAAATATCTTGTTGGAAAATACTTAGGTAGTAGACTCCGTGTTCGTTTAAATAAACAGAAACAAATAATTTGTTCTTTCAAATACATTCATTCTAATTTCGGAGAAACGCTATTTCAAAGTTGAAACCTAGTGAAACATAATAATTGAATTTTATTGATATGAACAAACTAAAAATACGAAACAAAATTTTATTGAGTTCACATTTCAATAAAATCGTGTTTATCGACGCTTAAATTTTTACTTCATTGCGCGTGGATTTAAAGTTATTTAGCAACTTATTTAAATTGTGGTATAAATTAGTCAAAACTTTTATTAGACTTCAGTAATTTCTGATAGTTTCAAAGGTTTTTTAATGCAGGTTTACAAATAAACTTAATATGTTTCTTTTATCTTTGCCAAGATATTACGCATCCTAGTAAAATCAACAAAAACAATTAAATCTTGATCCAAGTCCAATAGCCTTCTCAAACCATCATTCCAGCTCCTTAAAATTCAGCAAAGCATCAATCTTCTGTGATATATGTATTTTTAAACGGTAGAACACTGGTATATCATCAGGCGTCTTGGCTACAGCCTCCTTTTTTGTCCGCAGGTAAATTCCATGTTATGGAAATTCCACGCTGCGCTGCCAAGACTCCCAATAGCCACCTTTTAGTTGCCTTAACACGGGGAGGAGATATTGCGGGATTCTTTAAATGCCCCATATCACATGGCGGTTGCCTTAAGTGAACCATCTATAGCCCGTTTATTGGTGTAACATCTATGAGAAAATAACAATAACCCGATAATCATTTTTAGCATTTACACCAGCATGTGCTACAACCGTGTTGACTCATTTATGTCGAATTCCGACCGAATTCTTAACATTAGTGTCGATATTAAACCGAATGTCGACCTGTAACGCGATTCATTTTAATCGTACAAACGTGACGAATTAAAAACCTCTTCCTTTTTAAAATCGGTTATGAAGTAACTTGATAATTAGAGCATAATAGTTATCCTTAAGTTATAATTGTGGTATCAGCGGTTTATTACCACACTGTAATCAGGCCAATGACACGATTTATATCAGTTCAATCTAAGGAGTTGCGAATTATTAAAGCCAATAGGATACATTGCACAATATAGTAGGTAAATATTTTCTAGACTATCTTTCGAAACTAATTGTTGGATCTTATGTGCCGGGAAAGAAATGAATGAATATACTTAAAGTTGCTGGATTGTTAGTGAACGTAAAACGCTTTAGGTCAGGGTTGCAATCTTTGGAGACGGAAAATGCTCAGCCATGGGTATCATGTGGGTGATGACGTTTCGAATAAGGCGCAACTTGTTATCAAATAGAGGCAACCAAGGATTGTTATGTTTCATAGACCCTTAAATGTCTACCTACTATATTTCTACCCATTAAGGAATACAGAAATGGTTATCGTTTGGATAATAATAGTTGACAAAGCACTGCATGACTTAATGTATTGTATCGGGTTGTTAGATTATAGATTATAAACAGGTAATACAAACATAATGCCTTGTAATGTCCTCTCACTTCACTGACTGCACTCTGCTTGACGGCAGGAAGTGACAAAGCAGTTTTACTATTTATTCAAATAGCCTCTTGCAAAATATTATGAGATCGCCACTAGCTAATACAAGATTTAGTAAGACATTTCAGGATTTGTTCGATAAAGAATTGTTTTTAAATGCATCGTGTAAAGTCGATTTAATTTATGTATGTTAACGTGAAAATCATACCCAAAAAGGGCCAAGATGTTTTGAAACTTAATGTCATACATTTTTAAACACATCCTGTAAACCCGATTTTGTTTAGGTATACTGACTTAAAAAAACATACTTAAAAAAGAACTGAGATTATTTGAAACGTAATATCATACATTTTTAAACGAATCGTCTAAACACGATTTTTTTTAGGTAAGTATAGTAACTTGAAAATCATATTAAAAAAATGCCGAGATATTTGAAATTTAATGTCCTAAACTGACTGTGTTCATACATTAATTTATGTTTTAGATTCCGCTCCATCACCACGGTTATACACACTAATCAATTCCTGGAAGCGAATCCGGCAAATTGATGAAACTTGGACGTATCCATCAACGTTACATATTTATGTGACGAAATTGATACATGGGAAAACTCTTTAGGAACATAATTTTGCCAGTCAGAAATTACAAGTTATTTGCCTTATTAGCTGTAGATATATTACATTAGCTAAATATATAACTAAAATACACTGGCAAAACATTTTCGGGTATTTTGAAAGGTTTTTATTTTCAATTTAGGTCCCACCTATGTATTAATAAACAGGTATATCATACCCAAAAAACGATAGGTAATTTTATCGCAATCCATTTCATAATATGTAACTGCGGTAGTTTACAATTATAATTGTGACAAATTGCATTTAATGCCGTCTCGATTGGTTGTTTTGTGCTGAACAGAGTTATAGTGGATTAATGTCATTGGTGACCAATGACATCCTCACAAAGGCGTTGAACAAAATTTCACAAGACACAAAAACACGTCCTAATAAAAGTAAGGACCTGACTGTTTCAGAACAATTTTTAAAACTATATTCTTGCATTCAAAGAAAACTTAACTATGATAGACTTGCAATCACTATTTCAGTCATAAAATTTCAAAATGACGGTAAAAAACAACTGTCAAAATAGTATTTCTCAGCAACATACCGTCATCGTGATGCCTCCCGGACAAAACCCTTTACATTTAACAACATGAGGATTACCTTATAATGGAAGTCCAAGGTCGATTACATCAACCGATCAGATACTGTCACTGCATGAGAATGTACCCATGTATATTATTATTCAATTACCAGTACCGCAGTGTTTACCTTCGCGCGGACGTGGTTATTAGTTATGCATCTCCGTAGGGGACGGTTGGTTTCCTATCTATTACGAGTGTAATTGCCTCCTTTTTTCTCTGGGAAATCGCTTTAACGTACTCCTCCAACAAAACTGCGTGGTAAAGTATTTTTAGAAACTATAAAAATTAAACATCATATTTCTATAATACGTTATCTTAACTTTGCTAGTATATATTTTTAGTGTGGATATTGTATCATCTATTTAACCATAAACATCCTATTAAAATTGTTGATTCCCTGGATCTGCTCTCACATTTTAATGTCCAACCAACACTACTAGATAGATAATTTAATAAGACATATTTTGGTGGTTTAAAATTTAAACTACAATTGATTTTTTAAACAAATATTCGCAAATCTTTGCATATTCCCGTAAGTCAGGCGCCGAAAATGTATGGACCGAATACTCAAGGCTCGGGGGAGGGTTTTAAGGTCCCGTGGCAAGAGAGCCGTGGCACCCGCCTTATCACTAATCCTAACATACCCGTGTGAAGATTACTGGATAGCTGCGTGTAATCGGCTGCTTAGTTCTTGGTATAGAGGATAGGTTTTAGTACGCTTTGGATTCCAGATTTTCAAGCGACGGATATGGTGGTGCCATTCATAGCAACGAAATCTAAGTGTTTTAATTTTGTGCCTGTCTACTCTGTATAGACGTGGTACGAGCAAACCGTATTTCCATCCTTTACAATATTATAATCAGTTGCATAACATCAGCTTATTAGTTGATTTTAAATCTCTTTTTATTCACATAGACGTCCTAAAGAGCGTGATCACTGATGTGAGAATTCAGTGAAATATTAAGATTGCATTGAGTTTAAAAACCTTTAATTTATATAACGGTGTCGTAATGTAAAGAATCTGAAATTTGTCAAATATTGTACTAGTTTTTTCTTTATCACTTTATCTTATTTTACTTTTATGTACCATTCAAATATTGAAACATCCAACAAAACATAACATTTAAATCATAAGCAAATAAGGATAATGAATGTGCAAGGTGCCTACGCTTGAAGAATATAAATTCTTACGATACTTATCCCCGCAGTTCGTAAAAGACGAAAGACGAGCGTGAGATTCCGAAGGAATGTTAGTATGCTAGATAGGTGAATGCATAAGCTGAAGAGTAGCCATCTTGCACTATGAAGTCCAAGGATTATTTTTCGGGTCCATATTTAATAAGCAACATATTTCATACTTAGTTTTTAGTGTATTATTTTTAGCTTTATTGGGTCATGAGACATGCTGTATATTCCCAGGTTTTGCAATAAAAAAATTGATTAATACCCAATTTGTAGACAGCAGTAGGGAATGGAATTCCTACGGACCAACCCGTCACACATAAATAGTATAAAGTAGCTTCGAATGGCATCTTAGCTGACTTTAACCTCGGCGAAGAGTAGATGCATTCATTTCGATTATTTATCGCCAAAAAGACTTGATCATCCCTACATTACCTTATAAGTAACATCTACAAGTCTCTTTCCACTATCTTCAGCAACGAAGAAAAACAAATCAGTTATTAATATTCTACGAATTTTATCACCTACGCCCACATTTGGTTGAAGAATAACTTATGACACCTAGAGAAATGAGGTCTCGGCAACATCCTTACCTTATTCAACCCAGTGAGTCAACACACGTGCTGTGGCATTAAAATTCACAGCGTTATATAAAATCCGTGACGGACAAACTTATTTGAATATCCTGTTATAGCTCGGTATACCGCCTGGAACGTACTGTATAAAGGTCGACTTTAATGTTTGCTAAATCTATGCGTATATGAAATTAAAGGGCCAAATTTGGTTCGTACGTGACTGTTGTGTGCAATTTAGTGCATAACGAAATTATAGTTGAGCCAAATGACATTGCAGAGGAAACGACGATGGAAACAGAGTTAAAATTATTGCGAGTTAAAATGTTTAGGGCAAAAAAGGGAGGTAAAGTTTTGTTGATTAATTATCTAATTTAGTAATTATTAACAGTGGATTAATTTGGGAAGCTACAAGCGGACAGAGCCGTGACCAAAAGATTAGCAAAATACCTACATTTCGAACGACATACAACTAAATATACGTATATAGTTTTTACTAAAAATAATTGACACGACATGGATTAAATTAAATTAAATAATTTTGTTGTTTGCGTCACTTATAAAATTATAAAACAAATTACAACCAGACAATACATAATTATCATAAATAAACTAGATAATAATAAGTATGTTACACGCATAACTATTTTAGTACAATGTTTTTATATTAAGTTATAACGTAAAAAAATATTAGACACCGTATATAGACATCTAAGTAATACGAGTGGACATAGTTGTCTGCATGATGACGTAGGCGGTTCGCAGGCGCTATGAAATTGTTGCCGTGACTACCTAAATTCCGACAAACTAATAACGACCAGGATTTAAATGTAAAAACAATAACATTTGTTAAAATAACACTAATTGAATGAGATATTATTAAAATTACACTACTGGATATTAGATTTGCCCGCTACCAAATTCTAGCTTTACTGCAAACTGCACTCAATCAATCTACTGTTAAATCCGATGACACTGGTGACGTAATGAATGAAATAACGGGATTTATTTCAAGCCCACGTTAATCAGACAAGTTAAAATAGCGTTGCCGTACTTGGCACAATGGAGCAACGAACTTTGGACTTCCAATTACAATTGGGAAACAAACCGATTGTCTAAATGGGAATCTGTTTTCAATGCATCGTGTGTGGAACTAATTGAGTACGATTTGCTCTGGCTCATATCGTTTCAACTATTTTGGAATAGTACTAGATGTTTTATGGTCCAAGATAAAGAAAATGGATGAAGAACATTGAAGTTATTCAACAAGGTTATCAAAAAAGTAAATTTTATACTAAAGTTTGTATTTCATCACAGAATTATACAGACCACTGCTTAATTTGTATAAAACATTGTCTGGGGCCAACAGACAATATCATGTTAGATTAAGCAGCAAATGATGCCAATGAGACTTAGAAATTGGGAAGGTTCTTACAAGTAACCTTACTTTAATTTGTTAAATCAATTACTTTAATTGGATGACTAAGGCATTATTAATTGAAATATTTTAGTCTAATTTCCGCAACAAGTGATTTAACGGTTCAATTAGATCTGTAACGAATCAAATGTTTCGGAAAATTTTAAGTGCTCTAAATAATCACTAACAACACCGGAATTATGAGTATCAATTTATAATTTTGAGTTTTAAATTGGTAATTTTAATTAAATCGTGTACCTGAACCTATAGACTTAAACTGTTGACGACTAAATTGCTAAGCAACATGCCGTCGACTTCACGCAAAACAATAAAAAAGAGGGATAAAAAAGCAAAAAAACAAAAGTTAGAAGCAGAAATAAATTTCGTAAATATAAGAAAATACCACGATGTTATTTTGCGAGATACGTGAAATAAAAACAATGGATACTCTAAAGGTTTCTAAGTGACCATAGCCGCAACATAATGCTCCAAAATACTTTATTCTTAGAAACAAAATTCAATTTGTAAGACGGTGGCCCGTGAGTAACCCTTTAGGGATCAAAGATATACAATGCCAGCTGTTCGTTAACTATGGACGCCACGCATGTAGAAAGTAAACCGACAATTAAACCTAATTGGTATCATTTGAGGGACCATCAATGCGGGTTTGCTTTTAACCGCTGATGATTAAGATTACACCCCTTTAAATTTTTTAAGAGTTTTATCAGTTATATTTCTAAAATCCTAGATGCTTACTTACATATTGTTGATCTAAACTCGCCATTTACTTATGCTAGTCAATAAAAAACAAAATTGGAAAATATTCGTAACAAAATATACTGCTTTTAAATTATCAAGTAACATTTTTATATCGGCAATATATTAATTATTTCTATAGGGCACATATAAGTTTCCATTTTTATAACACGTTTTCATACACTAACACCAACCTCTTTCATCCACTAAAAGGTAGGCAGAGACGTAAGTAGTGCACCCACTTTCCGCCATGTGTATTCCGTCCCATGATGTGATAAAGGAAAAGCCTATCGCCACATCGAACAAAATTTCCAGACTCCAAGCTGATACTGGGTAGAAAAACCATATATCACTTTAAAAAGAAAGTAGGTGCACTAGCTACGTCTCTACCTACCCTTTAGTGGATGGAAGAGGTTGGTGTTAGTGTATGAAAACGTGTTATAAAAATGGAAAATTATAGGTGCCCTATAGAAATAATGAATATATTGTCGGCAATATATCGGTATAAAAATGTTACTTGATAATTCAAGCAGTAATATCGGTACGAACTTATTCCCATTTTATTTTTCAAATTGTGATGACTAGCATATGGACGACCCGGAGATCGAACCTAAAACCTCGCCACTGCAGTGTTACCATAGTCCATAACACAACTACGCCACCAACGCATTCATATATACAATAATCATTACAGTATGGTTAATGTACTTCGCCTAAAAGCTCATTAGTTTAATTGTATTCTTAAATACTACGTGTATGTACTATGTTGGGAGGTAGAAACAACACAAGAGTTTATTAGGAGCGCTCCTTCTTGTTGCTTAAATAAATTAATTCCCTAGGACCTTGTTTGGAGACGAAGTTTCGTTAATTAATCCCCCCAATTTAACCCTTTTGGGTAGAAAACCTATATTCCATAGTTTAAAGAAACTGGTATAAAGATTTTGTTGTATACATTAATTCTTAGAGATGTGCTCAAATGAACCGAAAATTTAGGACGCGTAAAAATATATGTAATGTGGAACATGGAGAAAAGACATTTTTGGGCTCTAAACAGCCTATGAAATGGAATGGTTATTTCTTAGATAGCATTTATTATACATATATACAAGAGCGAGAACGCGGCAAATACATTCACATTTCCAAACTTAATTATATATTATATAAATATTTGTAATTTTATATCAAGCAGAATATTATATAAGCACTTACGATGTACACAAAAATACAATTTCAATTTTCGAAAATTAATATTAATTACCATCATCAGTACTATATTGCAATTTTACTAAGCCGTCATATCTAATGTGAGCTTAGGGTTAATGTACTACAGTACAATGAATAATAATCGATTAAGATCATTGAACTCGCTAATCGATTCTATGTATGCAATCGATGTTATTTAAAATATTGATCGTGAGAGTATTGAAAGCGAAGAGGTCACGTCACAACGTAGAAGAGGACTTAATTTAGGGTTGCCGAGCGGATACATGTTCCGGTTAAAGGCTCGGTATCCTGGTTTGACATCGATTCCATTCCTACTCCGTCTGAGGGACATATTATATATATGTTAAACATCCCGCCTTTAAATCCGTCGCGATCATAACCTAATTCTGGTTTCTGTTCATGATTTTATACGTCTTATTTTGAATTGTCGTTTATTTTTCATTATGGATCTAGTTTGTTAGTATTTTATTTTGTATCCTATTTTATAAGTATTTGCAACAAAATAAGTAAATGTTTAGACATGCATAGCGACATAAAATCACGCATTTACTTCCAAATAGGACAGGCGCAACTGGGGCATCTACTTTTCCCTGAGCTTTTAAGAAAGGTCACTGCCATATTTCACGTATCACGTATCACCATATCTGGCACAAACCAATCCACAGAAACTGAGATGGGTGTTAATGATTTTTTATGTTTACGCGAATGTTCGACATTAAAATTAAACTAGTGGTAAGTCCCCCCCGTGACCACGCAGGGTGCAAAGTCTTCGAAACATAGGGAGAAAACAAAATTATTAAAACGGCGATAAAATCCGTAAAAAACTTTAATTTTAATGAGATGGGTGTTTTTGAAGTCGACAAACTCACAAATTTAATTAACCTGATCTGTAAACCCAGAAATCTCCGGTCAATAGCAAAATACTCTGGACCATTGAAGCATCTAATTTCATACATTATATGTATATTACTTCAAAGTAATATGCGCATTTCAAATCTGTGAGTTTCTTTTTTTTGTTTAACACAAGGCTTAGCACAGAACACAATAAATATTAACAATAGTTAAGTAATAAATTACATTAAGACTAGATTGTCTTCCTTAAACCTATGCCCTAATTGAAATTATACTACGGAAACGTCTCTACAAGAAACAATTAACAACATTAACATCTGCTTATACTTAAGTGGGTTATATAAACAAAAATTAATCAAGTCTGATTAGTTGGAATTTATTGGTATACAAAAACTATAAAGGTATTTATAATATTCTACTGCAGTGGCTCATGTCATTAAGCTATATCATAATATTTTAAATTTATACCATAATTACGATGAAAACCACAAGACTTTTAAAACAGACATTGGATTTGCGTAATACTGAGATACTTTTGTTTGTTCAATGATTTTCCTCGCGTCAACTTAATAGGTAAATAATAAACATAAATATAATATAATAATAATAGCGCTAACATAACAATATATTACTTAATATATTATTAACATATACCTATATTGGTTAATGCGATATTTCTGAATTTTATGGAATAGGTTATTATATAATAATATCAGCCATTAATTATACCGTCCTACTGCTGGGCACGGGCCTCCTCTACTACTGAGAGGGATTAGGCCTTAGTCCACCACGCTGGCCTTATGCGGATTAGTAGACTTCACCCACCTTCAAAATTCCTATAGAAAATTATTCAGGTATGCAGGGTTCCTCAGGATGGTTTCCTTCACCGATAAAGCAAGCGATAATACACAAAGGATACACACATCATTTTAGATAAGTCAGAGGTGTGTGCCTTTGGGATTTCAACCTGCGGACATTCGTCTCGGCAGTCCGTTCCACACCCAATTAGGCTATCGCCGCTATTTGGGAAGTACCCGTCTCTATATTATTATATAACATATTTTAAATAATATAAATCCTCATTTTGTTTGTTGCTAAATTTCAATATTATCGTTAAATGGTCTGTTATACCTTGTAAGTTCTTAGATTTCAAGAATTGTAGGGCGCTTACTTTCTCAATTTACATTGTATAATAATAATTTACAATGTGTTTTGTACTTACAAATACACACACTGTATTTGTAAGTACAAAACTATTGAATCTGATACACAAAACATAAACGAAATCATTTTTTGAGTTTATTTAAAGTTAGTTTTTTTATATATAAATCTTAAAAATATAATAATAATTAATTGGTACCAATACTTTTCCTTTTGTTATTAGTCCATTTCCATATATAGATGGTAATGATGGCAGGGTTCAAACTAAGTATAGAATCAATTAACCGTATCTCACCGCACACGATGACTCTATCACAAGGTGACCAGAGATACACGAATGCTATTAAAATTTAATATAAACGCCACTATATTATGATAATACTGACTGTTTTCTATATCAATGCCCCTAGACAGGCTACCGATTGTTCATGACTACTAAATTAATTTTTCAAGCGATAACACACTCTATTACGTAAATATAGAATCCAGTGACTGTCTCGGTGGCGTAATTGTACTACATACACGAAACGGCACGGTACGGCAGCGCTCTAAGGACCAGGGTTCGAATCCCGGGTCGGGCAAAGTGATATTTTTGGTGTTACGCTAATAATAAACGATAATAAATTTAGATTAATATTTCGATAATTAATTTTTTTTTCTCTCCTCACCTTTTTGTGCTGGACAATTTGCAAAGATACTGTATGAATTATAATTCTATTTATAGTACGCCATGACATATTTCTTTGATTTTATGTAGTTTTTTTAATATCGTTCTGCATATTGGAACTATCATTATAAACGACTTGCACCTATAATAGAATTTATATCTACAATGTAATAGGTGGCATATTTTAAAAGTATTGAACGTGGCTTATCATTCCGCGTGAGCAATTAAAAATGTTCAAACTTCTTTTCCATGTCTTTGAATAATACATGATCACGTATTTCTCGGTAATTCGAGTGTTACCTTAAGTTACCTTAATTGTACGATGAGGTTCGTTTAAATTTGATATGTCTCGTTGATGTGATTCATCGATTAAGTACATTCGTTTTGTGAATCGAGATTTTCCTTATTAGTCATTTGGTTACGTCGTATCACCGGAAATATTTGCAGAAATATTTAAATAAATTGTTCACGTCTTTACTTAGGTATAGTCACTCACATAGGTGAGTAAAAAAAATCAATACTTTAAATCGCCAATACACTTTTGTGTACTGACAAAAAAAGTAAAAAATAAAATAAAGTGGATTTACCATACCTACTACACAAAAAAATATTATCAATTAAACTGAAAATGTATAAATTGGTTACTTAATGAGTTATGAGGTAACAAACATAAAAGAAAACACGTCAAATGAGCCTACTCTTTTTATGAGTCAATTAATCAAATTCGGTTCCTAACGGTTTTACATCTGTAATTTCAATTACAAAGAATACTGTTTTAATGATATTTATTTCTTTTTGTTATTACAACTGGCGCAACTTTCAGACACATTTAACATCGTCAGTGGCTTTCGGACCTTAGTCCCGTCAGTCGATGTATCGTGCTATTTTTTAGAATCCACCCAATATTCGCTTGTGACCGTAGTTTGGAAAATGCTGGCTTAGCATGAGGGTTTTTTTATTTTTTTTTAAGGAGCTCGTACTTTCACGAGCATGTCGCTTCATACGTCCGCTTTCACGGGTGTTCACTCTCTTTTCACTATGTTAAAATATTTTTGTAGTTATACTTCTTTTGGCGCGTTAGGAGAAAATGTTGAGCATCAATAGATGAGAGTAAATTGTTACAATGCGCGCGCACACCGTCACGAAAAACCGACACCATGAAGTTAGCTTTTCATTAGTTAAATTATTCAATTTTTATTTAATATGTATTAAGTGTACAAAAAGTAATAAATAAAAGATACAAATAATAATTATTAAAGTCCGGAAAAATACATTTTTTTTTTAATATTTATTTTATTAAAACCCTATCCCCTTTAAACCAACAAAAAACTTTATGATGCCCACATTAAAACCCAAATGATGAGGTCCACAACTTGAGGGTTAACATAAACCATTCTAAAACCCGCGATAACCCTATCATCATGTCATGCATATTCATTATCGCACACGACGTAAATAAGAAGTCATTTGTCGTAATTAGTCACACATTATCTCGAAAGGTCGCGGCCTTGAGTGAAGAATGCTTTGTTGCCTGTAATTGTTTTTATGCAACTATTGCTTGCGTTTCACGTTTACTTGTCGGCAAAAGTCGTAAAGTTATGTAATTATAGATTTGGTTTAATCATCATTTTTCTATAATATGCCGTATTGCATTGATGAGGGCCTGATTTCTTATGATTTTCTAGATGAGCATCTGGACTCGATCCTCAGGCGATGGAACAATTAGTGTGGGTTTTTCAAATATTATTTGACAGGGTAGTATTAAGGCAAGGTTGTCGTCAGTAGGTGGTCAAAACTTAACCAAATCTTTCATGAATTATAAAAAAGTGTGTTGCCGATCTTATATTGCAAGCATATCGATGGCACTCAATTAGGTCGTAAATTCAATTATGACTTTATAGGGGACCTGTTTTTAATGAATATTATTCTTTTGGTTAATATTTATAACAATTTTGACTGCTTATGTTATTGAAAAATGATCAATTATCGATGAAAATAGTTAAATTAAACAAATAGCAAAAGAATAAAGTTCAAAAAATCGCATCGCCTGTAAATTCATGTTTGTTGATCTACGACCTGAATATAATTAAGAGTAATTATGAAATTGTTTATGTTATATATACGTAAAAAAATTAAAGTAGCACACGGTTTTGTTCTGGCGGCGTTGACAGTACTCCAATCACGAAAACTATGAATAACGTTGCTATCGGTCAAGGTCGCTTCTTAAAACCTTTAGTTGATAAGGAAAGGGGGTAATTTGCACAAAAAAATATTCATTTAAAGTCTTAAGACCAGACGACAGTCGTCTACCAAAAGTCGTTTCAAGAAACATAATCGCTTCACATATTACGTAGTAGGTTTAGAAATCGTCTGTACATTTATCATTTAAGAAATAAAAACAATGATAAAAATATCTTTTTAAACGCGGAAATGTTTACGTTTGTGTACTATAATAGCTGTGATGTCGCCTGGAGACAAGATTTTAACACTGTTCCTTGTTATAGCACGGTTAATATTATTTCATAACATATCGAGACGGTAAACGGCGTAAGGGGTTATTTTTATAGATCATTTTTTTATAGTCAACCTTGCTGGTGGTAGAATATATGTATCTTCCTGGAGAGCAATCAGTACACCAGGTATAAAAGCCACCATAGTGGCCTCCTCAGCCTTTATGTATCCGGATTCAAACAGGCCGGGAGACCGGCATAAAACCGGCCTATGCTTAATTTTGTACATTATTCTATATGTAATGGTTAATAATACGAAAAAGAAGCACTCCTGCGAAAACTGCATAAAAATTGGTTAAAAAATTATCGAGTAATTCATATTTAAAATATTGTAATTTGCAGAAGTGGGCGCGATGTGGGGATATCGCTTCATCTCTTTCTTTCTCACGCATCGTAATTTCCGATGACGTCACATGTGGGTATTTCGTCTCTTTTCTGTTTCTTGTTAATTATCCCTTCCACCGAAATTCAAAGACTTATAACTTGTTGATTTTTTACCGGATTTTAATAATTCCTTCGGTGTTATAATTTATATTGTGTAAATATTTGATAATAGTAAAGAACAAAAATGAGTCCGGTACCCTATTGTGTCAACTGGCGAGGGGTAATCACCTTTCTCCAGTCGTCAATCTATCTGGACCCTACTTCACTTACCATCAGGTGCCACTGTACCTGATGATAAATGGAGTAAGGTGACTTTGCCCACTGGGTGACTTTGCCGTGTCCGTTAAAAGCACTAACTGCTCCTTGTATCAGTTGTAATATGAACGCTTTAGTAATCTTTCACACCATACTTTGGGATTCTTGAATCCTTCCAATACCTTTGATCTGTGATTAATGTAGAATCTATCTATATATGTTTAGGAAATTAATAGTTATCGTGGTATATATATTTAGCAAACATAATTTAATTTAAGAATACAGACAGACTATGTATTTATTGAATTAACATTGCAATTAGCTCCACCTGCGCAAAAGTATGTCATCAATTAATATTTCCATATATTTTCAATAATTCGTGGAATTTTATCTGTCTGTTGGAACATTAAACTAATTGAATTATTGAACCGCCATGTTGGAACAATCCATCACTCGAGGTATCTGTCATATAATAGCGATTATTAACTGTGTATCGCTCTCTGTAAAATTATTTATAAAGGTCCTATAATAAAATCAATAATATAACCTAAAGAAAAAATCAATATATAGGTATACCGTATAATATAACCTAAATAATAGTACAGCTTTCTGTTAATGACGCGATTTTAGAATCCGTTTAGAAGTTCCGAAGATTACTTCTTACAAACACATCCTATATCTTCCTTTTTTTTGTAATGCATCAGTAGATTATCTTCTTGCACAATATAAACAAATGAATAAAATACTCATTAATAAATGTATTGAGGAAGAAGCTGTTACTTCACTGCTTTGGGGTTTATTGAACACTTTAATTTGCAGTAAGTGGTTAGTTTGCATGGCACGTGCAAGTTATACAACAGGTCGTGCACGGGGTGTCCTTAAAATATGCGCTCTTTCTACGGCTATTACAAATAGAATGTTTGTGAGGATGTCTTGGAGATTTATAAGTGATTCATTATCATAATGACGGTGCGTCATTTCTGCGGATATAATTATTATATTTTAGGGTTCCTTTTTTAGTTGTTTAAACTGAAACACATGAGTTATGTAATATTAACATCTATCGAATCACTGAGATACTAGAGTGGAACATAGTAATTGTATATGAAGAATCATTTTGATACTGCGTTAATAAATTTTCTATCCTTGTTTTTTTTTAATACCTTTAATCTATATATTATTTGATGGGACGAATGTATCAGTGGCGATGGCTGAAATTTTCCGATAGGGAACCTGACGCTAGATAATATACTCAGGTACTAATGTGCATGCATACGGTCTACAAATTGTTCTAATTAAAATTAGATTTGACAGAATCACGGAAGGGAAGCCAACAGGTCCCTTCGCCACTGGAATGTATTAGGACAAGTATTTCGAGAAATACTCATCTAGCCTAAGGGATAACCTTTGAGTTTCTAAATCGAGGATAAATCATTTCCTTGCCCATATCGACAAAACGTAAAATTCTAAGTTTTGGAAATCGGCATTGGCCATTTGATGTCTCAGGATAAAGGGCCCCGTTTAGTGCCTTGTATACTTTGTAGAGTGATTTTACTGCTCTTTATACACGTTTTAACTAACCATAAGGCGTGCAATTACCTCGTCGTGTCTAGTTATGTATTAAAACTATACAGTGTTAGATTAGTCGACACATTCTATGATATATAAGTACTGTTACATGTAAACAGCACTTGCTGAAATTAGCTTTGGGTTTCAATGCTATTAGTTGTTTCAGTGACGTCATTGCAAATTAATTGACCGTTTCATTACGCGCAAATAAATACTTTAAGGCTAAAATGCTACAAAAAAGAGAAAGATTAAAAAGTAAAGGTTGTCCAAGAAACGTAGAACGGATTGCCGAGAAGCTAAGTGATGGTTTTTTTATTGCATACGCCGGTAATTCAGCAGATGGACTTGATGTTAATTAATGTCCATTGTCCTTCGACCCCCACGATTATTCAAAAATCATGTATGTACTGCTGGATTTAAAGGAAAGGAAAAGAGATTAGGGAATTGTGAGAGGTTATTTTTAGTATACGAAGCGCTCTTGATCATGGCCGAGGAGAACTGACTAGGGAGCCAGCGCTACCCTGTTAACCTACAAGAAGCATTACTCATATACTTCAATAAATAAGTCACTAGCACTAGGGTAGCTACAGGTTGTAACGTGTGAGATTTTTTACAAAAATTTAATTAAGACTTACACTGTTATTTATCATTGTTTTTTGTGTTATTTTTAAACGCCACATGCAAGCATGAATTTAAGTACCTCGGTTAACTTTGTATAATTACTCTAGACAAACAGAGAGGTTCGACTATTATATCTTGCCAATGTTTAAAGGCTTACTCACTTACACTTTAACACAAAAGTCTTTGTTTATAGTTGGAATTACAACACTTTGGAACCATCTACACTGGAACAATGTATGGTACACGCGTGATGTTACAACTGGACAAATAGTGTATGATTCACGCGATGATGTTTTTTTAAATATTGTATCTATTATCTTAAATTTTACTACAATTAAATATAATTATTGTCGCCAATTAGTAGTGGTAGACATTAAAAACGGCACAGTCGTTGATTCCATTTTCTGAGTATAATATGTTGTTTCCGTCTTATTCGATAGATATGTGATTTGGCTCGATGTGAATTATATTATTAAATTCTCATTTAGGTTTCATTTACAATTTAAGACTTTGAGCACGTTTAAATCGTGGAAAGTATTATCCCTGAGTCTAATTTAATATAAGAATACCAATATAATTACTATAAATAGTAAGCTTAGTTTTTTGGCTACATTTAGAATCAGTTTAGTGCGTATTGGCAGAAATTATTCCTTAGTCCTAACGAACATGCGAGTCACTAACTGCCTGTTTATAATCCTATTAATATTAAAATGGAAATAGCTGTTTTAAAAATACGTTAAAATATGACATCTCTAAATGATTCGTGTAGGACTCGAATAAAATTATTAAAGTAAACATAAAATTAATTAACCCTTTAAACAGAAGTGTATTTTTTACAAACGTCCGGAAATTTTAATGACCCGTTAACTGCATAGGTATTTATATTTTATTTCTTTTGATTCAAGGAAACCTTTGATAACAGGACGTCCTGCTTGCATTATTGTTTGGCAGTTTTTACACGATCTAAATTTATATTAATTGGATTTGTCAGCGCGTATTATAAATCAGACGACGAAACGATGTACCTCAATTTTTTGTATTAAGTATATTTAAAATTAAATTATGGATCAATATTTAACAATGACATCTATACGTATTAGGCATTACTTCTAAACTTAATGCATCTGTATTTGAATTCTTAATATTCTAATCGCATGTTATATGTCAAAGTTTGACAAACATCAAATAAAATATGCAAATAGAGTTTGTTTTTATTTTGGACAAATTGTATGAAAATTTAATTCATTTTTGCGTAAAATTTTATTTAAAGCACCATTGTTCTAAGCCCTGTTGGAAATTAAATTTTAGGGAAACGTTAAATCGTTCTTTCACTTTATTGTCCATCAACTAGGTCTTGTTGTTTCGGCCTATTTGTTAATGATAGGTCTTTAAACATTTCAGTGACAATTTATTTTCACCCAATGGTAAACGTTTTATTGTTTACATTTGAACTGAAACAATTTGCACTACGATTACGGATATAATACGCAAATTGAGACGCATGTAGATATGAAGATATAAGGAATAAATTAATGTATTTTTAACGATACGATATTTTGCTCAATCTAGAACTTAAAAATTAAAATACTCTTTTATGTTTAAAATTATTTTTAACGATATATTTTGCTCAAATTCTGGAACCTAAAAATTAAAATACTATCTATGTTTTTCGTACCTATTAACTATTATTTTATACAAATTAATAAAAAAAAAATATTATAACTTATATTTCAGAATATTTTATTTTATTTATAAGATACAACGACCCAAAAATTATTTGGTAGAAACCGAAGAATATAAATTAAATGAGGGTATTTATAAAACTTACCAATTGCCTTGACAATCCAACAAAAACTTAAATCGTATGATTCACTCAATCAATTTTTTTAACTGTTTAAAAACGCATAACAAAACGTAGTAGAACAATGTCATGCACACAATTCTAACGATGTATTGTGTTTTTGACATTTAGTTATCACTATAACTCACTGTATCACAATATACATTATTAAAAAAATAAATTTATTAAAATATTAAATTCCCGCCAAATTATGAAGAGCGCATGCGCGCACTCTCCTCGCGTTCATATGTCACACTGACAACTGGAAATATAAACTTGTGCTATTGCGCGCACGCATTGTCAATAAAATTGTGTGTACTATGACGGGCCACAGGCGATTTTAAGCGATAACGTATGCTCATAAAAGCTATATTGCTTTGCAATAAGGCACAAATTGAGCAAGGGTGCGACGAGGTGTGTGTGACTCATTCATTTCTCCACAGCTGGTCGCGTCATTCATAAGCTCGGTTCACAACCTGATTTCGACATTATGACGTCACTTTAGAGACCATGTTCGCATAAATTATACAGCTACCTGTTTTTGGA
The DNA here is from genome assembly GCF_014839805.1 of Manduca sexta. Taxonomy (NCBI): domain Eukaryota; kingdom Metazoa; phylum Arthropoda; class Insecta; order Lepidoptera; family Sphingidae; genus Manduca; species Manduca sexta. Next base: position 8,717,945 of record NC_051125.1, on the reverse strand, counting down.
AATACAGTTGTTTTTGATCCTTTTTGAACGTTTGGGTTAAAATTAGTAGTTTTATCCCATGTTTGTGTGATATTTAGGTTTAAAAATTTTGCCGACCATGTAAAATATTTTTTTACTACGTATAAATTATTCGTTTGGAAATATAAAATAATATCCTTTTAAAACCTACAAAATACCTTAAACTAAGTACGCAGGCATGTACTATAATTTGATACTCGCTTCAATATATTTTGTACGTCCCAATTTTTTATATCTAAGTATGCCAACAAAATAAACTCCTTTTAATGTTTTGGGATTAAATAAATAAAGTAAGGGACCCTCACCTAATCTATTACTAGGTGCCTGATATTTTAACTGCCTTAGTAACTTAGGTCCGTCAATATTAAATGGTGCCTAAATACAGAAGACTTTTATACGAGCATGGCCAAGTAAGTGGCCTGGGGTCCAATAAAATGTCTCTAAATCTCGGCAGTCGACACAGTAAGTAGGTAGGTAAGGTATTTAAGTGTATTTGTATACATTTACGATTTTAAGATTTTTTCCTTTACAGGATATTGTTGTCTGCCAAATTTCATTATTCTGGGTCAACGGGAATTACCTTTGTTGTGATTCCCATGTGACATCGCAAAGTATGTGACATTAACGGTCATATCTTTTGATCGCGTTGACTTATGTACAAGTTTTGATACAGCTTCAGGAGACCATAGACTCGAATATTTAATATAAATTCAACATTATACCTCATGCGTTACTGACAAAAAAGATTTTGATAGACAAATGAACAGACCATCAAAGTGATCCTATAGGGGTTCTTTTTAAGATATGGAACCTTAAAAAAGACGGTCCAATATTATGATCATTTTAATAACATTTTAAAACCGATGATTATGTTTATAAATATATTTTAGAATTTGTAGAAATAGATAACAGTCTTTATTATTTGTGGAATTAAATATAAAACTTGGGAATTTCGCACGGAAAGATCCCTTATCGCTGTGAGGTAGCTTTACTCGATACGCCTAAGCTAATTTATAAATCTACCCAATATCCGATAATCTCCACGTTTATTTATTGTTAATAGCTCTTACTTTAACAAAGAAAAAGAAATGAAGAAGCTGGATTGAAAGTGTTTCGCTTCCAATAGAAATAAAAGTTACGGATTCAGATCGTTGACCATATTTTTGTGTTGTTTTCGATTTCTAAAATGTTTTTGAAATAAATTAATTTGCCATGACCAGACACAACATCCTTTCAAATTTATTGAAATATTCTGGCTCAAAAACATAAATTACTTCTACATTCGACTGAACTGCTTTGCAATACACCTGTCAGCTGTTTACAATTATGTAATAAATTGATGATACATTATTATTTTGCTATAAACGCTGTTTCTTCACTTGATGAGCATATTATTATGATGTGTGACTAACTAATTCAACAGCATTTATGTTGTATACGGTACTGCCATGCTAATTTCCTCGAGGCAATTCTTTTGCGGCGGAAGAAGCAGCGATAGCCTGAGAAGCGGCGATAGCCTAGTTGGGTGTGGAACGGACTGCCAAGACGAATGTCCGCAGGTTCAAATCCCAAGGGCACACACCTCTGACTTTTCCAAAAAATCATGTGTGTATTCTTTGTGAATTTATCGTTCGCTTTAACGGTGAAGGAAAACATCGTGAGGTTTTTTTTTTTTTTTTTCGGCGGTAGGTGTAAATAAGTGTAGACGTATTTTAAAATCATCTGTTAATTTTATTCAATAAAACCGAGTTTTTTAGTACATTTTTAACTTTTATAGTATAATTTCACGTATTGTATAGTGTATTAACACAGTACATAGTTATTTCAAACTGCTTGTGTAACTATTTTAAACACCACCTGCCAGTCAAGAACTTGCACATTAAAACAACCGCACAATTCACTATGGCTCAACTAGCTAGTATTGTGAACACCCAAAACAAGCTGGAAGAATGCTTCACACAGAGGATGGCGGAGCTTGAGGCCAAGCTGCAGTCTGGTGGCCCCCGGCAAAGACACAGTGGCGCTGGTCGCTGAAGAGTTCGGACATTTAGAGAGATCATGTTTGAGATGTTGCGGCTGCTGAGGAGTCAAATCAACGAATGCTCCCAAATGATTGATGTTATTGAGACCCGTCATCGGAGAAAAGCTCTTGTTTTTCTTGGGGTTAACGAATCAGCCGGCGAGAACTGTACAGCTGCTGTCCTTGACACAATAAACAACACCATGGGGCTCAAGGATATCACGGCCTCTTCTTTATCTGCCTGCCATAGGATCGGGACGCGCACTCAGGAGCATCAGCGACCAATCCTGGTCTGGTTCTCCCAATTTGGCCATCGTGCAGCAGTGTGGAGGGCCAAATCAAAACTCAAAGGGTCTCCAATAACTGCGAAAGAGTTCCTAACTAAGCCTCGACAGTTGGTATTCGCTCTTGCTCGGCAACACTTCGGGATAAGGGCAGTTTGGACGCAGGATGGCACAGTGTTCTTGAAAACACCAGATGGTGATCAAGTCAAGTTCACCTCCATCGACGAGTTGAATCCAATAATCGCCAAGTTCCCTAAAGCGCTTAACACCTTTTCATCAGCGGCTAATCGCAGCGGGGGTCCTGCATTGACTTCGGACTTAACCAAGTCGCGTAAGAAGTGAATTGATGCGTTTATGATTGATATAATACTAGTTCCAATACAACCACAGTAGTCTTCACTTTTTATATTATAGTCTCTAAATTTTGTTATTTTCTGTTCTGTTCGCGTTCACTCTTAATTCTATACTACGTTTCTCTTTAATTGGGTTAAAACTACCCATTGTTTATTTTGTAATTATTGTTTAATGTGCTGTCAGCTGTCAGTAGCCAATTGACATTAAGTTTTATTGTGTTGCCTGCCCTGACAGTCGTTCAGAAACTATTTTTTTTCTCCTTATGCTATTTGGACACTGTAAATTTGTACACATTTTTTTGTTATGTTTTTTTTTTGTTTTATCCTGTGGTTGTCTTTTATGGTTGTATTTATTGTTATTTTTTTTTTTTTTTTTTTTCTCTTTTTGGTGTGCGGTTTGGCTGGCGGGTGGTGCAGAGAAAGTGCTGTTGCACCTGTATTCATACTGATACTGTATTTGTATTTTATATATTTATATTATATTTATAATTAATATTGTTATGTTGTCGGATGACTCTTATTATTCCGCTGATGAATTTGCTGTGTCGTCAAGTGAAAATAGTTTTTGCTCAGTAGCTGATGGGCTGGGTGACTTGGTGCGCAAGGAATTTAATCTTTCAACCGTCCACAACTTTAATGTATGTCACATCAATGCGCAAAGTGTACCAAGTCACTACAGCGATCTGATTGAAACTTTTTCAGATGTTAATGTACACGCTATCCTGATTTCTGAGAGTTGGCTCAAACCTCATTTTCCTTCTGCTTTGTACCCGATTCCTGGCTTCATTCTGATAAGGAATGATCGAGTCGACAGGAGAGGGGGTGGTGTCGCCATTTATCTCCGCAGTGACTTTAGGTATAAAATTGCTGCCTCTTCTTCTTCGTCTCTTTATTCTGCATCTGCGGAATATCTCTTCCTCGAGGTTTGGGTCAAGGGAGTGAAATCTTTACTTGGTGTTATCTACTGTCCTCCATCTCTTGACTACTTCTCCAGTCTGGAATCAGTTCTGGAATCTTTAGGGTCAGAGTACGCACATCACATCATCATGGGCGATTTAAATACGGATCTCCTCGCCTCCCAATCTTCCCGGTCCCGTAAACTCCTAACCATCCTTGAATCTGTCAGCCTACATGTCTTACCCTTGCAAGCTACTCATCACAACGCTGACGGCCATGACACTTGGCTTGATATTATCCTTACCTCTACTCCTTCCCTCATTTCCTCTCATGGTCAATATCCTGCCCCTGGCTTCTCTCATCATGACCTCATTTTTATCTGTTACACCCTTAAACCTCCTAAGTTCCCACCTAAGGTATTGAACTTGCGTTGTTTTAGTCGGATAGACATGAATAAGCTTGATAGGGACGCTGCAATCCTAAATTGGGCTGAACTGTCAACTGCTACTTCACTAGAGGAAAAAGTTGGCATCTTTAATGCCAAAATCACTTCACTCTATGACAGGCATGCTCCCGTTAAGAAAATTAAAGTAAAGCGTCCTCCTGCGCCATGGATGACACAAGGGGTCCGTATGGCGATGAGGCGAAGGGATCGAACTTTCCGTCAGTACAGAAGAGACCGTTCAGAAGCGAACTGGTGCCTCTTCAAAACTGCAAGGAATCGGTGTAACCAGATGGTGCGTAACGCTAAACGCCGTCACATTCTCAGCAATATATCTTCGTCTTCTCCTGCCAGTATTTGGAGGTTCCTTAGAACTTTAGGTATTGGTAAAGATAAAAATCAAGAACTTTGTGGGGCGACTATTGGTTTGGATGATATTAATTGTCATTTTTCAACTATCGCCTTGATTGATCACCAAACCAAGCGTCGCACCATAGATTTCTTAGCTGGGCTCCCCAGGCCTAAAATAGACCCCTTCCAATTTTCTTCAGTGCCGCCTGCAGAGGTCAAAAAGATTATCCTTTCGATTAAATCTAACGCGACTGGCTGTGACAATATCAGTCGCCGTATGTTAGTTCCTATTCTTGACCACCTTCTCCCAGTCATTTCAAACATTATTAATGACTCCCTCAACACTGGCTTCTTTCCGTCTCTATGGCGAAAAGCCATTGTTATTCCCCTCCCCAAAATTCCTAATCCCTCACTCGCTAAGGATTTCCGTCCCATATCCATTCTCCCTTTCCTTTCCAAAGTGCTGGAGGCCTGTGCTCATAAGCAACTGTCTCGGTATGTACACTTGAACAACCTATTATGCCCATTGCAGTCTGGCTTTAGGCCAGGCCACAGCACTGTTACCGCGCTCCTGAAAGTGACTGACGATATCAGAGCGGGCATGGAGGATGCCAAAGTCACTGTTCTGGTTTTGATTGACTTTTCAAATGCCTTCAATACCGTCAGTCATGACATCCTTCTTGCAGTCCTCTCCCACTTTTTGATCTCTCCCTCGGCACTGGACTGGTTCTCATCTTACCTCCAGGGGCGTCAGCAGTCAGTACGTATTGGCGATTCCTCGTCAAGTTGGTGCGATATTGACTCTGGAGTCCCTCAAGGCGGCATACTTTCCCCATTATTGTTCTCCATGTTTATTAATCTCATCACTCAAAACCTTCAGTGTGCGTACCATCTATACGCCGATGACTTGCAGATATATTCTCAGGCTGGAGTTGATTGTGTATCTGCAGCTGTAAATAGGGTAAACAGGGACCTTGCATATATTAAAGGCTGGTCTGATAGTTTCGGTCTACCGGTTAATCCAACGAAATGTCAGGCCATTATTGTAGGTAGCCCGAGAATGATCAGTAGGTTGGCTTCAATAAGTATTCCATCTGTCATATTTAATGACACTATCATACCTTGGTCGTCTACTGTTCGAGACCTAGGCTTACACATCGACTCCACCCTGAGCTGGAGGCCCCAGGTAACCTCTGTCTGTCAAAGAGTCACCGGTACTCTTCGCACTCTATATCGCCTTAAAAACTTCCTCACGCCAAAGACTAAGACTATGCTGGTGCAAACCTTAATCCTTCCCATAATCGATTATGGTGATGTGTGCTATTTTGACCTGAATGCAGATCTACTTAACAAACTGGACCGACTTCTTAATAACTGCATTCGACTCGTATTTAACCTTCGTAAATATGACCACATTTCCTCGCATCGTTTGCAATTAAAATGGCTACCTATTCGCCAGCGCCGCTCATTGCGTGCACTTACTACCCTATTCTCTCTTCTTATGTCCCCTACCCCTCCTACTTATTTATCTTCAAACTTTCAATATCTTTGTGACAGTCATAACAGAAACCTTCGCTCTTCTAATAATCTTCTTCTCAAATGTCCCCCTCATAGTTCTGACTTCACTCATTCTTCTTTCACTATTCAGTCTATTCTTATGTGGAATTCACTCCCCCTCGAAATCAGGGCGTCCACTACGCGACTAGCGTTCAAAATGAGGGTCCGGCAATTACTCTCGAGTAAAGCGGAAGAGTCACCACCTTAGTTCTTTATATATTACATGTATATATATATATATATGTATAATAATATATATATATATATATATATATATATATATATATATATATATATATATATATATATATATATATATATATATATATATATATATATATATATATATATATATATTATTATACATATATATTATAATATTTATCTTATGTATTTATTTATTGATGCGTATATACGTACATTTATTAATTATTATTTGATTCCTGATTATTTTGTTTTTGTTCTTATTTTCCTCTTATGCACCTACCTTGATTATCTCTGCACCACCTTAAGGTTGACTGGTAGAGAATGCCTATGGCATTAAGTCCGCCTGTATACTTTTGTATATAAAGTGCTAAATAAATAAATAAATAAATAAATAAACCTGCACATCTGAGAAGTTCTCTATAGGAATTTCGAAGGTGTGTGAAGTCTACCAATCCGCACTAGGCCAGCGTGGTGGACTAAGGCCTAATCCCTCTCAGTAGTAGAGGAGGCCCGTGCTCAGCAGTGGGCAAGTATATAATACAGGGCTGATATTATTATTATTATTATTATTTAATTCTTTTGCGCTTGGTCTCCACACCGAATGCACGCCCATGCACGTGGGGACATTTGTTGCGGCCCTAGGCACACAGTTAAGTGTGTATAACTCTTGGTTGCCAATTTACATTGAGAACTATGAGGATTCGCGAACATTTCCTAGCCTTCTCCCCTCCTCACATCCTAAGAGGGTTCCTTCTCCTTCCCCCCACTTCCATCCCCAGATATCGCCTCCCAACATTTCTCGAAGTCCCTGCAGACGTTAAGCCGGAGGATTCCAGTATCCCATACACAAATTTCCCCAAACAGGTTAAAACAAGATGGCCCCCAAGAACTTTGTTGGATCGGACTGAAGTTTTGTTACCCTGAGGTTTGTAGAATTGCAGATTATGATTTTGTCAGTTACACACACACGTTACACTTCCAAACTATGGACAAACGCTGCGCAGAAAAACTGAATTTCGTTTTACGGGTCCCGGGGTTTGATTCTCCCTCCACCCTAAGAGGTTTCCTTATCCTTCTCCCACACTTCCTTCGCAGCTATCCCCTCCCAACTTTCGTCCAGGACCCTGTAGATATTAAGCAGGTCATGTCGCATTGCAAGTATCCTCCGGTGTTGACTGCGTGGTCCGATACCTAAAGAAACTGATATACTGTAGTCTCGTGTTTGATCTTGTTGGATAATGATATAGGTTTAGTCTGCTCAGTCAGCCCGGAGTCTAATAGTATCTGATAAATGGGAACTGGTTCTCTTCCATGGGCTACAATTAAGAACCTAAAGTTTAAGTAGGTGGCACAATATAGATATGATAACACTTGTGCCGACTCCGGAGAAGGGAAAGAAGCTTAATCTATGTAATACTAAGTTTATACTAGAATTTTCTTTTTTATTTTTTACATCTTATGATAATATATGCATATTAGAATAATATTAATTTAAATGTATATTTAAACGCATTATCCACACTGTTATCTACATCTTAGCATAAATTGAATTAAGAATACAATCACGAACAGACTACGAACTATTATGAAATAATCTGCGACAACTTGAGAATTGAATTTTTTTATAACTTTAAGGTTGACTCAGAGAAAATATTAATATTTATAAAATGTGACACTCGAGCCCTTGCGTTACTTCTACAAGACTCAGTATGGAATATCTGAGGACCACTCTTCAACTAATCACAGTTCGACGTACCCGATATTATATTTTATTTGTATCGAACATAATCATATTTGTATTTACACAGGCAACATCATACCGTCCAGTAGTAATCATCTTGATGCCAGGCTTGAAACATTGTAACGCTTTATTTAAAGATAGATTTTTTTTACTTATGGCATCTATAATTCATCGCGTATCACTGAACTTTCTCAATAAATATAATAATAATATCAGCCCTGTATTATATACTGTCCCACTGTTGGGCACGGGCCTCCTCTACTACTGAGACGAATTAGGCCTTAGTCCACCACGCTGGCCTAAAGCGGACTAGTAAACTGCACACAACCTCAAAAATACGAAGGAGAACTTCTCAGGTATGCATGTTTCCTCAAAGTCAAAGCAAACGATAATTCACAAAGAATACATAATTTTAGAAAAGTCAGAGGTGTGTACCCTTGGGATTCGAACCTGCGAAAATTCGATTCGGCAATCCGTTCCCCAACGACTAGGCTATCACCACTTTTGTTTTTTTTAACTGTTTCAAGTTGATTATTAATTTCAAGTATACATACAGGTGTATGGATACAGGCTAGTGGCACCATTTCATTAGTTACACACGGGACTAATTAAAGTCTCAGGAGGTCGCTAGACGGGCCGCTTCCAATAAGTCGGAATAATCTGGAAATCTTTGTGGGGGGCACATTTCAGCAATGCAACTAATGATGACATCACAGGACTCGCCGTCCTGCAAGCATCAAAATTTACAGAAGTCAGCATACTGTGATTGCTTATACGATACAAATTGCTTGAGGAAGTCGACTTTAGCAAGTTTCCTTACCTCGGTCAAGACAACATATTAACTAAGTATGTAATGTAATGTTTAAACTTAGGAAGCGGTATTTAATATTATGAATAACACGCACGATTCCCAAGCTCGTTACGGATCATTTAATGTTCGAATTAGTGCTTAGACATAATTAGTATGCTCATTAGCGTCAAATTTCGCTTTATTACACCCATAAAACATATATAAGTGTAATAATTTTGAGGGTTTTATACTTGGTGATTATGAGCTACTAATCTCTTGTAATTAACGGAATTTCGGGGGCTAAAAGTACGGCAATTTCACAATATATCTAGAATGAGTAGATATTGAATTCTTTTGTGGCTAAAGAGTGTATATTATATATGCGTATAATCACATTCAGATATTATTAAGAAAAAACACAATTAATATTTCGCTTTTCACTTTAATTAAATAGTTATTATTGTATCCGGTATTATTGTCAGATTTCAACTTTTAAATATTATTCCAAAATGATTTGCTAGTCCAAATTTAACATTAGGCTCGGCGAGCAACGTTTCTATTAGCGGACACTCCTCCCCCCACAGAAAAAGAAAAAATAAATATGTTTTAATAATTATGTAAAGTACTCATTGAAACAAAAAAAATAAAATAATTAGCCTTTAAGTCTATTATGCTATAATTATACCTATTTTACTTGAACCACATTGTTGAATCGATCTGCTTACTTTCTAGTTACATCAAAATCAGTTAGTCACACTTTCCAAAGTAGGCAAGAACAAAATAGATTATTTCGTGATGTTGGCTTTTATTTTGCATAAAGATGCCTTTATTTGGCAGTTGAAGAAATTCAATACAAATTTATTCATTGCAAATGTAATTTCTAATATAAAAACAATGTATTTTATTTTAAAGACACGATTAGTTACTACTTAAAGTTCCGTGTTTGGAATTTTATATGAGTATTCGTAGACGAAATGGTGATTTCGACGAATATAACCTTTTAACTTGGCATAGGACCGAATTATTGTGGAAGTTATAGTAACATTTAAATTAATTTATTAATAACAGTGAAAATTCTTATTATCGGATGAAAATTATTTTTATTTCTTTATTAAGTCGGAAAAAATCAGTGACAATGTGTTATTGGCTCTTTAAGTAATCAATCGTTGCCTCTATATTTGTTTAAAACAAATTATCATAGATTCGATTTTTTCGGTGTTATTACAAAGGTATAATTTTTCGACAAATCTATTTATGCAACAAGGTAAGTAAATATTTGTCTAAAATGAATATACACAGAATTAAAATTTGTATTTATTGAATTTCGGATAAAATTCATGTAATTAAAATAAACTTTTTGATTTGTAGCTATAAAGATACAACAAACAAAGTTCGTATTATTTATTATCGCCACTCAGTTATGAATACAAGCTTCAAATATTTATACTGAAATACAAGTTTCTTATATTTGCTCAATCTTTACTTAGTATAAAATGTAGTCGCTTCCGCTGGCTGTTCGCTTAGATCTTTTAAACTATTCAACGGATTTTAATGTAGTTTACAGCAATAGATAGAGTGATTCAAGAGGAAGATCTGTATATATAATACATACATATTATAGTACAGAAAAGCCAAATAGATTTGTAATGTGAAGTATATTTTAAAACAAAGTCCCTCGTCGTATCTGTTTGGTTGTCTGAACGCGATAAACCCAAGAACTATCCAACGAAGTTCGATGAAATTTCCTATGTAAAGTTTAAGACCCTGTGAATATATAACGGGACTTTTATCCCAAAAAATTCAACCATGCGGGCGAGGCCACGAGTAATAGCTAGTTACGTACAAATGACCATTGCTCATTCCAAAGAGCGGATTCGTAGTCCAGGGTCATTAAAACATCATTTTCTGCCCCATAAAGGAATGAACAATCATTTTTCATGTCGTATATACTCTTTGGGTTATCGTGTCGTTTTCATGGATTCATGGTACAATGCTCTCGGCGTGGACTACAGCCGAAAACAAACTGAAAGAGGTTGCATTGTTCGAATGAAATATAAAATAAAAAACCTTTGCACTAGAAATGTGCAGAGATGGATTTAGGAATTAATATGTGTGTTCGAGGGGTATGATGTATTGTTTGTTGTGCTTTGTCTTGTCTCTGGGTTTGTTTCATCGGCAAGGATTACTCCCCAGGATGCCAATTTAGACCAGCTTGGCGGGACTGGTTTACTCCAGCTGATGGACCCCCGATTGCGATGTATTGTAATGTGTTCTATAATTCGTATATGTTTAAGTAACTCGAATGTTTTATACAATTTAGAATATATCGTTTGTGAAAGAAACTTTTCTTTACCCTAAACTATTGTCCTACAGATTCAGCCCATTAATTCCTCATTCGTCAGTGGCTGTCGTATAAAGAAAGGAGCAAGATGTCGTTTATTTATTCAGTTGTATAAAAAATCCACCTCCTAAAAACCATTGCTAGTTTTAGCTCTGTATTGTTAGAACTTACAGCCGTGTTTTTCAGTGTTTAATGAAATTTATTGTCTGTCAGAATTTGTCAATTGGTGAAAAGATTCTTTGTCCCAAAAAATACTCATTCATTATATTATAGCTGGTGGTATATTTAATATCCGCCCGGATAGCAACCACCGTATACAAAGTGCTAAAACCCGCCACAGTGGCAAACGTAGGTGTGTCGCGTTCCAGGATCAGCCTGTGTATGTCAGGTTCCATCAGGCCGGCATAATTATGTTGACTGCCGAGGAGTAATCTCTTGTTAGTCGACACTCTATTGGACCCTATTCCACTTACTATGAGGTACAGGGGGGTCACTGCCGTGCCCTATAAAAAAACCGTTTGAAGTTATTTGTCAGTGAAATTTGCACAAAAAATACACAAATTTCGAATAGTCAGTTACTATTTTTGCAGTTTATAATGTGTTCAGCAGCTACATTGCAAATAAAAAAAATAGATTCAATTCAAAAGATATAAAAAATGGTTGTGGCATGGCTCGAGTAGGACCATATACGATCCCACTATCTTAACACTTCTGACTTCTACTTATCTTTTTATTGGAAATCGGCACCATATGCACTATTTCTGTAGAATTATAGGCACTGTTTATGGCTGGCAAACACTTATCATCATATGACTGACCCTGATGTTTGATAAAGTAACCTGTAAATAGAGTTCAAAATCGCTTTTCAACACAAAAGTCTTGCTAGGAACTGATTTTAGGGGTAGGGCCGCAAGAAAATTTTCGTAGTAAAACTGCCGTCTAAGTTAATCAATCTCCCTTGCTGGCGTAGTTTGTTTGCGTGCAATGTATGGGTGGCGCAATTCTATTGCATACGCAGTACGACATCGCTCTGAGGTCCCAGGTTCGAATCCCGGGCCGAGCAGTGATATTTAGTTTTTCTTTGCAGTATCAGCCCGGAGTCCGAAAATTATGCCCTATATGACGGACGGAATACTTAGACGAAAAATGGATGATCTAGTTGCACCTCTGCCTAACCTTTTGGGGATAGAGGCGTTATGTATGTTTCTTTATTTTAAGTTATTCTGATATGTATTTCAAACATCTAAGATAGGTAATAACATCAGACATTAAAGGGAGAAGATTACACACATATAAATTAATCACATACAAATTTTCTAGGCTAATGATGTCAACCTCTGTAATTAGAATCTCTATTTATACGGAAATCGAGTGACACAGATCACGTTATGCGTAAATTAAATTGAATCTCGTACCCGTAATTAAGAGCAATGTAAGCTAATTAATTATTGGAACGTATTCAGCACATTTATTGAGATGTATACACGTATGTAGGACGAGGATGTCTGATTTAAGAATATTAAGGACATTGAAATGGAATAATTTATTTGAACCTGTAAAATGTTATACATTATTTAGATTCCGTCAATATTAAAACTAACATCTGTTCGGAAAGCAGTTCTTACCAGAGAAGAACAGGCAAGAAACTTTGGTGTTGCGCTTTTCAAAATCAGTTTAAGGTATAAATAAAACAGTACATGATACAGAGAAAAGAGAAAAATCACAGTTGTTTTTTTTTATTGCTATTTAGAGCAGTTCATTAATCGCCTTAGTCTACTACATCATCATCATCATCTCAGCCACAGAAAGTCCACTGCTGAATATAGGCCTCCCCCAAGAACCTACATACCTACATACTTTATGAATCCCTGGTCCTTGACGTGGTAAAGAATAATAATCTATGTTCTTGAATTGGAAAACTTTTTGAGTTACTCAGGAGACGATTCAATATTTAGGATGGCTTGCACAACCTCCCCCTAGATATGATTAACGCTAAATATATTTTAATCATAGTACTATCTTCCTCAACTCTTAATAAACGACAGTGACAGGACGAAGTTTCAAAAAAAGAAGTGTTTTAAAGAAAGTTTAAAGTCGTTGTGCAAGCCAGCCTTAGACTTACTTCGCAGCATACGAAGGCAATAGTAGATGACTAGTTCCACGCATGCGTACTGCTGACGTATAGATGTCATATTATGACTACTATTTTATGGGAGTTTGGAAAAATAATTTATTATTCTATTAAAATAAATCCTTGCAAAAAATAATACCTATGTACTTTCATTTATACTAATTTGCATCTTAACATGAATATAAAAAACAAAACCATGACAATATAAATGGCACTGTTTATTTCAAAAAACGCAAACTAACGTCTACAAACTGATGTTTACATATCGTAAAACATTTTTCCAACGCAAAAAGTAATTATATTTAATGTTATACGACTGAAATAAAACTTTAGTGACGAAAATGAACCGTAATGCTTTATGCGATCTTAAAACGATATTAGTGATGTGAATTTAAATTATTGCCGACAAGAAAACATTTCAGACGAATTGGTGTTTAATTTAACGCTCTTTGATGCATTTCGTCTAGTGGATATTAAATTGAACATTTTAGTAGATAATAGATTTAGATATTTTGTTTGGGTTCTGTAGTCTAAGGTATTTGAAATCTGGTAGGATTATTGTCTGGATTTGAATTTCTAATAACGTTTTAAAATGTTGTACTAATATTTATTGTTAAGCATTAATTAGATTAGTTCCTACAAATTATATCTCCACTTATATAAAGCTGAAGAGTTTGCTTCAACGCGCTCGTCTGAGGAACTACTAAACCGATTTTGTAAAATGATTTTTTATGTTTACGCGAATATTAGACATTAAAGTAAAACTATTTTTCGGATTTTATCGCGGTTTTTGTATTATAATATTCTCTTGACGATTCGAAGACTGCTGGCTTTGTGCTCCACCCCAGGATGACTTTGCAATTTTTTTAACTAATAGTAAGCTACATTACTGAGTGATATATGCTTCTTTTTATCCCGGGAATTATTTATCCTTCAAAAACTTTCTACACGGGCGGAGCTGCAGGCAAATTGTAGGTCTAAAACAAAGAGCGATGGTATATAATGCAAACATAGTTTGACGCTTTGTAAAATAAATAATAATGGATGCAGATCATAATATTTTAATATTGTATTTGAAAGTCAAAATATTGTTATATGAGATGCGAAACGTGCAAACTACTGTCAATACGGAACCCTTAATCTAACTTGAAACTGCACTTGGCCAGTTTTATAGTTTTTGAGGACAATGTAAGCGCATCAAATGTTAACGACATTGGATATAAAGATGAAAATAGAATTATTAAAGTTTTATATTTCTTAAGGAGCATAAAAACTGAATAAATAAAAACTTCGCGTTTTTTGAAGAAAAGTGACAAAAACAATTTATAGAGCTGACGAAATACGAGATAATCAATTTTTACGTTCCTACAGTTCCAAACTGAACTCAAAATATTCGAGAACAAAGATAAAATTGTAGAGTCAAAAATATGAATGTATTTTTTCGCATCGTTATAAATATTTCAAACAAAACCAAAACGAGGTGCTGTTATTTGTTTGTCCCATATATTTTTTATTTTATGCCTAGAAGGTAAACAAAGAGGTGCATACAATTATTAGGACTATCTATTCATTGAATTAATATATTTATTGAGAAACTAGTTGACCCGACAGACTTTGTCCCGTCTTAACTTTAAATTTACAGCGAGCATTCTGTCAATCGCTGACAGTTATTCCAAACAATTGACAGTTACATAAAATTAATATTTTCGTTAAGTTTTCTTAAATTTTCTAATTTTCCGCGCAATTTTTTTAATTTTTCTTCCATAAGTACCTTCTCGAGAAAATAACAAACAAAGCAAAAAAAATAATTTAAAATTGGTCCAGCCGTTCAGGCGCGATGGCGTGACCAAGGGAAATAATCATTTTTATATTCGAGTATATAGATTGGGTTGTCATGTTGCAGAAATAATCGGTTTAAGTCTTCACAAATAATGACCCCATTCCTGTCATCTCTCTTTAGAGGATTTAATACCAGAAAAAACAGATAAAAATATTCACAGAAATTATCACTAGATATCTCATCTAGGATAATCTAGGATACGATAGATATAGATTTTTTTTTTAACTATATGTGAATTTCATGCAAACGTGCATTCCTTTATGAGTTTATTATAATGTATAGTCTTATATTATGCATATATCGTCACTTTTATTTTTATATCGCCTTACAGAAAGCTAAGTTATTTTGTTGAAATAAATGTTTAATTACTCGGTACTCGTTAGCGCCTAAAAGAAAGCTAAGTAACTTTGTTGAAATAAATATTTAATTACTCGGTACACGGTAGTCAAAAGTTTTTTGTAAATATTTTTTTCTCACAAATATTGTTCATAACCTATATGTTTTATTTTTGTTTTAGAATACCAGCCCCGTATTATGTATTGAATATGGGCCTCCTCTACTACCGTGAGCGTTCAGGTCTTAGGGCCATCCACAACCACACCATATCGCAATCCAGTGGCGGCCCTAAACGACGCGAGGCCCCAGGCGAAAGCAAAAAGAAACAGACGTGAGGCCCCAGGCAGAGTAAAAACAGGTCCCCTGTTTTAACAGTTTCGTCGTTAAGAACGTAAAAACAAGGTCCTGCGAGGCACCTCGCGAGGCCTCTGTAACCGCGAGGCCCCGGGCGGTGGCCCGGTTCGCTTCCCCCAAAGGCGGCCTCTGGACCTCATTTTGTCGATACGATGTGATGCGATTGTGGTAAATGTAAATAGATCCTAATTACAGGTGGCAAACTCTTAGTTTGTAGAAATAACAGGTATTGGTTGGTATATAGTAGTTTTTTTTTTTTTTTTTTTTTTTTTATTAAGTGGTACATAATTTGTAGGGTGATGTGACTCGTTCACAAAGGAATAACCTTTCCAGTGAATTGTAAAATAGCCTTTGTGGAAGCAAGGATCCTTTGTGTGATTTTCTTATAATGAATAGACAAAAGACGAATGCAAGTGAGAAAGAAACGATATTGTAATAATGCGAGAATAAAATATTTCTTTACAAAGAAACCGTACTAAAAGAGCATGAGATAAGAGAAAAACAACATAAAAAATGTGCCAAAGTAGGTAGTTTTTTTATTTTCCGTAGGGGAATCCAAGGAAAGAAACTTGTCTCTAAAATATTAAATACGGTCGTGAGCGTATATTACGACCTCTGAAAAATGATTAAATATTTTATGACAACAGGGACCTTTTAACTGTGAAGGGAGGACTTTGCCCTGCACCGGGACATATGGCCAAACATTATTTGTATGAAGATCATGTTTTGAATGGGTTGTTTTTGCAATTTTGGGATGACTATTGTAATTATTGTTAATATTATATAGGTGCTATAGAATTTACTTCCGTTTTTTCATAAATCCGAATATCACCGGCTAGTAAAATTACAAATCCTTTTGGAATTTGTTCACCTAAACCCAAATTTAGTTAATAATACGGCTCGTTTGAGACAAAGATTATTAGTCATACAGTGTTTCTTTCCTTTCGTTTCCAGCAGATCATCAAATCAACTCTACAATGTGACAATATGTCAAAGAGTTTGCATCTGTTTACAACTCCGAAATCATATCTCGGCCCAATCAGTTATGAGGACGAGGGAGCCAACTGTCGACATCCTCATTGCGGGCCGAGGGGCTGAGCAAATGGCGTGTAACACATCGCTCCAAGGTGACACGCGTCAAATCTAACTGGGACAGCACGTTTCCACTAATGAGATTCGCGTGAAAATATCCAATCTTTATAATACAATAAAGAGCGGCAAGGGCTCAAGGAATGAGTAGTGGTTGGGCACAGACCTCTTCTACTGAGAGTTTAGGTCTTAATCCACAACGTTGGCTTCGTGCGGGTTGACGGATTTCACATGCCCTCAAATATCTTACGGAGAATTCTCACAGTGGTTTCTTCGAGATGTTTCCTTCACCGTTAACTAGTTGGTTGCAGTCTTAGCTTGAATTAAATGACACTTTAATACACAACGGTGTCCCTTTTGGTGCCATCTCTCGGTGTTAATGAATGTCCTGTTTCTCAGGGGTCGATATTATTCTGTAGACTAGAAAGGAATAATCATCTCTTGAGGCCACTTCGCTAGCATCAGGAGCAGTGGGGCGCTTTGTCATACCCTTATGAAAAAATGTACAATGTGGTTGTCTCAAACGTTAGAGTTGTTAAGTGTTAACTATCATTCTACTCACAAAACTTCACCACCAAGTTATAAAGAACGATAAATATTGAAAATCATGACGTGATAATATTACGTTTTATATGTGAAAATCATGCTTTAAATAAATTGTAATGTGGTATTGTTTTTGCTATATTCATTGTTTTCAACCGAAGTAACGTCGTAAGCGTCATGGAGTTTGAAATGTACGTACATGTTTATAATTCGTTTGTTCATTGGTTGTTGAGGTTTCGAATTTTATAATAACATTAGTTCTAAATAAATTAGACCCGTAAACAACTAAATCATATTATTTTCACAGAATTCCTAGAAAATTAAAGCTAGGACTAACTCTGGTAATTAGATTAGACAAATTTATTTGGTATTTATGAACTTTAATAACTGGTAACACATACACGCGACATGTCATGATTTCAAATTTTCATGTTTTATAGTTGTACTTTTTTCGCAGTCGGGTTTGAATTTTGCGACTAATTTAATTTCCATTATATGTAGGATTACCTATTATACGTATTTTATATAGTTGTGGCTATGTTCATTAAAAACAATTAATAACATGAAGAAATATTATTTCAAATCTATGTATATATTTCTTAGCATTTGTTGACCAAGGCCAATAAAAAACACCTTAGATAAATGTACAATATTTTTCAACTAAATATAAAATAAGTATATTTATTGACTTTGTATGTACTGCATATTATAAAGAAATCAAGTATAGCCTTTAAAAATGTCTACGGTAGAATATAATACAAATAATTTAAAAAATAAAGTGAAATGTTATAGATATTCTCACATTCAACTCAATTTGTGTTAAGTCCGATATTTTCTGTAATACCAAATTCAACTATTGATTCAGCAAGTTACATACCGGTCAAAGCATCCCATTTGTATTCAATTCACAGTTTGTAGCTATTTAAGAAAAATTGACTCGTTTTGCGATCTGAGCCTTCGTAGACTATCATCAAAGTAGTTTTTACAAGATAATTTAAAACAATAAACTTTATTGTATGTCGTTGTATAAATGGAAATTTACATTTATATGTTTGCTGGCTAAAGGCACGATCTACATAAGCCTAGAATAGAAATAGAACTAGAATTTTAGTTTAAAATCAATTTGACTTTACAACTCAATATATACTAGATATTGCCCGCAACTTCGTTCACGTGAAAATGATTGTTCTGTTTAGCTCCGAGCTATTTAAACATTTCTATTTTGCAAGACATTGCATATTTTAACAAATTCAGTATTTCAGAGCTATCTTCACAGCTGGTTCTTGAAGCATGACATTCAGGAACATGAATTCATTACACAATGCAGGAGAGAATTAGGGAAGGGTTTTAGAAAATTCATTCACTAAGAGGAATTTTTCGCATGAATTTAAAGATATTTCCATATCTGTATATACCAATAGTACCTTTATTATACTAGTATTTATTATACCTTTGTATTTTAGAAAAATGCATACAAACATCACGCCTTTTTCCTAGAAGGTGTGGGCAGAATTGCAATCAGGACCAACCACTTTGCGCCGCGTGTGTTTATCCCATGATGTGACACGGGGCGCGCCATCGTCACATCGGGCACAAATTCCAGATTCCGGGCCGAAACTGAAAAGAATCTTGTTTAATTGTATTGAAAGACGAAAGAAAGAAACAAGAAATAAATATTTTATTTGGTTTTAGTAACATAATATAAAAACAGAACGAATAATGAAATGAGAACGAAATTAAAACAACATTATGTAAGATAAATCAATAAATTAAAATATGATGTAATATGTTTTGTTGTAATTTGTTAAGGTACCTCATTACAAATAAATACCTAAATAAATAAATAAAGAAAAATCAAATTTCACATTCTCCGGCCCGAAATTTGAATCCCGGACCTCAGAGCAGTCATCATACCTTAAGAGCGGTGGCAGTACCTGGAAAAATGCAGATATTTTAAAAAATCAAATATTTTTTATATCGTCAGCTGGAATTTCAAATTTAATTATAAACTAATTAAAAAGTTTCACCGATATAAAAATTTTCTTACCACCTCTTAACTATTTAAACTACTTAATATCATAAAATTATTAGTTTCAGGGAAGTCTCCAGTAGCACTAAAAAAGTAAAAGTATAAAAGGATCTACTGCACTAAAAATATTTTGAAATAGCTTTTCCTACATTAAGAAATTTAATTTCTTTTATGTAGGTACTAGCTTTTGCTCGTGACTACGCCCGCGTGATAAAAGTCCCGTTATATATTTTCCCGGGATAGAAAGTAGCCTATAACCTTTCCAGGGTCTTAAACTATCTCCATACCAAATTTGATAAAAATCCGTTCAGTAGATTTTGAGAAAATCGATAACATACACATAGAAATAAAAGGGGATTTTGTTTTATAACATGAATAGATAGATAATTAACATTTCGAAATTTGCTTCGACGCAGTGTAAAGAAAACCGCAATCGAACGGAGTTAATTCCAAGAGATTCGACGGAAATGGAAGTCTACAGCACTAATTTCTGTGACTTGGAAAAAGGCTTGAACTTACGTAATTAACACCGGTGTGTAAAACAGAAAAGTGGGTAACTTGCTCTTTTGATATTTGCAATGCGGAATAAAGCTTGTCGCACACCGAAGCGTTAGAATGTTTTTTTTTATTGCTTCGAATGACGAGACGAGCTTGCCGTTCGCCTGATGGTAAGCGATACTATCACCCATAAACAGTAATACCATCCAACACCTTGAATCATAAAGTATTGTTTGGTACTTATTCCACTGCGCTCGCCATCCTGAGACATGAGATGTTAAGTCTTATTATGTCCAGTAGTTACATGAGCTACAATATCCTTCAAACTGGAACACAACAGCGACTACACACCGCTGCTTGGCGGCAGAAATAGACATTGCGTCGGTACCTACCCAGGCGGACTCTCACATATGACAGACCTACCAACAATAAATATAAAGTATAAAGTGCTAAATATAAAGCGCTATCCACCTTAGATTTTATGTAAGACATATTACCTTTTCACTTCAACCACACATATACATACACGCCTACATCACAACATAAGTGACCCTAAAATCAAATTTATTTGCACACGAATATTTTCCATTAGACTAAAAAATATTTACATTTAACAGTAAAAAAACATAACACGAGATATAGTAAAATTAGAGTAAAAAATTATATGTTTATAAATTAATATAATTTTATACTTAATTTCTATAAAATTGAGCCTTTTAGAAAACTACAAGTGTAACGTGACTTACTGACTCGGAGAAGATGCTTCGCTATACATATTTTACACTATATAGCTATAGCGATTCTTTGTAGCTAAGCCTTATCACGATTTTCATTAAGCTACACATACTGGCGCGGCAAGAACAAATGTCGAAGTACATTAACTACTCCACAGACTTCGCTGTGCCAGTTATGCTGCTGGTTGCCATGGCGACGGAACCATTCCTCTCTAAATGAACTTTTTAATTACTCGTTAATTAAAAAATCTGTTATCAAAATGTAGAAAATTGTTTAGATGTTCCTAAATAAGCATTGTTGCCAAACGGAAAAATTAAAGGGAACTTAAGGAATTCGGCTCCCTTCTTCAAAAAATGTTTTGACGTACAGCAATTTGTAGGTTTAATTAGGCGCTTAAGTTACAAAATCACTTAGAGTATCATAATTGGCATTCTTTAGGATTAATCAGAAAAAAGGCCTAACTATAAGATTTTGATTAAGAGTTGTAATAATTCAACTCAGTATACAGATTAATATTATCAAAATAATGTGTCACAATACATGTCCTACTCAAACAGACCTACAGGTACCTTTGGAATTCATAAACACGTTTCATAATGATTCTTCTTCTAGCTTTTGGACGTCCACTAACTAACAGGATTCCCATTAATATCATAACAATCACGCTTGTATTGTTATAATTATATATTTTTTTTAATATTTATAGATAGTTTTAAAGAGAATGATGTTCAATAATTACAATTTCGTTAGGGACTGGAATTTGGTTTCCGTTTGTTAGGTACCTAACAACTAAGAACTCACTTGGAAAACTCTGGTTCAACGAATGTATATTTTTTATTTGAGTTTTGCTAATCATATTATGTCACAATATTTTTTACTTTATAAAGGTATTAAATAAGTTCTTATTCTTATTGAAGAATTTCATTCCACTTCCCTCGGACCATTCTCCAAAGAAAATTTTCATTAGGAGCTTCATAAGCCACCTGAAAAATCATAACAGAATAACTCCGTGACAGGCAGCGTAATCATTTTATCGCCTACATGATTTGGATGGCACACTTCTATGCTAATTTATATAATTACAAACATAAATTGCTAAATGTAACTGATCCATATGTACTTTTACGCCCACAAACGACCTACTATGTCACGAGTTACTTTAGAGGTTTTAGGTCGTCAGCTTGCCGGGTCAAGCCTAAATAAGAGTGCATAGTGATGAATGACGTACAAACTGTCCTCGTTGTTTACATTATGGTTTTACTTCCTGTAAGAATTTCATAAAAACAATTCAAATCACAAGCGCGTCGGATTGAGCTAGGTATAAAAATGGATTGCCTTAAAGATTTTTTACATAGCTGTTTGAAAATAACTTCGAACACAAATTGTAAAATCTTAATAACTACAAACGGTTTTTGGTAAATAATTATAAAAAAAAATCCCAAACATACGGTGTTAGAATTTGGACAGTATTACTATTTCAATTGTATCTCCACTAGACTTCTACCGTAATAGACTAAATTAATTGTAATAAATACAAGAATTTCTAATAAAATATTTATTGGTTCCAAGAAATAGAATTCATTTACAAACAGAAAATTGCTTCGCGAGGGTTTCTTTTCAACAAATATTCTAAAACAAATGTTGAATGAACAGTGAATTTCACTTGAAATGAATGAAATTGCTTCTCACGATGTGACTTGTCCGCGGCCGCGTTTTATGATCCCTCTTGTGTAATTCAATGGGAAATGGTTTGGCTCCATTAAATTCCTTTATCATTGCCAAGCACATTAAATTTAAATACCTATTTTCATTCTCTCCTTATGTTTGGTAACGAATGTTACACCGTATACAGCAGGCCTCTCCCAAAGATTTCCAGACGGACCTGTCGAAAGCGGCCTGCATCCAACGTGTTCCTGCGACATTTATCAAGTCGTCTGTCCACCCTGCAGGTGGACGTCACTGCGCTCGCCGGTACATGGTCTCTACTCGACAACTCGAATCTTTGGGGAATGCCTATATTCAGCAGTGGGCTTTATGTGGCTGATGATGATAATGATAATGATAATGTTCCAATCTCAATCGTCAATCTGATTCCGAAAATGAACCAATCAAAATAACTCATTTGTAAGCATGTCAAAAAACACTGTGCTGATTGGTCAATTTTATAGATCGAAAAAAGCGATTGGGATCATTTATTGAAAATGGCGGTTAATCGTATGAATTTCTTTGAGGATGGGAACCTTAAAATGATACCTTATAGGATCACTTAATTGTTATTCTAAGTATGACTGTGATCTTGAAGTACTGTCTATAATATTGCAATTTACCTAATATACGCTAGCTGTATTCACATCAAGTAGGTGATAATATTATTGTGAAAGAAGTTTTAAGATCGATATTTTTATTATGTAAATTCTTTTAAAATTGTGCATCAGTTTTGTGAATCGAATAAAATAAAACACTTTGTCATCCCTTCGAATGTTTGACTGAACCTTTTTCTCCGGAACGCAGAGAGGTATCAAGGTGAAAAATTTATATCAAATACTCGAGTCAATGGTCTCTTTCAGCAAAAAATCTAATTTTTTAGTCAACTCGAGCAAAAGTTATGACATTATGTCGTATACTTTCGTAAAATTTGCGATTTCACAAGGCAATGATTAGGATATTTTCTATTGACCTAGAATCATCAAATTTGGCAAAAATCTATGTGTTACAACATATTATGTAAAAGAATTTTTTTTACTTAAATACCTTACCTAAAGTTTGTACGGAACCCTTAGTTCACGAGTCTTACTCACACTTGTCCAGTTTTTTTTAATAAATGTCTACAGTGAAATATTAAATATCCTTGCTTGTTTAGTTAAAATAGGCTCTTTTACATTTTTGCCATAAATTTATCACGTTCGCTATACAATTAGATATTCTCTAGAACGTTTATTAAATTTGACTGACTAGTGTCCCTGGCTTTCCCTTCTAAAACAATAAAACACAATATCTATATACAAATGGAATAGATACCATTGGCTAAGGGTCCGTATAACACGATTCTTCGGTTCCCCTTTATGTAGACTCTAATTATCATTAGAACGATTTGCAGACCGCGTTTATGCATGTGGTACCTACAAGTTGTGTTGGGTTGCCTTTCGGAGAATTTCACCTTTCGCCACTAATAGATGCAATTATATTCTGTGTATTTATTTCATTTATATTTCCTAAGTTCTATCAATGAAACTGTGTTTCAAAGTTTCTGCTACAAGTTTTATAGTAGGCGCTTATTTAATTCTTTTGAAGTTCAAATTGTTTTATTAGTTTCAGGCTTTATACATTCGTTCTAGAATAAAAAGTCGAAATTCGGTGGTCTATTATTGTGTTGTATGTATTATGTTAATATTTCCTAATTATTAATGGGTATAGTCAAGGATTTTTAGTTATGTAGTAGTGGGTTCCATTTGAAGTGTAAGATTTTGTTAAGAATAAATTATCATGAAACTGCCCTTTAGACATTAATATTCTTATTCGATTACAATAATAACTGGCATTGTTACTACCCTGAATACTACGTATACATAAATCATTCCAGTAACGGCATAGTTTGGCTGCAATTAATAAAGTTCTGCGTTGGATATAGGAACTAACTGCGCTTAGGTCATCGATATATATGTACTACGTACTAGATTTGGCGTTCCGAACATTCACTGTGTTCAACTGAAGTGTACTGCAATCCATTCAAAGTGATTTTAGTGTGATCAATATTGACAGCTTTTGGTTGTGTACGGAGTGACGCTCATGATATAAAAGCTTGACTCTTAAGTGTAAACCTGGATTTGAATAAAAAATATTAGTCAAATAAGTAAAATTATTTGTTGTTCGAGTGAATAAATAGGTTGTAACAGTGACGTTTTGGTCGCCATTTTAGTTCAGATTTTGAACAACTAGTTTATATGGACTTGGACGTTCATGTCTATAGAATATACGTCAATAGATTAGTATGATAATAATAAATATTATTATATAATTCTTTATTTCAACGGTAAGGTGAACAAACACAAAAAATAAAGGTATATAGCATGTACGTAGCAAATTTGAAACCAAAGTGTTTATGAACTGCATTATCAAAAATGACAATTTCAGACATCTTTCTTTATGAGCCTTAAGATCCTTTAGGCAATTATTAAAAGTCCACGGAAATAAATTTAATTAAAAACACATATTATTTACTTATCATTGTCAAATTACAAATTCCATATTATCATCTCTTCATATTTACATGATGAAAAAACTTTTTATTAAACTATGTAAGGCTACGACTACGCTCTCTACAGTTAGTATTTGAATGTCGTAGTTTACCTTGGAGCAAATTTATCTACTACGTATAATAAACAACTCTTTAATACTCCAGCCATGCTTCCTCTTTACAACAATAACGTGTTCCGAAGTGGTATTTTCTTTGAGATTTAATTTTATAAGAACTTATTTCATTAAAGAGTATCTAATATTAAATTAGTATCACTTTACGTCACTATATATCGTCGATTCTCTTCAGAAATAATCAATGAGAGGGTAGATATACATTTCTGCAACAACATTTCTGTTTTATGTAGAGAAAGAACTTATCGCCAATTGGGATATAATTCTTCGATAAATTTTCAAAG
Organism: Manduca sexta; assembly: GCF_014839805.1. Classification (NCBI taxonomy): domain Eukaryota; kingdom Metazoa; phylum Arthropoda; class Insecta; order Lepidoptera; family Sphingidae; genus Manduca; species Manduca sexta. Next base: position 8,692,737 of record NC_051125.1, on the reverse strand, counting down.
GAAACGGGTACTTGAGGAATCTTGGGAATGGATACAAAGATTGTAGGTATAGCAAGCGAGTGGGTAGTGCCACAAGCCCACTAAGCGCTATATTGGCCCAACCTAAATTCCCGCTTATTTTTTTATCTATCTCTGTTTCTGAAAATCAAGAGTAATAATTTAAAAACTAGCCTAGACAAGATTTTTTTTCCACTCCATTGACCCCGACACAGTTAATATTCCGTACGCTGTTATAATATCGAGTAAGATATCAGACAACGGCAATTTTTTACGATAAAATGTTATCTACATAGAACCTACCAGTCTGTAACAAAATAAAATTATGCTCGAGTTAAATATTTTCGATTCCCTGAACGTTCCAAAGCTTGAATTATTGCTCACGACCCGATATTTTACTTATGGTTCGAAAAATCCGGCGCAACGCACAGGCCGATTTTTTCATACATCATAAGGGTTATATTCGCCTGCTTGTTTTTTAGGGCGTGATGTTTGACGTAACAGCAGTCGGCACCTACAAGATTATTTCGTCTGTCAAATTTGTGGATGCGGTCGTAGTTTGAATAAGGCCACCTATTTCCTTAAAGCTATTTGCTTTGGACTCGATTCTTTTGGTGCTATTGCATCTTAAATTACATTATTGCTTGTCCTATATGTAACTGATTCATTATTTTTATTTAGATGAACGTAATTTTTCTTAAGATATATCGTGTAGTCTAACATGGTACTACTCTATAATCACCTTTATGTACATTCTTGCATAATAAACATAATGCATTCTTTTTCATATATAATTGGGCTGCAACATGGGCTCTAACATTAGAAATTCTTTCGTTATGAGCATTATGTTTTTTTTTTTAATACTATTGGTTTTTAACATGGTCTAGTATGGTAGAAAACTAATGATAGTGCTCTCTTACGAAAGGCCCAGGGAAGTTGCGAGAAAAAGAGAATTCTCCGCTGATCTAATTTACCATAAGCAATGCAGAGAGCATGGCTATTACTTTATGATTATTTTTTATCAGACAGTAATGCAAACTTGAGCAAACCAACAGAACACAGGAATCGTCAAGTTCTGCTGCATTCAGTCAAAACTGACCACTAGTTGGCTCTACCACATAATCATAGAGGTAGCGGGGGGGGGGGGGGTGTATAGGGCAAGAGTAAGCAGCGCCCACCCTAGAAACGTCTACGAACGCCAGAAAAAGCCATATGCTTACAGTGCCCTTGCGGCTTTTTGCTCATGTCAGCTATCTACTCTTTAGAAAATTTGTAGCTACGACCATGCACATAATATGTTTAACGTACTATACAAGTATGTAGTATAAACTCCCGGTAAAATATGTTGTTTATTCTTAAACCGTCAAACAAACTCAATTCCAAATTTAAAATAAGAACACAATTGGAATCCTAAACCAAATAAGCAAAATCACAACTCGTGATTCGATTAAACTTCTTTTTACACACTCCATCCCTTCTGTGATTGATTTGGCAAAGTTTAATTAATTTATGTCGCGCGTCAGCTAACCGAGTCTCACCTATTGACAGCTGCTAAATTCCCGCCCGAATAGTATCGGGGATTTCCAATTTGAAGTTTGGCAAAGTTGACACAAATTCCCGCGGGAGCTATACTTTTTATTACTCAAGCAATTCGAATCCGGGAAGGTCAAATGAACGATACCCTTTTAGTTCTTGTAGAATCTCGTATGTTGATTATTTTGCTGATAGATAAAATTTATATTGAGTTTGAGCTTTGCGCGTGAAGGTTACTTTTTGAGATAAAATCTAGAATATGCTTTTGGGAAGTAAATTCTAAATATAATTAATATAATTGAGTATTCAGAAGTTTGTGTGTTTATTTTATTTATAGACGTTTTTTCGGGATAAAAGGTAACCTGCAGAATCTAGGAGTAATATAACTTCCTATAAGTAAAAGAATATTTAAAATCAGTTCAGTAAATTTCAGAGATACCCTCTATGAACCTACAATAGTTAGTTCGTTGTAGTGTTTAGTTTCCAAATTTCAGACAAATTAAAACTTTTTAGTATCTAGAACAACAACTCCTTGTAAATCTTCTCTCAACATCTTGTTTATTTACATTTACGTCAAAGAAACATCCATTTCAATTTTATAACTTCTATTTTTCGTACAATATTAACAACATAAATTTAATTCCAAGCAATATCACTGACACACAATAAGGTTTTCACATTTTCTTTATCGATAAGGGTACTCGAATTAAATTAATCACAATTTCCATACATTCAATGTGAGTATGCTACTTTCATTATTTTAATAGTTTATTTCATACTTAATAAGGTACTTAATACTGGTAAGGCTAAACCTCGCGAAACGGAGTTCAGCCTAAATATTAATAACCAAATTATTAGTACCGACTTAGATGTATTACTTATGTTTGAAAAATTTTTCACTAATATATCGGTTTCTATAACAAAAAAATTTAAATGTTCTCCCATAATTGCCAACAAATTATTACAAGAAAATGTGTCTGGATGTGGAGGATCATTTTTATTCCACTGTGTTAATAGTTTAGATATAATAAAAACATTTAAAATGATCAATATTAAAAACACATGTGACTTCTGGGGTATTTCTACAAAAATTTTAAAGTCTGTTATATTTGTACTAGCTCCCCAGTTAGCTATAATTTTTAACTTGTGTATAAAGAGTGGTATATTTCCTGATAAAATAAAATTAAGTAAAATAATCCCGCTTTTTAAATCCGGTAGTACAGATGACCCCACTAACTTTAGACCTATATCTGTGCTACCTTCAATAAGCAAAATTTTTGAAAAATTCATGCTTATACAAATTCAAAATTATTTTACTAAAAATAATTTATTACATAATAAACAATTTGGATTCACCAGGGGTCGCTCCACTATAGATGCTGGTGTGGAGCTCATACATATATTTACTGCTTGGGAGGATACTCAGAATGCTTTAGGAGTTTTCTGTGATTTATCCAAAGCATTTGATTGTGTTCACCACGATATTCTTATCAGGAAATTGAGCCACTATGGGGTTAATGGCATTTCCCTTGAATTATTTAAATCATATTTAAGCAATAGGGTACAAATTGTTGATGTCAATGGAAAACAATCTCCTGGTTCTATTGTTACAATGGGAGATCCACAGGGCTCAATTCTTGGACCTTTTCTTTTTTTAATTTATATAAATGACTTACCTTATTTCATAAGGGACAAATGTGAGGTAGTGTTGTTTGCAGATGATACTTCCTTATTATTTAAAATAAAACGACATGAATTAATTCTTGACGATGTAAACAACACTCTCTCAAAATTAGTGCATTGGTTTAGCGTTAACAATTTATTATTAAATAGCGAAAAAACTAAATGCATAAAATTCGTCACACCTAATGTTAAAAAAAGTTAACGCTAACATTTTTATAAATAGTGACGAGGTGAGCCTTGTGGATACAACCAAATTTTTGGGTATCACACTGGACTGTAAACTTCAGTGGGGCCCTCATATATCTGTCCTAGCTAAAAAGCTGAGCGCCGCAGTTTTTGCAGTGGGCAGGATACGCCAACTAACTGATATTGAGACAGCTAGATTGGTCTATTTTGCTTACTTTCATAGTTTGATGAGTTATGGAATTTTACTATGGGGTGGTGCTGCTGACATTAATACTATATTTGTTCTACAAAAAAGAGCGATAAGATCTATATATTTGCTAAGCCCTAGATGTTCGCTACGAGAAATATTTAAAGAAGCAAATATAATGACAGTAGCATCACAATTCATTTTCGCTAACTTAGTGTATGTCCATAAAAATATAGAAAATTTTCCAAAAGTTAGCGATATCCATAGTTTAAATACTAGAAACAAAAATAAATTACTGAATCACAAAACAAGGCTCCAAAAGATCAGCAAGTCTTTTAAGGGTTACTGTATACATTTTTATAACAAAGTTCCCACTGAGATCAAATCCTTAAATATTGCGAAATTCGAAGCCACTATTAAGCGCAAGTTGTGTAATAAAGCTTATTACAAGATCTCAGAATACCTAGAGGATATAAATGCCTGGGACTAGGCATTTTTGTGTGATTGTCTTTGGAATCATGTCACTTGATCGAGATATATATATATATATATATATATATATATATATATATATATATATATACTTAGTCTGGCCATAAATACTGTTACACTTAATTATAAAAAAATATTACATTTGAATTTCGAATCTGTCATTTTTATACGATTGTTCATTGTGTTTTCTCATTTTGGCGCCAATACATTGTAAAATATTTTGCGATATTAAAATGGTGTGGGGTGATAAAGAGAACCGAATCGCTGTGATAGCATTACACAAAGTAGGTATGGAGCCAAATGCAATTTTTAAAACTCTCCATACACTTGGTATTAGTAAAATGTTTGTGTACCGGGCTATTAATAGGTACAATGAGACCTCCTCTGTTTGTGACAGAAAAGATCTGGCCGTCCACGTAGTGTTCGTACGAAAAAGGTGGTCAAAGCAGTAAGGGAAAGAATTCGAAGAAATCCTGTCCGAAAGCAAAAGATTTTATCTCGGGAAATGAAGATAGCACCTAGAACCATGTCGCGTATTTTAAAAGATGACTTAGGACTTGCAGCCTATAAGAGACGCACTGGCCATTTCTTAACTGATAATTTAAAGAAGAATAGGGTGGTAAAATCGAAACAACTACTGAAGCGGTACGCAAAGGGAGGTCACAGAAAAATTTTGTTTACGGATGAGAAAATTTTTACAATTGAGCAACATTTTAACAAACAAAATGACCGTATTTATGCTCAAAGCTCTAAGGAAGCTTCCCAATTAGTCGACAGAGTGCAACGTGGACATTATCCGACTTCAGTGATGGTTTGGTGGGGTGTTAGCTATGAAGGAGTGACTGAGCCATATTTTTGTGAAAAAGGTATCAAAACATCGGCACAAGTGTATCAAGATACCATTCTTGAGAAGGTAGTTAAGCCCCTTAACATCACCATGTTCAATAACCAAGTATGGTCCTTCCAGCAAGACTCGGCGCCGGGTCATAAAGCTCGGTCCACGCAGTCTTGGTTGGAATCGAACGTTTCGGACTTCATCAGAGCTGAAGACTGGCCGTCGTCTAGTCCCGATCTTAATCCGCTGGATTATGATTTGTGGTCAGTTTTAGAGAGTACAGCTTGCTCTAAACGCCATGATAATTTGGAGTCCCTAAAACAATCTATACGATTGGCAGTGAAGAATTTTCCCATGGAAAGAGTGCGTGCTTCTATTGATAACTGGCCTCATCGTTTAAAGGACTGTATTGCAGCCAATGGAGACCACTTCGAATAAGCTTTTTATATTTTTAATTGTTTTATATTTATGTATTAAACTGACACACTGTAAAAGTAATAAATGTTATTTGCAGTTAACAATTTTCTTTTTTCTTTATTACAATATTTATGGCAAGACTAGGTATATATATATATATATATATATATATATATATTTTCTTTCTCTTTATTTGTAAAATAACTGTAAGCGGCTTGGGTATGAAATACTCTCTAACTGTCTGTACCTGCGGCGGCGTCGTGTGACGGGTCGGCCACTTCCCTACAATATGGTTGAGGAGGCCGATGGCTGGCACATGCGTCATACTCGTGAACGGGTGCTGCTTGTGTGGACTGTTCTGCCCATTTCGCTTACATTTCTAATTTCTAATTGCTAGAGGTGCTGGGAGGAAATAATTATAAGGATAATAGAGAAATTTCATGATTCCTGAGAGGGTTGTGCAGTCATATAAAAATTTAAATTAATTTATTCCTTATTTCACGAGCCTATAAATGAACTGCTCTAAACTTTTTTTCTCTTTTCACTTTATCATGTACTATAGTCTTTACCCTAAACTGATTGAAAAGAGCAACACCAGAGTTTCTTGCCCGTTCTTCTCTGGTGAAAACTGCTTTCCGAACTGGTGGTAGAGTTAATATTGACGGAATCTAAATAATGTATAACATTTTACAGATTCAAATAAATCATTTCATTTCATTTCATTTCAATAAATATCTAAAAAAATATAAAATATATTCTTCTAAATATCATATTCTATTTTTTATCAATCGTGTAAGCAGGCGAGGTTTTAATATTATATACCTCATGAGGGCAAACATTTATTATTAGACACCAGTCTACTGGTAGACATATGTGAGATGCCGCCTGGGTAGGTACCACACCGCAATGTCTATTTCTGCCGCCAAGCAACAGAGTCATTGAAATAAAACTAAAAACTATTTAACGGATTTTATCGCGGTTTTTTATATTATTATTTTCTCCCTAATAGAGAAATTTTATCGCGATTTTTTATATTATTATTGTCTCCCTAATAGCGAAAATAATATAAAAAACCGCGATAAAATCCGTTAAATAGTTTTTAGTTTTATTTCAACAGAGTCATTGTTGTGTTCCCGTTTGAAGGACATTGTAGCCAGTGTAACTACTGAACATATTAAGACTTAACATCTCATGAGACATGTCACAGCATGGCAAGCGCAGTGGAATACCAAACAATATGTTGTTATGGAAGGTGTTGGGTGGTGTTTCTACTGTTTATGGGTGATCGTATCACTTACCATCAGGCGAGCGGCAAGTTCGTCTCGTCATTCAAAGCAATAAAAAAAAATACTTGTAAAGGCCAAATATAAAGACTTCTCACTCACGTCTTTTTTAAACAACCAAGGAAAAACTAAACGATTTCATTTCAGAATTCATCCACATGCGTATATGTGTCCATTCAACTTGATTATCGGACATACAATAACAATAGTGTACAAAATAATCGAAGCCGTTATCCGTTCTTTTGTTCATATTATTGTGAACCTAGCAGAGCTGCTAGCCGTAGTTACCGCTGGATTGTTGGCACTAATATTAGTTGTGAGGTAACGTTTCATTATTATAAAAGGTTCTCATGAAAGTGGGCTACTATTTATCTTCCCGCTCTGTTTTGCTGACTGTGGTTATTGCAATATTAATACTAGCTATGTATTTTTGATATATGTACTTATTTTTTGTGTAAGTTGTTTGAGTATGTATTTTATATATTGCCTTGTATTTTATATTTTCTTGTTTATATATTGCTAATGCAATGTATCCCCACTGCATCTGATGGTAAGTGGAGTGGGGTCCAATAGAATATCAACAGATGACAGATGAATTACTCTTCGACAGCCCACCCAATTATGCTGACCTGCTAGCACCGGATATACACAAGCTAATCCCGGAATGCGCCATAATTACGTGGGCCGCTATGGCGCGCTTTACGCTTGTATACGGTAATCGCTATCCAGGCAGATATAAAATACATCCTACCACCAGCAAAACCACTTTTATCACATTAAAAAACATGCCAAGTACCTTTGATCCAGTTTCATCTGCATTTAAGGCACGAAATGCATATTGGCATACCCAAGCCTGAGCTTAATTGTCAATAGCTCAGTTAATCCTCTTAGCCCTCTCCAGAAAGCATTTACGTATTTCCTATATAAAAAATAAAATAGTCTATATCACAAAGAAATAAACTATCTAATGAACCACCTGTAAATGTTTCTACAGGGTCATTTTGACATGGCGTTACTAAATGAAACCATATACGAGTACTTATCTACTTGGAAATAGCACTTTACAATAAGTTACTTGAGCCGTAGATGTAAAATAAAAAAGTGTAAGTTTCGAACAAAATAAATATTGGTAAAAAGTAATTTTAATTTTACGTGCCCTAATGCCACTACTACTACTCTAAAAGAATTCACCGCAGCGGCAACATCATACTTTCAGTCACTCACGCAAATGCCATAATTGCACTCAACTACAACATGATCAAAAAATCTAAAAACTAAAACCAGGATTTTTGGTGAAAATACTCGTTATTAATGGATGATTTTTGGCACAACGTTAGCAAAAGTGAAAACGAGTATGTGGTTTCATTTAGTAACGCAATGTCAAAATTACCCTGTATACTATGCAAAAAATCGATTGGCAAAGCCAAGCACTTAGCACGAAGAGAAGAAATAATACATATTAACTCGGTATTGAAGCAACGTATGACGGTGGCATGTTAATAACCGACTTTGGATACGGCAAAATTTAATTAAATCCCCTGTATAAATAATAATTAATGATGTTCTATTGTTTAGGTATGAAGTTTGTGAGACGAGTAACGTTAGTTCAGTTTGCAAGTTCGCGGCGGCGACGGGTTGCGCTCTAGTGGCCTTTATAGCTTATATTGTGTGTTCCAAACTATTATAATAGTTTTTTATTCGCATATATTGTTAATAATAATTTGTAGGTATTCATTGTTCTATAACGTTATTGGAAATAAATAATTTGTTTATTTTATATATCCTTTGTCAAGATCATTTAAGCTAATGCATTGATTTTTTTCTATTTATCATGCTCTTTTGCACATTATTTAAATACTTACATGATAACTATTTATAGGAACAAGCAGTCAAGAAGGTGTAACTATAGTGTAACAACTATATTAAAGCAGAATTATGGCTTCAAAGTTATTGCGCCCATAAGTAAAATATTGTTTTACCGAGAATTTTCACCGAACACGGAAGTCATAAGGATTCTCAAAAGATATAAAAATAATTGAAGACTTTTTCAAGTCTAATACAAGCCCTAAAACCTTAATTGTTTAAATTTCGAAAGGTAACGTGTGAAGGAAAAATATATCTTATTGACAAACACAGTTTAACGGCTCAAAAATCATCCAATGATACTCTTTCACAACGTATTACGTCTGCAAATCCACTGACAATAACGTGTGTCTATAGAGGCGAATTATCTCAAGCAATTTCTGTACCGAGATCCGAAAATCCTTTATCATGAACAATTGGAGCACCTAGCCATTGCTATTGATTTGAGATGTGACAATTCTGATCCCATTCTAACACGATTGTAGTATGAATAGCATGAATGGTGCGCATGTATCCTGATAGAATTATTGTCTATTCATTAATTATATCATACAATATCTATTCAATCTAGAAGCAACTGAAGATTCTTTAGTTTTTAATTAGTATCCAAATCTGAAAATTATATCTGAAAGATTATCATTTTAAGCTGTATTATCAGTACTCGAATTGTATCTGAATAATCATAATTTAGTTGCGTTGAAAATGTGACAGTTATAATTTTAGCTTATAATTTGATTATACGCAATAAGGAAGATAACAGTAACTTAATAAAAGTGGATTGCTTGGCCCACGCTCGGAGGAAGTTGTAATAAAATGTAACATTTTACGATCGGAGAATATTTATATAATGTTAGAGGACTTTGAACGTCTGGTTGTTGGCATATAAACTGTATTGTAAAATTAATTTTCTATCCATATTTCTACTACGTATTTTGTAGATGATGGCTATTCAAAACAATATAGCATTTCCATTAAAATGAAACTATTTTTCAGAGCGTGATTTTTTACATATTATATTTTCTCCCGACGTTTCGAAGACTTTGCAGCCTTAGGTGACATGGGGCGCACTGAGGTTTTGGTCATCCGCAAAGTCAAAATTATAATATCTACCTACGTTTTACAATTTTTTTTAGCTGTTGGTGGTTCGATCTACGCAGAATGAGCTCATTTTCAATCAATAAAGCATTTCCAATTTAAAATCAAATGTGATAATGAATTTCCTATGAAAGGTTTAAATTGAAATTTGTGTGAGTTGTTCAATTGGAAAAAACACACCTGTGTTATTCGGTATTGAAGTTTGTGGCCTATATTAAATCCGTAGTGTTCCGTCTGTTCCACATCATAGAGCAGATGTAAGACCACACAAAGGTGCGCTTATCTCCATGTCAACAGCGTAGCTTAGTGTGGAGAAGACTGCAGTTTACGTTTTTGAATCTCTTTAGATAGATATTACAGGAAAGTTAACGAGATTATGATTGTTTAATTAGAATATTATGTATCAGATTGCCGATTTGGGATTTTTTTTTAAATCTAAATAGTTTTATAGTTATTAATCTTAAATTACCTTCATTAAAATTTATAATAATATTATCTTGAATAAAATAGTTGCTTGCTTAAATTAATTAAAAACGAACAATACTAATTGCAATGGAGACGCATAAGAAACAAAAGAGGAAATTTTCACTTTGCTTAATTAACCCTGTCCCAATAAAATCCGAACAATTATGGTCAAAATATAAAGTTTAGAAAGCCTGTTTACGTTTTCGCTTTGTTTAATTACATTTCTTGAAGTCCAATTGTTTTCGGGGATTGTTATGAGGGACAATTCTGAGTTTATCACTCACTTTGTCGAGTGACCCGAGCTCGTTGCAAGGCGTCCATGAAATCCTTTAAGACCATCGAAGACTGCTAAAATATAAACAATTTACTTTTACATCCTTACTAAACCGTTCCTTTTAGTATTTCGCAGATTTCTTTGCCATCTTCTGCCATTTCGATATATAATAATAATAATAATATCAGCCCTGTATTATATACTTGCCCACTGAGCACGGGCCTCCTCTACTACTGAGAGGGATTAGGCCTTAGTCCACCACGCTGGCCTATTGCGGGTTGGTAGACTTCACACACCTTCGAAATTCCTTTAGAGAACTTCTCAGATGTGCAGGTTTCCTCACGATGTTTTCCTTCACCGTTAAAGCGAACGATAAATTCACAAAGAATACACACATGATTTTAAGCGGCGATAGCCTAGTTGGGTGTGGAACGGACTGCCGAGACGAATGTCCGCAGGTTCAAATCCCAAGGGCACACACCTCTGACATTTCGATAGCCTAGTAAATGGTCCGCCTAGTCAATGTCAGCAGGTTTTAACTCATTTCTAATTTTTTGAAGTTACGTGTGTATTGTATATCAATTATTGTTCCTTTTAAAGGTGAGGAAAAACATCGTGAAGAAAGAGAAGTAGGAAGTATCTACCTGAGAATTCACCATAAGGATTTTGAGGGTATATAAATATAAAGCCAATCCGCACAATGCCAGCATTGTGGACTAAAACCTAAATTTTGTCATTACTAGTTGAGCCCCGTGCTCAATAGTGGGCAGTAAGTTACGATCAGATATTACTATACTATCAGTGGCGAATAATTCATATAATATTACCTATTCAGGCTCATTTTTGCAAACTTGTCCATTAGAAATGAATGCCTACTATAATTAATGTTACTTTTATTATAAATTTAAATGTTAGTAAAGTATTTTATGTAGTTGGCGCTAGGGATCGCTACAGTGATTTTGGATTTTTTGTAGAGGGAAAGGCTTATCACGTGGGCGAAGCGGAGAACAACACCCAGAATGAAAGTGTTGGCTTCTTGCGAAAATCCAAAATGTTATAATTCGTGAAAATGCCGTCTCCACTATAACCTATACTTGGGTACTTTCCTTGTTAGAACTATTAACTGTGGCACGTTTACGTGAAAATGTTTTTAATGTACGAAATTACAATTTATATGATGAAGTAAATAAATATACGGTTTTAAATTAAAGTCGCGTGTAGGCGTTTGAAAATTAATCCTCCGACATATTTCCTAAAGGCTTATTCATTTAGCCTCTTCAACGTTAACTTGTTATGTCGCTTCATTGTTTTAATAAATAATATGATTAGATACAAAGAAGTACATACATTTTTTGTCAGTAATTTTATAATATAATCTCACTATTTTACTTTACTCATATTATGATTGCGACGATTTTGAAAAAGTTTAGATGTTTGTTGGAAAACGCAGAAACAGCTGAACGTATTTGGTTGAAATTTAGCACATGGATAGACCATATCCTGGATTAACATATAAGCTACCTTTAATCCCAGTCATTTGCTCTCATGGAAAATCATGGGATTTTTATAATAATAGCGCTGGCGTCATACAAATAGCGATATAAACTGTTGCAGCGTGCATGCTTACCCGTCGAGAGAAAGTTATATAACAAAACACTACGCTAGTCTAAACAAATTTTGATTGCTTTGGTATTCATTAAATATGACGGATAGCTACAAGTCATTAAATAATTTATCGAGTTCAGATAAAACAATATGACATCTATTAAGTCCCTCCTGCATATACTACTTTAAATAATGTCCCTGTAATCTTTCGAAGCGTTGTAGTTTGATGCCGCAGTTAAATAAATTGCGGTGTCTAAAGTTTTAAGTGTATAATTATTCCAAAATGTACCTTTAAACTTTACTCTGCTAATTACAACGTTGGCAGCAAGCAATTTGAGTATCAACCTGTGTTAGACCTAAAGGCAATTGATCATTTTGATTAAAATTAATTTGAAAAATATCGATTTCTGCTTGAAATAGTTATTGATATTATTCGTAGAGATTATAGAAGTTATTAGGACTAATTTTTATATATTTTACTTAAAAACCTCGGTGATATGCCAATACATTAGAAATCCATGATACCAAATTCCAGGCGCCCGAAATTCTTGATCGCATATTATTCCCGGCGTTATTCAGCCGTCTCATGTCGATGAAGTCTGTGGGGAGCCAGTAGGTCCTATATTATATTACGTGCGAATCCTAGAGCATCTTTGTTATTAGCCAGATGACTTGCAGATTTATCTTCTAAATGTTTTCACCGTTTCAGTAAAGAAAGTAGTCATGAGAATACCTATTCTTGCTAACAAAACTATTTAAGTTAAGCACTTTCTAAAAAATAACTAAATCAATCATACCATGGCTTTGAAATCAATTATCGCTTTTATTTAAGATACAATGTTTGCAAATGAAAAATGATTTCAACAAAAAATGTAGTAGACTAACAGATGTTTGAAAAACCCACAATTTTGAGCACAAAAGGATTAACTGCGAGTTATTGATGATGCCTCAGATATTGATGGATCTTTAATGGCTTGCCATTCGACGTGAGGTGGAACGACTGATATTCAAAATGATTTAGACATTAGCATCGGAACACGTCGTAAAAATGTTTTTGTGAGAAAATGCTGAAGATACTTTTTAGGTTTAGATCATAAAATGACAAATTACTTTTGTTTTATTTATATTACAGGTACCCAATATAATACTGTAGATTGTAAAACAATAGTGGTTATAATATTTTATGACTACTTATAATTCCAAAAGCGGTCGATATGAATTCGGTCAAAGAGCCTGAAAAAATATCAAACTGGTTTGACATTGCATTGAGCACACGCATCGCGTGAGTTAGTGTTATTTATAAGCAAAACAAAAATCATCTATAGTCCGACTTTTTTTTGTACGTGGACGGCAACTCCACTGCACATGATGGTATAATTACCATCATTCTACTGAATGGGGTCCAATAGAACATAATACTTTCAGTAGGTAACGGCCTGGGTTGCTCTGGCCTCTGGCATTAATTTAGTCCACAGGTAGCGGATGCTGATTACCATCAAGTGGACCGCTTACTCGTTTGCCCAAAAAAGCAATAAATAAAAATATCGGCTGACGAGAGATAATTACTCCCAACAGTCGACGCAATTATGCCGGCCTGTTGGAACCGGATTGGTGCACAGGCTGTTCCCGGAACGCAACATACTTACGTGGGTCACTATGGCGGGTTTTAACGGCTTGTGTACAGTGGTCGCTATCCAGGCGGATATAAAATATATCCTACCATCAACAAATCTATTCCTAACAAGTGGTCCAAAAAAAATATTGTGTCATAAATTATAGAATTGACATTCTAATATTTTGTCCTTATATTTTTCATCTTTTGATGAATTTATTAGTGATTCCGATTTATATAAGTTAATATAATATTGAATAATATCTTAATATAGAAATTCTTTAATACCAACGTATTTACCATACTACTATGAATTATACATATTAAAATCTATGGAGGTAGGTAACTTTATTAAGCCAAGTTTTTATAAAATATCCAAATTTCTATGTATACAAATAAATTTTTGTGGAGTGGTAAATTTATTAAGCCAAAATGTTATAAAATATGATCACATTTTGCACGACAATAGCTTTGTTTAGTGTAAATCTCGAGGTTATAATAACACTACGCACCTAAATATATTTATTGTAATTGCTTCATCCAATTTCAGTTGAATTCCTAACAAACATTTGTGTTATTTAAACGTTCCATATAAAACCTGGAATAGCATTTAAAATTCCAATAGTACATGGAATCCAAAATTATTTCGAAAAGCTTTTGGCAAGGTTTAGAATAATCAAGAATTCCAACGTAATTTCTTCGGTAAATGTTGCATCAACTTTAGAAAAGTAACTTGGAATATCTTGTTTTATCCTAGCACGGAGAACTGACCTTAACCTGTTTGAAGATACATTGTAGTCCAAATAATATGTTGACCGAGATTGTGTTCTTCAACGATCGCTATAATGCTGGTCTAACTTATTAGACATACAGTAGTTGATTCTCGGACCGCGACTAGTCCGAACAAGTTATTTGTGTGAACTTTACGTCCTGTGCCCGATATGGTGATAGGCTCGCCCCCTATCACATCATGGGACGGAACACCCTTGGCGAAAAGTGGGTGCTTTGGCTTCGCCTCTGCATATACCTTCGGGAATTAATGCATAAATGTACAATGGTAAATAACAAGTCGCACAAATAATAATATTGTAATCTTGACCTAAAAACTCTTGAAATCTACAAACTTTGTAGACTATGGCAGCTGCGAACAATTTAATCTCTAGTCAATTATATGTTTTTATTAACATTTAGCCCAAAATTAGCTATCAGATTTAATCTGACCCATTTTAAGGAAAACGAACAAAATAATAGTAAGATTTTGTCTGTATTTTGCGAACGATACACGTGGACTGCTACGAGATTTTGAGCTTATTCTACGCGGCTGATAAGATGTGTTATTATTGCCCTCAGAGGCCTAATGTACGTATACTTCTTGAAATAACCAAAAAATTCACTTACAAAGTACCACGCTGTGATGGCCCGATAAAAAATCGTGGGAAAAATCGCGAAATGAGACGTCATTGTTTTCATTCTGATAAAAATTACAAGGATAGAACAACATATGCCCTACGGTATCTTACGACTAGGTTGCGTAGTTGTATTGCGTACGCTGTAAACTATCATGCTGAGATCTTGGGTTCGGATCCTGGGCCGGACATGATGATGTTGATTTTTTCTGCTCAATATCACCTCGGAGTCTGGCAATGTGCCCGGTAAGTGGCAATAGGACCCCCCCCAATAACATGAGACTTAACAAATCTGGGGAATTGTGGGTTTGTTACACCTCTGCCTACCTCTGAAAAAGGAAAAGGCGTGAACCTTTGTATGTATGAAAGGTATTTATACAATTTTATTCTATTATAACCATTAGGACATAGTACAGAAAATACGTACCCAGCAGAGGGACAGTAATTATAATGAAATAAAATATAATAAAAGGTTGCTATTTCCATTGGTTTTATAATTAAACTTCTTATTGTATGAGACGGTTTAAATATTCGTATATTTACATGCCCAGATCTTTATTATAGTCAGGGCCCTATTTTGCCAGGGCATTTTTGACTTTTTTACCTGCCTATTAACGGCTATCAAAGCATCCTTCGATAAGAACCACCGTAATTGAAAAAAGACGGAATAGGCTCCGTGACTATAATAATATCTTAATGTACAAACTGCTAACCGATGAATGGATTATGATGAAATTTGCACAGTGACTCAGTCCTCAATCGTCATAGTATACTCATCTACTTATGCTGAAAAAGTACATTCTGACGCATTTAGACTATCAATTAAGAAAATGTCTTTTACATGGGGCTTGGCGTAAGCAAACTTAACTTACTTAATTAAAATACTTTACAAAAGGATCTTAGTAATAAACGTCGCCCAAAATGGCTGATATATTAAATCAGTGACGTGATATTTTAGAACTCCAATATAAATAGAATTCCAATATATTTAGCGTCATATTCTAAGAGATTCTTCAGACAAAACACTTGTAATAACTTCTCTCGTATTACATAAATTTGAGCTTCTTTTGTTTTATTTGCTGCAAAGTGGTATTTATATATAAGAGAGGGAATGAATAATGGCCCACATTATGTCAGTAATCTACTTCCATCCATACCAGATAAGTCGCCGGTGGGTTCTCAGGGCTTCCTAGGTAAGAATAATCTGTTTTCTTCAATGTTCCTAAACCGTAAAGGTTCGGAATACCAAAAATGGGGACTGGTTTCATTATACTTGTGAAACAAATTCGTTTATTGTTAATTATAGATGTATTTGAGTGCGAATTTAGCCATTTATTATAAGACGGAAGTTACAACGAATGTATTAATTGTAATTGATAAAACTTCAACTTAGCAAACTTTAAGGTTGACTTGCAAAATCACTCACTAAATATGATTAATGTTAAATTTGTTTTAATCATAGTGCTGTTTTCCTGAACTCTTAAAAAGATGACAGTGACAGCACGAAGATTTAAATGTGTTTAAAGCTAAATATGTATAGTAAGTCCTTGTGCAAGGCGGCCTAAAGCTCTAAAAAGATAAGTACCTACCTACTAATTTTTACGAATTAATTTTGAAATTAAGATGCCCTTTAAATTCATCTTGTACATTTAAATCTAAACCTACCATCATTTGACAATCACATTTGAATACATAACACCTGCATAGGGACCACTGTGCACAAAGCGCTATAAGCCGCAATAGTGGCTCAAGTAAGTGTGTCGCGTTCCAGGATCAACCTGTGTATATCCGGTTCCGGCATAATTGCGTCGACTGCCGAGAGGCAACCATCTCTCGTCAGTCGACATTCTATTGGACCCTAATCCACTTATCATCAGATGTATCCTACATCATTACACACATCATTATACACATTGTGTGACCGTATAAAAAAAGCACAACCATAATCTAAAGATTCGAACTTAATCACTTTACTAATTCCGTATCCCAGCTCTAAAACATCAGATAAAACACCCAAGACGTTTAATATCTTAAAAGGATACTTAATCACTCCATTCGCCGTTTATCTGGAATTATCTGCCAACTTCACACCGACATAGGTTGTCAGTGTGTTAATAATTCATGAAATAGGACAAAGGTTAACGATGTTAATTACTTTATTATACAAATGCGGCCTAAATTTGATCCAGAATAAATTAAATATTATAAACTGTAAGGGTTTTGTCGCTAAATCCTTCAAGTTTCTATGTATTCGTATCATTGTTATATGTAGTTTTTTGTTCAACGCGTATGAAGTTTTTTATTGATTCTGGAAATATCTGCTTTAGGCTACATTGTCTCGGGAACAGATATTTACGTGGTATTTTTGAATCGCTAAACGTCTTTGGAAACAAAACATACAAGTTATTGATTAACACAAAAATGGTTTTCTACACGTTAAACATGGAAAGAATTTATTTGTTGTAAATTTACTCACACTGAAGTATTAATAGACTTGAGCATATTTAGAAAGCTTAACCAGAGCGACTACATAAATATTCAATGTAATGAAATAAATTAGTAAAATTAATTCGGACCATTATCCGAGAAAATGTACGAAAACAAGATGATGATCTTGATAAATTCATTTAACGATGAATATTTACCCTCGCAACGCCTGTGATTAATTCTTGCAATTTCCACAGTAATCCGAAGTCCCTCTTTCCTCCACAATTTATCACGAGTTTAATTGGCGTGATCGATAGAACGGATAATTCCTTTTAAACGTTAAAAACTCTTTTTTTTCTAAATTACCAAAATCTATCACTTTCATAAAGTGTCTACACGAGTTGGGATGAACTCTTGATTGATTAACTAAAGTTGGATGAGATCTAAGAATATTGTACCTTGGAGCCTGTACCAAAATGTCTTTTGAAGTTATTGTAGATGTAATTAATCCGGGAGGTTGATGAGTTTTTTTTTTTGCCATTCTTGAATGATATTAGGTATTATACATTTATAATATATTTAAGAAAACGGTGGAATCTGATGAAAAGTAATTTAATAAATATTATTTTTATAGCTTACATTATAGGTGGAGTATATTCTGTTTTTTATGTTTAACAAAACGATTTTTTATCGCTTTGACCTATGAAAATTCAGTAAAACGAATTAAAATACATTTTAACATAGGACTAGGCACAAACCAAAACATTTCTCGAAAAGCGAGGTAGTCACACCCGACACAGCAACTCTAGGCCTGACTAGACAGTGGAAAGCATTAAAGCGATGCAGCTCGATGAGCATACCAAGCAATGAAGCACGGCATATTTTTCTTATGATTTTAATCAGAGCTCAGCAAAATGGCTTTCATACACCTGATGATATGTATTATGAATATCAAAATGTCCTTTAAAGTTATTGTATATGTAATTAATCAGGAAATTAAATGTATGGTATAAATCATTTCATCCATGAAAACGCACTCCATACTTTCCCCAACCGCTTACAGTTTGCGCAAGCGGCATGAATGCACACGCACAATACGATGGATAGCGTCCACACTGAGGCTTGAATCAGTCTCCTTACCTCGCGACACCCCCTCTCAAAAAGTGGTTGTGCGCGATTTTGTGGATGATCTGTAACTCTAATCGTTAAGTGTAACCAAGAATTCTCGAGTCGCCAGGATCAAACTAGCTAATTTAAAGGTATATTAGTGATTATATCCTTTGCAATAAATTACGTGATCCCGACTAATCCCAGCTTATTCGGATACTGCGGTATTTGTCTTGCTTTTAAGGCCTCGAGCCTGGCTTTTAGCGTATAACTGAAAAAGATATTGTACAATGACTTTATCTATTATGAACGCTGTATTAAAATATGAAAGGCAGTATTTTGGTCAAGCGTTCCGTACTTCAAAAGGAACCCTTATAGAATCACTTTATTTTTCGCCAGTCCGTTTGTCTGTCAATACCATTTTTGTTAGGAACGCGTAGGTTATCAAGTTGAGATATATTATAAATACTATATATACCAAATACTCAAGTCTATGATCTCTTACAACTGTGACAAAATCAAACTTATAAGTCAACACGATCAAAAGATATGAACGTTTATGTCATCTACTCTGCTATTTCATAAGGGAATCAAAGTTTATGGAGTATTTCCCGTTGACCTAGAATCATAAAATTTTGCAAGAAACAGTGTCTTACAGCACATGTAAAGAAAACTTGAATAACAAAGCAAAACGAATTTACTATTACAAACTTATTATTTGCGATTACTGCAAGAAACCGTGTCTAGGGAGTTAAGGTTATAGCTCAAGGTCCATTTTCATACATTTTGTTTCACCTTTAATCTGGGTAACTAAACAAGTATTGGCAAGTAAAGAATTTAAATTCACGTCTAGTTAGTGATTAGTTCTCGCAGTTGAAAGAAAAACGTAAAAATAATTAATAATCATGGATATTTCGGCCTTTAAAATGTAATATGACATGATATGACATGATATATATATATATATATATATATATATATATATATATATATATATATATATATATATATATATATATATTATAAATTATGCTGTAACTGAATGACGAGTTTTGGTTGTGTATTTTCAAAAAAAAATTACTCTTGGCACCGAGCCTAGCTACCTACCTAGTTAATATACTTAATGGATAAATATTTCTTAATTTAATACGAAAATGTGCTGTTACAATGAAACAAATAGGTAAGTACGAACTGTATTGGACTTTTTTCTAATACAATAAGTTTTATTTTCGACCGAAGCGATTTTCCCATGACGGGTCACGATATTGACTGGCCATTTGGTGTATTAGGGTAAGGTGAAAAATTATCTACCTGGCAACTCTATCGTAGGAAAGCTCTTTATTCACCTTTATATTTGCGTGATATTTTATGACAAGGTAAATATAAAAAGATCGTCTTTTTCATATTGACTGAGTAAAAAGATCATACTGTATAATATGCGGGATCTATGATCTCTAGATTGGTGTGTCTTTGGAAATTCCTGGAACGAGCCTTTATGATGGTATTTTACTATGCGTAGGTAGTCGCTATAGAGTGAAGAACATAATAGCTTATTCAACGCCTCCATACCAGATAATTACTTCAACTAAGTACTTAGTAGAGAAGCTAAATAGTTATTAACATTTCTGTTATGATGAAAGTAAATAAAAATAATTATAATTTTTTTTTTAATATACTGTAATATACAAGTTCTTTTTTGCTTTGAATGACGAGACGAGCTTGTCGTTCGCCTGATGGTAAGCGATACGACCGCCCATAAACAGTAGAAACACCATCTAACACCTTGAATAACAAAATATTGTTTGGTATTCCACTGCGCTCGCCATGCTGAGACCTAAAATGTTAAGTCTTACTATGTCCAGTAGTTACACTGTCATTACCTTCAGAATTACCCTTACAAAGCTCAAACATTGAAAGTAGCTTATTACAATCACATAGATAATAAACAGATTCTGTAAGTATCATCAGTTAATATGAAATCTATCCAAATTTTAAATGTCGAACATTAATTAGCACAATGAGGCGGACGTAGCAGCTCAATTGGCAAATTTTGGCAGCTTTACACCAATTATCCAGGACTACTATGCCATACGACCATATATAAACTGCTAGATAAAGGCCTCTGGATGCTAGCCAAATACAAATAATGAATACAATTTATGATTAGTTTTCATTCTATATCATAGTTTACTTTATCATCTAATACATGGAGCAAAATTTTGAATGCAACAGATAAAGCATTTCATAATTCATGCCCCTGTTTTCGATATTGAAACTACAAAATTTTCTAAGAAATTAAATATTACAAAGAACATCCAAATCTCATATGTAAAATTAATAACTTTTAGAGAATGCGTAACACTGGCGTATTCCCAGCTTTTACAGTCCACGTCGAATATAAATGATCTTTGGAGCTTCATATCTGCGTAGTGCCTTTGTAAATGTTAGAGAAGATAGTCAGTTTTGTCTACAACATGAATCGAAGGGCCTATCACAGAAAACCGGCGTAATGTAGCTTTATCATTGTTGAGTTTCCGATGAGCAGTGATTAACACTTACTCATACTTTCACAGTACTCGTATCTATTCCATATAGGCAACAAACCGCCGACAAAATGTACGTATACATTCGGACACCATTTTAAGTAACCGTCACAGACTACCTTAATGATTTAGATACGACGGCTTTAGTTTGAATGGCGGTTATGCCGTTCAGTGTTCATTTACACTAATGATGTTTGAAGTTATTGTATTTAAGTATTATTTTAAAAGGTTACAGTGTAAAGTGTTCTTTCAGTGAATTTGTTAGGAGTGACTTTATGAACAAGTTTGGATATTTGTTAATGAATCATGCAAAGTTTATTAAATAGGATTGAAAGAAATATGTCACCCAAATAAATATTGTTAGCTAGATTAATATTATTTACTTTTGATGGAGCGGTCAATAGATTATTATTCCATAAATTGTCTCATGTAATGAAGTCGGGACCTAAACCTCGTTATTTAATAAAGAACCAAATACATTTATAATTTAAATAACAATTTAGTACTAGAAAATTATAGTTAAAATCTCAGAAATACATCATAAAATAAATCTCTATTCTCCAAACGCAATCATCTCCAAGTTTCTGATATTGAAATCAATTTTACGTTTTAATAGAATTACGTGTCAAACTCCGATCTGATCACATAAATCTACGAGAGTTTAAATTTGAATAGTTTATGGCGGTTGTCGGTAAATCACTTACGAATCGTTGTTTGTGGGTTAAAACTAGGCATATAAATTTGAAGGAAATCACGTTCTGTCGGTATAAATCCGGACTGCCAAACTACTAACAATCCGAGAAGATCCTGGTAAATAACGTAGATTAATCGCATTACTGTTGCAAAAGTTTTGAATCTCGAGTAAAGTTATTGTAATTGCAATAGTATTGTGAGGTCTCTAACAATTTGTATCTACTCGTGTTGTCAAGTACGGATGTGGAAGGTCGATAATCATGATAATAATTCGCTTCGTTGCATTGTTGTAGCGGTATTGTACTTGGGCTGTGAAAGTTCTAGATTCCAGCCTAGGTTGGATAAACAATTGTGACTTCTTGTGGTTTAGAATTTGAGTTTGTTGATGAATTATTCTCAACTGAGACTCGTGCTGCTCTGCACTATTGTGTTGATAGTATAATTTTAAATAACGCTCTTAGATTTACCCTATATAAGTCACTATAACCTAACCTAAATTGAAATTGAACGCATATTGAATGTAAAGTCAAATGTTCCTCTAGCTTTCCTCCAATTCAGTCAATTAAAGTGCGCAATAACTCAAATGCAAGAGATATCTCATGTATCTCTATCAGAACTAAAGACATTAAAGATATGAAAACATAATAAATGTACAGAAGAAAATCACTTTGACTACTTATAATTTGAAAAGTTTTTAAAATGATTTTCAATACTTTATGAAAAATCTATGCAATCTTCATAAAAAAGCAGCATATCGGTTAAAGTAGATACAATAGCTGGACGAACTCGTAATAGACTTCATATATTTTTTAATATGTGTATTAATAAATTATAATTCTATCAATGGTTAGCTAGTAATTATATTTTTCTTGCGAGTAATACTTGCGCCTTAAATACTTATTTGTACTTGGAAAAGTCTAGAATTCACGAACATTATTATATGAAAATACGTTACCATTAATAACGTAAATGGTACTTAGTTAGGATAAATCAAAGCGCTGATTAATTAATCACAAATGAATATATACCGCTGAACAGACACTAGTCATTAGTTCAACGTCGGATTCATATTTCATCCCACCTCACCTGTTTACGGCAAAAGGAAAGTCCTTTGTCTGAGAATATTATCGGCAACGAGTTTCTACTTCATCTAAGAATTAATTTAGCATTTAGAGTATAGGAATTAATAGAATATTCGTTGTCTTTATTAACTGACTTCAAAAAAAGGAGGAGGTTCTCAATTCGACTATGTTTTTTTTTTTGTGTGTTTCACGCGATTACTTCGCTAATTGTGGACGGATTATCGAAATTATTTTTTTGTTATAAAGCGGATACTTCTGAAGTGGTCCCATAGGCACAAGTCAGGATCTGATTATTGGATCCTGGAGAAATCGAGGGTAACCCTCGAAATTGATTAAATGTTTGTTTGATTAGTATCAAATATCATATTGTAAGTCCGCCACAAAAGTAGCTGAAGAAATTCAAATCCCTTAATATTTTGGGTGTATTGTTAGGAATGGGATATACTGCAGAGTAATAACGCCATGAGAATTTATATACAGAGCAGACTTTATTTACTATTAACTGAGTTTTACGCTACATCGTATGTATCATAGTTACACCATTTTTTTGTTCTCATTATTTTCCATCGCTATGGAAACTACAATGACATTTTCTATATCAGCCAGCTAAATTGATATAATACATATAAAACCTTCAACATGTATCAACAATAATATTTATTCACTAAAATAAAATTCAAAAGATTTAATTTATTTTGGGTGAAAAAATGATAATTTGATTAAAGTCAATGTATAGAAGCGGTTTGAAGTGTTTAATTTTTTCAGTATTTTTTTGGTAGATTCAACTTGCTTCTGTATAATACTGACTCACTGCAGATAGAGAGTCTTTTCGAAATAGGCTTCACGGGATACCCCGGGACTTCATGGATAACCTTTTATATTATTTAAGTTTCCTGATGATTCTTTTTACTTAAAACATTTAATATTGTCAACATCTAGGTGGAGAGAAATCAAGAATCGGCTTATTAAGTCAATACTTGGTGAAAATGAAAGAATGGATAGAGTTAACAAAGTAATAAGTATGATATTAAATAGCTGAGAATAATTTAGAAAAAGATAATATATAATAAATCAGCCCTGTATTATATACTGTCCCACTGTTGGGCACAGGCCTCCTCTACTACTGAGAGTGATTAGGCCTTAGTCCACCACGCTGGCCTAGTGCGGGTTGGTAAACTTCACACACCTTCGAAAATTCCTATAGAGAATTTCTCGGATGTGCACGTTTCCTACGATGTTTTTATTCACCGTTAAAGCAAGCGATAATTCAAAAAGAATACACACATAATTTTATAAAAGTCAGAGGTAAGTATGTGCCCTTAGGATTTGAACCTGCGGACATTCGTCTCGGCAGTCCGTTCCACAACTAACTAGGCTATCGCCACTATCGCCACGCCACTAGGCGGAGATAGGGTGAGCATAATTCATTAAAATTAGACTTTAATAAAGTATGCTCACGCCAAATAAACTAAAATATATTATTTAATAAAAAATGATTTTCTAGAATATTTTTAAGTAAAACGTGAAAACAAGAATTTAAAATCTTTCAGATTAAAAAATCTTATTAATTACCTTAATAGTTCACAACATACTTGGATAAGTTAAATCGATCCCAAGAGCGCTGTTAAACGCAACATTACAAAAGAACACAGATTTACTTTATTAGTCAGAATAAATATGAATAACTGAATTTCTTAATCGGAACTGGTGTTAGTAAATTTCATTTTACAGTCCACATTATTCCGCGATCTGATTTAAATAAGGGCGAGGCTTAACTGTTTAATTATGCGTAAAGTCTGTTGAATTATGTTTTGACTTACATTTCTTCATGCTACCACTAATTTAACAACCGACTCGACATTATGTAAATGTAATTTGTAGTACCAAACGCATGCATATTCATTTATTTTAACATAACTCTTTACATACATAATATTTGAGGTAATTAAGTGCGTATAAATGTTAGTGAAAGAAATGTTTATGTATATAAGTTTGCAAATTACTATTTAAAGATTGCCAGAGGTCCTCTGGCTGTATATTTTTATTTCTATGTATTTTCTTTTTCTAAAAATATTTACTGTGCAGACACAGAAAATTCACCATATTAGAGATGTTCTACGTAGAGAT
This sequence comes from Manduca sexta, assembly GCF_014839805.1. Lineage (NCBI taxonomy): Eukaryota > Metazoa > Arthropoda > Insecta > Lepidoptera > Sphingidae > Manduca > Manduca sexta. The sequence continues at coordinate 8,667,825 of NC_051125.1, read as the reverse complement.
AGACAACTTCTTTGGATTACTAACCAATTTTTATTCTCATAATCTTACATACCTGAGTAGTTATACGAATTTTGAGGGTATATGAAGTCTGCCAATCCGCACTAGTCCAGCGTAGTGGACTAAGTTCTCAAACCTTCTCAGTAGTAGAGGAAGCCCATGCCCATTGCCCAATAGTGGGACAGTATGTAATAAAGGGCTGATGATATTATATGTGTATTAAAAGACATCAAAACTTAAGTTTATTTAAATAAGTTGACTGGAGGGCTTATTTAATGTTATATTAAATATTCTAAATGTGCCAGCTATCCAAATAAGATATAATTAGTAAAGCGTCGCTAACAGATATTACTGTTAAATAAAACAATTTATATGAACCCTTTTTATGAACTCTACAATGAAGTGAAATACTTTTAACGAGCTTCACTTAATTGAAACTTATGTAACTATAAATTGCTAGAAATTTTGTGGTTGTCTTGAAGTGACAAAACTTTTTTTTTATCGCTTTGAATGACGAGACGAGGTTGCCGTTCGCCTGATATGTATAATATGACTGCCTATAAATAGTAGAAACACCATCCAACACCTTGAATTATAAAGTATTGTTTAGTATTCCACTGCGCTCGCCATCCTGAGAGATGAGATGTTAAGTCTTATTATGTCCAGTAGTTACACTGGCTACAATGTTCTTCAAACCGGAACACAATAATGACTACACACTGCTGTTGGCCGCAGAAATAAACATCGTGGCGGTATCTACCCAGGCGGACTCTCACATATGAGAGACCACCAGTAAACAATTACAAAATTAGTAAAACTCGCATTTTACTGATTTTGTAATATTGCTATAGTCGTATCCTGAGATTTCTTAAAAGGAAGTAGTAAGTACGACGTAAATTAATAATATTTTTACGTAGATCGTTTTATCCTTTCTCTTCGAGGTATTTTATAATAGCATGATCTTCATAGAAGTCTATAAGGGTTATTTAACAACTTTTATAGTACTTATACATACACACATTTATCCCCGAAGGGTTATGCAGAGGTGCAACCAAGGCACCTATTTTTCGCCAAATGTGTTCCGTCCCATGATGTGATAGGAGGCGAACCTATCGCCTTATCAGGCACTAATTCCGGACTGCGGGCTGATACTGATACTGACTTATATCCGTCAAGATAGCGACCACCGTACACAAGCTGCAAAAACCCGGCATAGTGGCCCACGTAAGTCTATCATGTTCCGAAATCAATCTGTGTATTTCCGGTAAGGCCGGCATAATTGTGTCGATTGTCGAGGGGTAATCATCACTCGTCAGTCGATATTCTATTGAATCCCACTCCACTTACCACCAGGTGCAATGGAGTCATTTTACCGTGCTCGGATAAAAAATCAACACGGCATGGACACTGCTGCTTATAACTATCTAACACCAATAAGGCTAGTAGTCTATTGTTAGAGCATTTATATCTCATTTTATCCAGTGATCCACGTCATTTCGTGCGATTTAAATAAAACATCTTCGACTTAACGCACCTGTGTTCTTGCTATAAAAGCTTCAATAGCGTTAAGAAAACAAATCTAAGGTTGCTCTACTGAATTATTATTCCAGTCAAGCCTTAATCCGAAATCCGGTGATCGAATTTGAATCGAATTGAAAAAGCCATAAAGTTATTTGTTATTTTCACGAAATTAACAAATCTGAAAAATATTTTTTTAAAAAAATTGTTGCGTTCGATAATTAATCATTACCATAAATGTTTGATTTTTCAATTCGTGAATATTTTTTACGCGTGAATTCTCTGGTTTATCACGATCCAGTCCATTGAATAAACCCTAATATATCTCCTTTTTATTTATAACTTCAATTTCCTTTGTTTCATAATACCATTAATTCTGTTTGTTCTAACCTTAAATTTTGTTTTAGCCATTTTACATCATAAATAACGTGGGAATGACGTTTTATCGAAAACCAGTCAACAGGTGAACAAAATATGAATTTGAACACGCTTGTTTGGATCGCAAGCGCGAAATATAAACTAATTTGTTGAATATCGGGAGTTTTGGGCACGTCTGTTCCGTTGGCACAGATAAAACAAACACGGTTTGAAAACAATTTATTTTATTTACGTGCAAATTTCGACGCCATTGGCTCTCTTAATCCCAGTAGCATGACTATTAAAAATGAATTGAAATTATTTTGGGGTGTTGTTTGTGATTCGTATTGATAACATTGGTTTTGCATAAGGTCAGGGGGCCTATTCTGTGTATCATTTTGTTATGCGTTTTAATCGAAAGACAGCTTTGATAGCTGTATATGTAATTAGGGATTTTTTTAATCTAATTATCTTTTAATTATCTATGCGGCTATCGTAATTGTCCTTGGAACAAAACGCCCGTAATTGTAAAAATAGGGATTCGCCCCTATAGACGTACTATCATCCCTGATTTTATGTTTTATTCTGTGCATGTAAGCATATTATATTAATTAATAAATAAGATTTATCTGCAACGTTTGTTGGCAGCTTTAGGGCACACACATAATTCTTTTTAAAGCTCGTCTTATTTACAGTAACACGCTCTTATGTTACCTGTGACACTTATCCGCTCCATTCCTATCCTTAAAGATTGGCAGTCTTCCACGATTTGCCGGTTACTGAGAATATATCAAAATGTCGCTCTCCCTAATGATTGATTTCAATTATACGAGCTTTGGATACTACTCTAAAGATTACATTAAATTTGTTTTAGTACGCATTAAAAGTGAAACGAATATTTTGTTAAAAATAATTTGTAATCATTTTAATATATTTCAGGTTTTAGACAATTTACCACGTATTATTTAATTGTTACGTAATACTTATTGACAGTGATTTGTTGTTAAATATAATATATTGTATGTTGCAAAGCATATACACACGTTGACCTTTTTATAAGATATCTTATAAATATAATTTTACTTTGGTCATAAACAAAAGTTAGAGTTCATTTATTTACGCTAACTGCGAATACGGAACTTCATATGAACAGGTTATATTTTTCAGTAGGTATAAAACTAGTTAGAGAAGCGGTGATAGCCTATTTGGTTGGGAAACGGACTTCCGAGACGAATGTTCGCAGGTTCAAATCCCCTTCTAAAAAAAATATTGTTTTATGTGTATTCTTTGTGAATTATTGCTTGCTTTAACGGCGAAGGAAAACATCGAGGGGAAACCTACATACCTGAAAAGTTGTCTATAGGAATTTTGAATGTGTGTCAAGTCCGCCAATCCGCACTAGGCCAGCGTGGTAGACTAAGGCCTAATTCCTCTCAGTAGGAGAGGAGTCCCGTGCCCACCAATGGGATAATATACAAGGCTAATATTATTATTATTTATACTATTATAAAACTACTTTACAGTTAACTTAATGTACTATGATACATATCATGAACGCGCAAGTTACTCTGTTATGGGTTCAAGGCTAAAAAAACTACTAAACCGATTATGATAAAATTTGGTAAGGAAAACGCTTCTTGATTGTAAAGAAAGGATAGGCTACTTCTTAAAATATTAGTTTCAAATGCAGATGAAGCCGCGAATAATGTCCAACGCGTAGTATGATCTAGAAATGTAATAAAATGGATGTAAAGAACTGCTGAAAATTGTTATTTAAAATTAAGTTCAGGTTACTTCAATACAAAATTAAATAATCATTTTATTTCTTTCAGTGTTGCCAACTCTCAGCTCGCGCAAACCGCACTAATTAAATGCTGACTTAGTTTTTCATTTGAATTTTAATTGTTAAGCCTCCACCAACGGTCTTCATTGCGTCACTCACTTTAAAAACTTTTGTTTTCTTTATATTGGTTATATATTTAATCCAAATATACTTACTATAGAAGATTCATATTACGATTATCCATTCTACATTTAGGTAGATGTAAATTCTATCGCTCATTAGTAGACGAAACCTTTATATATTAAATCATTTAACATTAGTTTACGTATCATTTTGTTTAAACCCAATCATTGGTTATAAAGTAATAACTATTACAAAACTATAGAATTTAATTGTTTTTATTTGAAACTAGCTTCTGTGAAAATGTTTTTCCGGAATGAAAGCGGCGCTTTATATTTTTAAAGGATATTATACAATACATTTATAATAAGAAGTATATATAATGTATACTTAAATATATATACAAATTTAAGTATGTATATACGACGTATTTAATAAATAATATAAGGATTTACTACTATATTACCTTAGCACTCAGTAGTGTAGCTAGATAACGTTCTATAAATTAGCCTCTACGAACTCATTTTTTTTCTCTTTATGATATTAAAGTACTTACAATTAATTCTGCGCTTCTAAAAAGAGAAAAAAAAACCGTGTATTATACTTTTTTCAATAACATTAACATCTCAAATTAAGTTTATCACTTCATATCTCTTACTTGTCATGATCTCTGCTAAATAACCATTACATGTTGTTGGCATCAGTCCAATTAGTGATCTGGGTAAAATTTATGATCAATACAAATTGATCGTAAGCGTAGATTGATGAAGGAGAAAATTGGAAACATTTTAATTCAAAATTATACACGTATCTTGCAGATTTTATTGCAGACCTTTATACATATTATAATATTCTCCACATATTTAGATATATTGCAACTATGGCTGCTCTTGTATCGGCCAAACAAAAATAAATGTAGGGACCTGCAGCAAAGAACATATAGCTGATGTGAAACCCCAACGCTCTATGAAATCTGCAGGCACTGAAAACTCTGAAGGAGGCTCCAATCACTATCTGCGACTAGATATTACACAAATCCTTGCCAAAGGACACCGATTCCTGCCTGGATTCATGACACTATTGAAATTAAAAAACATTAAAATTTTAATAGAGAAGTTGGTTGGAAAATTTTAAAATTTAAAGCCACAATAAAATTCATAAAATACTTTTATCTTAATGTCTAACGTAAGTCATATCTTACAAACTTCCAAATATGTACCAATATTAGCATGTCCCTTTCAGAATTTCATAAAAGTAGACGCCACACTCGGTAATAATGAGGTGCCCAAAATTCTTTCACAACATTAATAAAGGGTGAAACGTTGGCACGAAGACGCATGACCTCATATGGGTCACAGAATTCCAATGACGGATTTTCTGGAACTAATGACCGTTAATGTGACCTTTGGTAGAATAGTTCTGACATTGACTTGTTTTAACACGGGCTAGCTATTTTATTAAGGACTGTGGACGAAAATATTCAAATTTGGAGAGAAATTTGAGTTTATTTTTTTTTTTAATGTTAATTGGATAAATTAAATTACGTTTTAATTTTCAAAAGTCATCCATCATTATGATTTTCAATTAATAAAAGATGTTTTGGCCCTAGTATAAAAAACAGGAGTTATGATGATATATAACAAATCAATTCCATAATGTTCAAGTAAATAAATATAAAAGAGCCAAAAATAAAAATATATTAAACCGGATAAAATACCCGAATTTTCACGTAAATCTTTTCTGTTTTTAAAATATTTAACGGTAGAAAACTATTCATCTAAATTAATGGATTTTCGTGGTAAATAAGGAGGTGGTAACGCAAAATGTGTTACCCTGCTGAGCGGATGTTTTATACATTGAACTTCCATTAAGATAGTAAAATTATAATATCTAGACGTCGCTTGCAACTCCACACGCGTGCAGGACCGCCTTTCACAAAATAAGTTAAGTTTAATAAGTTGTGTTGCATATAATATATAATGTTTTCTCCTGGTTGTTTATATCGTTCTTATCTCTCTTAAGTCATGTCGGATTACTGTCTCACCAGACTATGAGAATGAAGCAACACGGTGCACCTGTGTAGTGCACGCACACTTGAGCACTTTATCTCATGCTTTCCTGGCTGGTTGACCCACCGGTCCACCGTGGTCGAAATTCGGTTAAAAGAGATTCAAGCGTATAATAATATGCATTAAGAGGTGGGAATTTATATCTGCGAGACAGTTTCTTAACTAATGGAGATGTTATCGAACATTATGATAGCAAAAAACCGTATTATATTCAAAATAAATATTATTAAAAAAAAGTGAGGTCCAATAGTAAGTACTCGTCTGAAGCGGATAAAAAAAAATATAACCAATATCAAATTAAAACGAAAAATATCGCTCCCAAATCCTTACATGATGAGCTTCATGTACTATTAGAAAAAGCAATTTACTCTAATCTTCTAAACGCTTACGAAATTAATGTAAATCCTTTTGAAATAGAAAAATACACGAAGGGAGATATTCAATTAAATTCATGCGAAACTGCACAGTGGAGATGCCGTTAATCAGAGGAATAGCAGCGGAGCTCAATCATTGAAATAACATGGATTACCAAGTGAAAGCAAATGGAATGTTTAATCGCACTAAATATTTCAATATTAAATATCTCGAGGCTCCGAAAAATAGACGATTCCAACTTAAATTGATCTTACTATCGATACCAAGCCGCTTTGAATGTGAGAAGTTGACAGGTAAAATCTGCTCTGATATTTGATTAGTTTTAATATACAATTTCGTGTTGAATTACATGATGATTTATAGATATTTAGCATTATTGATAAATTAATGTTTCCTACAGACCGTACTATAACAGAGTATAATGTTTGTTGTTCATCCAACAGTTTTTGAGTATTTATCTAGAAAAGTGTTATTATTATTAACAGTCTCTCCAACCTTGTCACCATTATGAACTTTATCATAGGTTACGACAAGTTTTTAATTATTTATATCTTAGACGTCGACAACTCCCGCCTTTCTAAATTAAAAACATCTACCCAGTGCCGGATTTATATTTTTTATGATTGTAGGCCACTTTATTTCCGCCGCCCCATGTAAGTAGATTTATGTATGTAGATTTCTAAAATACTTAATAATTTTCCATTTGTTTATATTATGGAAGGCACCAAAGTTAAATAAACGAATGATTAATTAAATCGAGTGAGCTTCCTCTGAAATCTGCCGCCCTTAAGAGGCTACCGCCCATAGACCGCGGCCTATACGGCCTATTTACAAATTCAAAACTGCATCTACCTAGACAAAGATCAATAACATATTACATAACTATTTTACTAGCAATAGGGAAATCTTGAATTGAGTTTTGTTTTTATTGCCCCCATTTGGCAAGTTCGTAGTTGGCTTCAGTTACACAGCCTCGGTACATCTGGTGACCTCGGAATTTGGTCAATAGCCCGGCGTTACGACTGTTTGAACTTCCGCAATCCTAATTCGAAGTGTTTATTATAATTCAGTCAGATTCACATATGGTGTGCCTTTTACGTTACTATTGGCTTTATGTCTGCAACATCATTATTTTCTCTTAAATAATTATTTTTTTCTATAGAAGAATGCATGCTATAGTTTAGCTTTAATTCCTTTCTGTTCATTGGAAATGATGTAATTGAATACCTTCATAGATTTTTGTTTGATTCGAGTAAATCTTCAGAACGTAGACGATAGTTAAACAGCTATAGAACTTTTAATATACAACGGAGCACGTTAAATGTGAAAATATCGTAAGCAGAGGTAATAAAACTGCGAAGAGATAGACACGTGCAGTTCTCATATCTACAGTAAAAAGGGAATAATGTACGCATTTAGAACGTCCATTAACTTAAGAATATCTTCGAGACCTTTACAGCGAATCACTTTAAATTATTGCTTGTGTAAGGCCAAAGTTTAAAATATATATGGTATTTAAATGCATACTTGTAAGCAATTATATTTATTTTAAGAAAATGTTGTGTCATCGCTGTCATTGAGACTTTAAATAAGTATAATTTATGACAATTTGACAAACTTTGCTACGAAGCATCACATGTATCCGTCATGATGATTTTAGCTTCTCTATTCAGTACGAAGTTGACTTATCTATTTTATTATTTTTATCTTGTTAGTGACCGCACTCACCACATATTTCTGATGCGAACCACAAATTGAAAAGAAAAACATTTTTAAAACATTGTTCAAGTATAACCCTTGAGAACAATACGTCGCATCACTTTTCAGGTACTAATCCGACTGCCAACGTGCCTCACTCGCTATTTTCAGGATTATGAAATAGGACCCCAAATAGCAGGCGGTTGAAGTGACTTAAAAGCATTTTGGATGCACCCTTGAGATGTGGTTTTAGTATAAAATGTATTTTTTTGTCGGTGGCTTTTTGAAACAGCTTATTACTTTTCTATCCTTGCATTTAGCAAGTCAGTTATGCCGGCTTTTTATTAAATTATTGTAAATAGCGTTTATATTCTATTATGATTTCTTATGTTTACGAGAATGTTACGACATTGAAATAAAGTTATTTGCGTTTTTATTTTACAATATAACTGTCCGCTCCGTGACCACGAAGGCTGCAAGTCTTCGAAACGTCAATAGAAAATAATAATATAAAAACGAGATAACATCCGTAAAATACTTTTATTTCAACTACTTTATTTATTCTAATCAAGTTTTACTTTTCTTTCCAATATGGCTACATGACTATAATCAGAGATATCTAACTTAATTCTGGATGTTTTTACTGCTCTGTATGTGTTGTTATGGAGCTCAGTACCAGATGAGCACTTTACTTGTTTTTTCTTTACTTTCATAACCTTGTGCCCTTAATGTAGGATTTTAATAAAGGTTGCACGTGGATTGAGCTTTATAGAGTTTCTATGAAAAACTTTTTATAGGCACGGACTTCTTTCCTCGTGGCAATTGTAAATGGCAAAGGTGTATTGAACAGTTGGCTTCAATTCAAATAAATAATAACTGGATTTATCGGTAATATAAAAAAGTTAGTTTTTGTAGATTATGAAGAGTGCCACGCCCTAGACAATTATTAAAAAACAAATAGTATCCAGGTTAAAAGGGCCTGTTTCATTAATTTGATTTTAGGGGGTTTGCGAGTTGCCACCAGCGCATCAATTTTTAGCCAAGCGTGAACACACTTGACTAAAAATACGTCCCACGATTTGATCTCCCTATCGTCAAATCGAGTACAAGATCCAGATTCTAGGCTGATACTGAACAGAAAAATCTAATACCATTTCTCTCGACTCGGGATTCGAACCCAAATCGTCAGACTGGTGCCTTACCACGCACGCAATACAACTACGCCATCGAGGCAGTTACCTTATTTGTATTAAAAATGTATTTATACTATAAATCATAATTATAACCATTAAATTAATTAATCAACATTTCAAGAAAGTTATGGTTTCAATTTATATAGAAATAACGAGGTCAGTTCATTTCTGAGGCACCATACACAGCTAATGTCAACTATACAGGCTATGTGGTATGTAATTAAGTTGCAATTGCGCGTAACTCGATATTCTTTGAAGTAGGTTTTCGCTTGTATGTTAGGTTGCAATTGAAGCAAGGTTGAGATTCGTTGAATGAAAGCCATTATGGCAAATTAAAACATAAAATAAAAGACATTGAAATTTATTGAAAATATTATATTTCACCGACATTGTTTTCCAAAGAATACTGGGGTGATGCTCTATTTGTTGGGTACAGCAAACTAATTATTAATTAAATTAATTATGAAGCTAGAGTTGGATTAAGGAGAACTATGAAAAGTTAGACTAAGAACAAAATCGTTCCGATTAAAAATTTACAGCATTTTATAAAAAAAATTTATAGTAAATACCAAATTGGCGTATGTCAGTTAAAAGAAAAAAAAAACATAAAATGCGATTACCCTGTTAATACAAGGAAATATACCAACAGTAACTTCTTTCAAACCTATAAATATTTTACGGTGAGTGAAATATATTTCGTATTAAATGCGTAAAATGAAAAATTTCATGTGAAAAAAGCAAGACTGGCTTAGTAATTTCGTTATAGCATTTTGATTTGATTGTCTTGCAATTTTTTTTGCACGCTAACTTGATTTCTCACATAAAGAACATAGTTAATTGAGTACAAAAATATAAAGGCCTATTAAATCATAGTAAATTAAACATAGTCCCCAAATTTACTTTTACTAAGATTTTCTAGTATACTGGTATTTCTTTATACGATTTACTTTAGTGGGTGTTTTCACATAAAACAAGTAATATATTTCGTGATTCGGGCCCTTAATGAAGGGAAATACTAAAAAATATCATTACTTTTTACAATCCGCCATCAATTGCCAATATTATGGTCTTGACCAAGTTTCCTGTTACTTTTATCAAGCGTAGTTTAATGTTTACGAATACATATAAACAGAGGCTTTTTTTCTGGGGGCACGCATTGCCCCCTAATTTTCTATTTATGAAAGTGTTTAAATGGCCTTCTTGTATTTATTTACCTTTAAAGTTGTTTCGAAATTAAAAAAATAACATAAAATAAACAAAGGAAATGTCAAATATGTCGCAAAATTGCCTTTAAAAAGTGAAACAATGAAAGAATTACAAAAAAAAATTAAAAGCTTCTCTTTTAGTGAAAACAGTTTCATCGCTATTGGTTATCCAGTTCAACGGACCACCACTAAATATCTTTAACCCTTAGTAGTATATGAATTCATGGTTATTTAAAAATCATCATTCTTTATTAGCGCGAACAGATTTACGATAAAAATTTGGTTAATATTTGGAGACTGCTTTAAAATTTATATAGCTACCTTAGGCTAATATATTGACAATGAAAGTTACTTTTTATATTGTTACTCACCTATATAAGTACGTTTTATTTCCAAATACATTATGTTTTTAAACAGTAAAATATTTTTGTAACATACATATTTTTTTTTACATACAGCAACGGTAAAGTGAGCTCACTGCACCTGATGGTAATTGGAGTGCGATTTAATAGAATGTCGACCGACGAGAGATGATTATCTCTCGACAGTTGACTCAATTGTGCCGGACTGTTGGAACCGAATGTACTATGGCTGATCCCGTAACGCTACACACTTACGTGGACCACTATGGCGGGCTTTAACACCTCTTGTAAGGTAGTCGCTATCCGGGCGGACATAAAATGTATCCTACCATCACTATATCTTTGTCCCATTGAGTTCAGAACCTAAAATTTTACACCAATCAATGAAATTCATTATTTAAACATTAGGTACGATCAGCAACAAAAGTCGATGAACAGATACTAATTTACAAAACACCTGAACATTGAAACGGATCATAAATCAATTACCAAAGAAGAGTACAGATTAAGGTTATCATATCAATATGAATACCAATGTAAAGGATTGGCTGAAAAAAATATGAAAAAGAAACTGACGTTTACGTTGAATCCTTCGAAGAGAATCTCCTGCCAGAATAATTTTGAATTTCGCATTTGTTCCTTAAACCGGCCAGTGCTCTATAAAATAGGACGTTTAAAATGTAACTAACCTATTCCTATTAATGTTATAAGATTACTTATAACGGAATTATGATATTTTGTCCATACTTAAAAAAATATAATTCTGGTTATTAACTTCAATATATATAAACCTGAAGAGTTTGTTTGAATGCGCTTAATTCAGGAACTGCTTAACCGATTTTAAAAATATTTCACTAATAGGAAGCTACATTACTCTTAAGCGCTATACGCTACTTTCAATCCCGGGTAAATATAAAGCAAGACTTTAGTCCTTGAAAAACTTTTTCACGCAGGCGGAGTAGCGAGCCAAAGCTAGTATGTTATAAAATAACAATTTAATTGAAATTCTGGACTGTTGAAAAAAAAGCTTGTATATAAAACGAAGAATTTGCTAATTTACAGATCATAAATAATTGTCGCTAGTAATGTTTAGCAGTGAATGGTTTGACAGCGTTCAGCTACTTTTGTAGTTCAATTATGTCAAGTTGTTTTGTATGTAAATTAATCAGTAACTTATGGTAAATGATAATGATTAGGAAATATTGGAAACAAATTATGTTCAACGACTTCTGTTGCTGACTGTATCTAGTGGCTAGTATTCAACCCGAGACGTATATATAACTTTTAATGCGAAGAAAATCTATGCAATTTCGATAGCTTTTAAAAACTAACAATCTATACTCACAAAAACCTTTTATTTCACAGCTAATATTTACATATAACATCTGTGGGAGCGGCTTTTAAAATGTTTGCGAAAAAACAGAACGAAATACTTTATATGCAAATAAAAGACTTGATAAGCAATTTTCCTATTCTGGTCAAGTGAGGTTACACTCCATCGCGGCACTCCGGAATGAGGTTGATGCCTTATAACGAGATGACTCCGAGTTGAAAAATATTTATTTTGTTTTAACCACAACAAAGTATAATGAAGATGGTTTAGAAAACTCTAAAGTTCGTAATTTTAAAATATTAATCATTCTAAAATATTGTCGCCGATAATTCTTTTATGTAGTTAATTTTTACGTATTTGCTTACATTGTTTACTTTTCATAGTTCTGGCTATCATCTATAGTCATGGCTTGGGACATTATTTTCTACATCACGAAACCGAAAGTAATATAATTTTGCAACCAGGAGTCATAAAAAACTCGAAAGGACGAGTTAATTGAAACACAAAACTTAAAAAAAATATATTTGTAGACGGTAAAAAGCCTTTTTAATTATAAGCTTTTTTATCTCTTATGATAAGTATCCTTTCTGTACATCATTTACCTTGTGGTTACTCGGTAGGCCGACGACGTCGACGCTGCCCTTTCACAGCCGCGAAGTTTATTTTAGCCTTATGTCGTTCGATTTCAGAAGTCTTTTAAGTAGACAAACAAGGGAAGGGTCTCGTTCGTTGGCCCAGTAGCTTAATACAACTATTGTATTCTGGCTCTATGAGGACCTTTTTTAACAATTTTATAAGGCATTGTTATGGAAGCCAGACGAATGGAAAATCAGGCAGAAAGGTTGTTTGCCACATATATTCGCTCAAGGAAGTAAATTGTACCAATAGCGGAAACGTATTGTTGTACATTATTTTGAGACTGATTATTGACGTTGTATTAGAAATAGGCATATTTAGGATTACGTACCTCAAAAGGAGCCCTTATAGGATCACTTTTTGGCCGTCTGTCTGTCAGTCAAGACACTTTTTCTCAGGAACGCGTAGAGCTATTGTGTTGATATTTACATCAAATACTCGGGACTACGGTATTTATATGGCCGTTTTAGACGCATATTTTGCGATTTCACAAGAGATTCTAAACCTATTAGGTACTTCCCATTAACCTAGAATCATGAAAGGACAATGCCCAAAACCAGGCTATCATTGCGTCAATCATGCGTCTTAACCAAATAACTATGTAAAATCATAATTTTAATTATTACTTCATTTGTATTTATTTCAGTCATGAGCAAATAGGGGTTTTAAAAATATGAAAAAAAAAGTTGTTTAATTGTTGCAAATCAAACACCGGATAATTTACTGCCAATATGGCGAAGTGATACCAATTTATAACCAATTCCCCTTTTAAATGGAATATAAAAGTTAATATGCACACTAAATGTGCTTTTACTTGAATCTATAACATATGGATTAAATATTTTATTCATTAAACAAAAATATTGTTATAAAAAAATATATTTTACTTAATAATTATGACCAAACTCCAAATAGCTGGTAAAAAAGATAAAATATTAATCCTTCTAAAAACAAACAAATGGCGACTTGTACTTGCATTGACAGAAATACTAAAGTCAGCTAAAACATTTCTGGACTTTATTTTTAATTAAATGAATATATGGGTACAGATTATTATTACACTGGCAACTGAAATTAATGACATTTTGACACTTTAGAGTTGTCTGAATGAATTTCATTATTAAAATATTTTACTCATGATCGGAGTGTTATTCTTATGTATTTTAATGTTGAGTCGAGAAATTCATTGTTAAGAAACAAGGTGTATAGTGTGTGTTCCGAACTTTGAGACGGAAGGCTTTTAGTTAGCAATACAATGTCGTCTAGAGCTTAGACCCAGGACAGTTAATCGAGACGACATATCCCGGCGGTGTATTAACTGCACCATTGCGGTGCCACAGCAACGATAAGTATATTTCTTAGACAAGCTATCCAGTTTGTAAGTTATGTAGATTATTATTAACCTACCCACAATGTGGAAATAATCTTGCAAAAACTAAAGAACACAGTTTAACAATAATAATAATCTGAACATGTTTACTCAATTTCTACATTATATTTTAGGTTTCAAGGCTGGAATGAATTTGTGCTGCCTGCTGGAGATCAGTTAATAGAGAGGTTCACAGACAACAACGACATAACATGACCCGACCAGCACTGCAAGAAGTCATTCACTCACTTCAACAGTATTATAAGCGTGTTGCGGCCACATCAAGTCCTTGTCTGTTTGCTGAGAAGCCATATCTATCAAAAATACACATCTATATAAAAATATACATCGGATTTCGTATTTCTTGTTTTATTTTTCTTTTTCTATGATAAGTAACTATTAGCCTAATCAGGCTGTGAAGTTAGTTCCTGGGTTCCTGTTCGATTTCCAGGCCAAGCAACATTTTATCTCGGTGTTTCTGACATGACTTGCCTGAGATCGGAATCCTCCAAAGAGGGTTGGCGTCTGGCATGCGGCCGGTCATAAAAACAAAGCTGAATCTATTCTACAATATGTGTTGATGCCATATTGAAATGAGATAATGGTAGGTGAAAATAAATATTAAGTTAATCCATCTAATAGAATAAGTCATAAGTCAGAAAAATATGTACTTACACAGAGTCGGGTAGTATATGCTCAGTGGGAAAACTAATATTCCGCCATACTATCTTAGAAGTTTTATTGGAGCTTCGTCTCATCAGATATGTTAATACCTATCAGTTTCTTATAAGGGCGATTAAAGCTAAGTGAAAAGAATTTCCAATAATTGTTTATAGCAACATCAAGTAAGTACTGCAATACTGAACTTAATTAGGCACGTAGGTACTTTCTACCGTAAATTATTGCGGTCCATACTTAACCTCAAAATAACCGAGTTACAAAAATTCTGATTACTCCGAACTCCCATCGAATATCCAATTGTTTTCAATTTATATAAGATTTAGAATATATTGCCTATAGTTTAGTGAAGGTTTTGTACAGACGCAAGCGTAGCCCAACTGTCATACAAAAATGGGCATTCTCCTTTGACAAGAAGCAATGTCTAACAGCACAGGTAAAGGGAAAATTGGAAAACTGTAAATATGTATTTTAATAAGAAAAATAAAAATTAATTACTATTACAAATTTATTATTTGCGTTTGGTACAATAACCGTGTCTAAGGATCGAATGTCATAGTTCAGTTTGTGAAGTCTGTACTTACATACTTAGATACTTTACCTACAAATTTGTACAGAATCGATGCGCAAGGCCGACTCGCACTTGTTCTATTTTTAAAAAGTCAGATTATTAGCTTTTTATACCCTTTTTAGTACTTCACTTTACTTTTAAAAAGTTGTTCAGTTCAGTACGTCTAACCTATTTTGACCAGAACTACAGAGCCACAGTACTTTCGCAATAAACAAAATATATTACAATATGCTAGAGACATAGAAGCATCGTAAATTTAACCAATAATCGTGACCATACGCGTAGAATGCGCCACTCATGCATCACCACTAAACAAGTGCATAACAAGTCGTGAGGGCACTCGCATTGTCCCACAAGTCGTGCATTCAATGACATGTGATGTGACTGGCATTCTAGAGAACAAAAACAAATATTTTCAAGTCAATTTACTTGCATCCCAAACGGTATATGTCTATAATTATAACCACACCAGTGGCGAAGGTAAAATTTTTCGAAAGGAATCTGACACAACATATATGTACTAATGCATGAATGCGGTCTACAAATCGTTCTAATGATAATTAGATTCTACAAAAATCACGAAAGGTAATGTCTACATGAAGGGAAGCCGGCAGAAATCGGGTTATGTGGGCCTTTGCCACATACACGTAGATTTAGATATTAATGTGTAGGTATACTATTGAACTGACGATTACTAAACCGATATCAGTTTCTGGTATATTATATGTTCTATACTGTAGATAATATAGGTACTTATACTTCTCTACTATACTATACTACAGATTGAGAACGTCTGCGCGGCGTCAAGTGTTTATTATGAAAGCATAAAAATGCCTATCCGCATCAAATCCTTGGTTATGCATCGTCACGTATACGTTGACAAAAATCATGTTTAATCATGCATGGACATTGATGGTCTACATTCGTGCCAGATTGAATAACAAAAAACTGTTCAACTAAATAAATACTATGAACATTCGACATTTCACTAGTTTGTTTTTGTATTGTATACATTAAGATATAAAAGGCTCAAAGTTATTTTCCCGTATATAAAAGTCGCCAAATTACTCTCTGAAAAGTCCCTTATTTGCCATTGAGAAGGCCATCAGAATTGTTTTAGCCGGTCCCAAGTTTAGTTTCAACAAAAAAATTGACAAACAAATAATGCATGCTTAGTCAGGCAACGTGGGAATATCAAATCACCTCTATTTTAAAATCTTCATTTATTTTTGTATCAGCAATTAGCTGTCAGATGGCACATTTGTATAGTACCGACAAGGTTGTGTTTGACGAATTACCATTCTCTTCCTTTCTTGATCTATAGATACTTCGCAGTCTATTGATCAAATATTACAAACAAATTTAACGAAAATCATAACTTAGCGTCCTAATAAACCAACTCTTCAGTAGCCATAATATTATGAGCTAATCATAACTTTCCAGCGTTTTATCATCTGAACGAAATTTATCGAAAACGCTTAATATTCTAGAAGTTATTTGACGTTAGAAGCTATTTAACAAAACAGCGCAAACATCGCTGTTTAACGTGCCAATGAGTTCCCAACGTGTTCCCGATAGGTTTGTTTACTGGTGAAATTCAGAACTCGCGACATCAAATGTATTGAGGTAATACAGTACAAACTGGGCAAAGTTGAGTGATAAATAATTGTATAGCAAGTTTCGTAATTGTGCTGTTCATTTTGTTAGTAAATCAGAAATTTAAGGTGAGTAGCTCTTTTGGCTAATCAAGATAGAAAATGATAGGTATTAGCACTTTGTCATATCGGTAATGTCCCACTGATGGACAAGACTTCCTTCACGTGTTATAACATTTGTGATCTTATTTCAATTTGCATTTTTTATTTGGCTTCATAAATCAAAATAGGCCCTCTGTCTCATTTTATGCATATACCAGTAAAATATTGTCAAGCAATCGACCACAACAGGCTTGCAAAGCCAAATCTAAAACATAATGTATTTTGTTTTGTACTCAAAATTATATTCTTAATGAAATTTCAAAATTAATGTTATATAAACTCTTATAATGTTCATAAAGTTAAATAAACGAATAAAAAATCTGGGTTTCGTGTACTTGGTTAATGAGAAATGTGTCTTTATGCTTAGGGCATATTCAACGCATGCTACAAAACAACATTCAAAAAAGTAAGCCTCGTATTAAGGAATCCTTTTAAAGCTTTTATAAAATCATAATAATATTATATAAACTAACTTCAACATTTCTGAGAATTATTTTGTTTATGTTAATATCAACGGAGAAGAAATAAGAATGTATTTACTTTTAATATATTAAGGGAAATAAATGAAGGTGATTATTATGCTTTTAAAAAACAAAAGGTAACGAAAATGAAAAGACGTCTTAATAGCGTTACTTCTTTTACTGCTAGTGACAATGTTTTAGCGTAAGAAATCTATTACCAAGGCGGACTTAGACCAAGCCACGAAGTCACTGCTCAAGCGGCAACACAAGCGATTTTTGTCAACAGCGACGAGCGAGCGAGACATTTATTATATGGGGAAATAAGAAGGCTGCTTAACATAAAATAGTGCAGATAGCGCCGCCGTGCCGCTTGCCGCACCTTTCTCTACTTGGCCCTCAGTCACCGCAAGAGCAAGAACTGGAGCAAAAAGGATTTTAACAAATTCGTAACTTATATTCTTTGTTGGTTAATGAAGGGGTGACCTAAAAACAGTTATCAAGTCATCGCGGAAGGCCAGACTATAGTGTGAAGCTCTGGACGGTTACCGCGGGTAGTTACCCCGTACGCTCTTCTTACGCCACCATTGTCTATATACTATTTGCGTCTAATATATTAAGACTGAATTATTATAAACAAATAGAGAGTTTAATACTCTTTCTTTGAAGAAAACAATTGAAAAGGTCATGGTCCTTTGTAAATTATTTAATAAAACTATAAACTAATATCGGATGGATAAGTGAAATGAGTTCGATCAATTATATCGTAAATTTAAAATCTTACCTTACTTCTTGTTTTATAAAGGCGAAAGTTTGTGAAAATCTTTGGATGTTTGTTAAAAGTGAACGCAGAAACAACTGAACAGATTTGGATGAATTGGCACATGGGTAGACCATGTATGATGTAGTGAATTAACACGTAGGATACTTTAATCCCGGTAGTTTGCTCTTATTGGAAATAATATTTTTACAGGTGGCGCTAGCATCGTAGATACATTCGTCTTACAGGTTAATGTATGAATCACTTCAGTGTTTTAGGAACCTTTGCAGCATGAAAAGCTTGTCATGTGGGCGAAGTGGCGAGTAACACCTAATATACAATAAAAACATATAAAAAAATAATTCAAATTATAATTTATGAAGCGTAAAGGCTATAGTACGAAAGCACATTAAAAGACAAAGATAAAATGGATTATGAACACTTAACTTCATTATAGTATACATGACGGCCTAACAAAGAACATTGCGAAAACAACGCATTATTTATTAGGAAACATCCACCTTGTATGGTAAATAGCTATTTTCCTTTGAGTTACTGAGTGCTACATTTATTCCGATTAGGAACAAACAATATTAATGTTTTTGTATCAAGACATTTCTTTGAGGTTAAAAATCTTGACATCGGGGCCGAATTTTCGATCCATTAAAATTGGCTTTGCGGATTTATTTGTTGGTTTCGATGGGATCAATAACTTTTAATGGCCTGATTGCATTATGGATTCCTGACTGGAAATTGGATACATATTGGAAGCCGCGTTCAGATGTATTTTGAACCTAGATGACACGTCCTTTACTATTCGGAAATTCAATCATACATATATGTATTTATCAGAACTAGAAATGGTGAATCCGTTCATACAGGATATAGAATTCTTTGTTTGGAATTTTCATAATGATTTCTTATGTTTACAAGAATGTTAAACATTAAAATTGAACCATTTTCGGATTTTATCGCGGTTTTTATATTTTAGTTCACTCACAACATTTCGAAGACTTTGCAGCCTTCGTGGTCACGGGGGGGACTCAATTCTCAGTGGAATTATCAATTATATTTTACATTTCAAAGGCATTCTACAGGTGACCGAAACTTGTTAATGAAGACATCTTTTATATTTATATGCTTTTCGAAAAGTTAAATTAAGTTCATATCATACAAAAAAAAGAAAATTATGTAATTTGTAATATTTTTACTTTTATAGTAACCACAACAAAGGTTAACTAAAAGCTTCTTAGACAGTATGAAGGATATTTCTGGTTACACTAATCTGGCCCTTTCAGAATTTACATTCACTTACCTTAAGAAGTCTTACTTCCCTATCTCATCTTCAACCAGATTGATAACACCGTCCAATACCTGTACCTTCGCAAATCTAGTTAAAACTTTACGGCAGAATGAGGCAATCCGTTGTGTTCCGAACAGACAGATGTCAAGATTATTTATAATTTCTAGAAACTTCTCTTGACAACTGATACAACTGTCTACACAGATCTGTTTGGAAATTTTGGTGGATTAATTTATTGGGCAAGTCAACTCTAAAGTAAAAAGTTTTAATCAATAATGAATCTTAATACAGTATGTAACAAATTGTCTTCTTCTAGTTTTAGAGAGTTTTAGACTTTAATTTTATGTGGGGTCAGCACAATACATCTTTTTATTCATGTATCAGAAATTATTTTTGTTTCAAGACTGCATTCTTGCACGACGTCAGCTCCATGCAGAAGATTCGGCCCTGGGATCTGGATCTGGAAAATAGTGCCAGTAAAACAAATAAATAAAATGTTACGATACAGTGTAACACTGTGGGTTAAGTTGTGATTGTCCGAAACAGAGTCCATGTGTGAAGGGGACAAAATATATGACGACAATTTGCCTAAAACCTGAGATCATAATTCATATTTTTTTTTAGTCTGCATAAGAATTATGTTTTCTTTATACAATAGGCGGCAAACGATCAAATGGCATCTACATTTCTATCCCGTAAACCTAAATAGCGGGGCTTTTACGCTAAGAAATCTTACACAGACGGGAAGAACTGCAAACGAAAACTAGTTTCATAAACTCCTTTATACACCTACACATTTTATTTGCATATTATAAACTGAACTAATTTAAAGAAACTCATTCTTCATTAAAGAGCAACTCCTGCATTATTTAAATTAATAGCGTAACTTATTATAGAGTTAGTTAAGACTAATTAACTTTGTCTCGACATAGTTTTTCAACCAAACGGTTTAAAGTGAAATAAGTTTTGACATCTTACTCGTCTGGCTGAATAATATAAATTCTTAAATAAAAGGTACTATTGTACAAAGTTACGAAAATATCATTTTAGTTGATATTGTAGCCTATGTGGAAAGTGTACCTACTGCCTATCTATCCAACGATCAAATGAATGCTGACGGGACTGCTAAGTAAGTGGGTGAGTAAGTGATTGACGGTGAGTGAGCGAGTAAGTAAATACTGGTAATAGATTGTGAGGGAGACAAAGCGAATGTGCGGTATGTTCTTTTCTTTTTTGTAACGTACAGCATTACAAGTGAATTCGGCACACATGTCTTTATCTACAATTATAGATACAGCTTCAACTATTAAGGTAGACAAATATACGGTTTCAATTGTTTAAAGAAATATTTAATGTTAAATAGAGTCGAGATTTTAACTCGTGGTATTTAAACACCCGTCCAAATCTGAAAGAAAGTCTGATGTATTTTTATTTACTTGGCATTGCATGTTGAAAGACTAAAAAAACTTCGTTAAATAGATGCCGTTTTATTTCTGTAAAACGTCTTCGGTTGGTTTAAGCGCTCAGGTCTCCAGTGCGTCGAAGTTGTAATCACCATGCGGTCTCTAGATTATTTAAATTTGTATGCAAATTTTCAGTTTTTATTCAAATATCTGCATTGGCAATATATTTTATGCATGTTAACTGTGTCATTTGAAGTTGGACGACCCAAAACTGTATAAAAGGAAATGATACTCAGCCAAAAGAAGATATTAAATCTGTAAAAGAACTAGCAACATTGTTAGTAAATATGTTTTAATTAAACTTAGAACTAACTTAATAATTAATTCGGGAAAACAGTAACTCACTACAGAAAACGCTTATATTAATCATTGTTAGTATTCCAACAAGACATGAAACTTTTCGTTACTTCATTTATAAATTATACGTAATGGTCGTAGCTAAATAATGGTTATAACTTTTTCACATGATTCAATAAAAATAAATATTTCTAAACTTATAATACTCATTTCAAGATCTTGGGCAAAGTTCTAGACATATTAGTTAATCAAATTATTAACCGACTGCCGAATGGTATAGTTGTTGCGTGTCCGATTTGACATCGTTCTGACGTTTCGGATTTGAATGCCGAGTCGTGATACTGGTATTGGGTTTTTTGCTCAATATCAGCTTAAATATGTCCCCGATTTGGCGATAGGCTCGCCACCTATCACATTATGGGTGATCGGACGAACCACAGATAGCGAAAAGTGAATCAAATCAAATCAAATCAAAGTATTTATTTGTAAGCATAGATACTTAGTTTACAGGTGTTATAGTAATACATAATTTGTTCACTATGCTTTGCTGTTGCGTCAGCGTACAAATATATAAGTTTTATGGTGACTATTACATCACATAAAGTTATTTGGTTTTATTACTTGACTAAACTAAACTACATAAAATAATAATTAAAAACAATAAACAAAATTAAATTCTTTTCTTAAGTAATAAATAACAATATTGAGATCATTCATAGGTCAGTATCAGTATAGTAATAGTAGTAATGGATTGGCAGAACGATTTGTAGAATCCTTTAAGTCACATGTTATAAAAATTGTAGAAAGTGAGAAAAAACTAGAATTTGTTTGTAATTTGTTTCTTTTTGATTATAGAAGTACAGTTTACAAAACCACAGGCCAAAGCCCAGCAAAATTAATGTTAGGAAGAGAGTTGAGATGTCGCTTTTCACTGCTAAGACCTAATCCAGTAAATGACAAAATTTACTGCGAACAAATTATATCAATAATAAATAGTAAAGATAATTTTAAAGTTTTTTCAGTTGGAAAGAAAGTAATGGTAAAAGATTTTAGAAAAAATAAAAAGAAATGGTCGTTAGGTAAAATTTGTCAGATTTTAGTACCAGGTGTAACTTAAATTGTAGAAGTGGATGGGTTGCAATGGAAACGACATGCCAACCAACTTCTTGAATGAGGTCAAGATTTAGAATAAGAATATCTACTGATTTGTTATATAATATTTTAGTTTATTTATTTCAAGTTTTTGTTTTTTTTAAAAGCAGGAGAGAGTTAAATAATTTGTTAATTTTGTTGATTAGTTAGAAGATGTTTCTTTTATGTATTTGTTTTCATTTAAAGTGTGGGAGAGTGTTATAATAATGCATTAGAACTCTATGGTAATTTATATAACATATTTTCTTAGACGTCTGTCAATAAAGACAATTAATAAAAACCGTGATCCAAAATAGCTGTATTCATTAATTACATGCAAGATATAACATTAACTTATAGTAGTGAGTGTCTTAGATTCACCTCTGCCTATCTCTCCATGGATAAAGGATGTACGTTTTGTAGCCGAGCTCGACCACGACAGTACTAGTGTTTTAAAGATAATCCATGTAAATTAAATATTTTGCGTTTCATATGTGAATAATTGAAGAAAACCTTACAATTACGAATACGTTTATTTTCTTTAAGACCTTCTGTACATTCTTCATTCTCAGGTAACGTACATACTTTTTTATGAAGTGATCAATTTGTTCGTCAACTCGACGACGTATTTTCAAACTTCTTGAACCACAGAAATTTATAGATTTAGTAGTTTCTACTTTTAGCCGCACACAAACACACCAAAGTTTCATAGATCCTGTCTAATTCCATGAATTCCGAACCCGTGTCAATACAAATTCGGGAAGCTTAAAGTTCTCAGCAAACATTGTTATGATCCGTTCCCGTATCGAACGCAAATTAACATTGTTACATCGCTACGTAATGCAAGTTTGTAAAGAATAATATAATTTCATAATTCTGTTTAAACGTGCTATTTACAAAAACCACGAGCATAGCTTTCTTTTAAAAATAATAAATGGACTTAAGGTTGTAGCTTAAGGTCCATTTTTCATACATTTTGTTTCACCTTTAATCTGGGTAACTAAACAAGTATTGACAAGTAAAGAATTTAAATTCACGTCTAGTTAGTGATTAGTTCTCGCAGTTGAAAGAAAAACGTAAAAATAATTAATATGCATGGATATTTCGGCCTTTAAGATTTAATACGACGAAATTTTAAAGGCCGAAATATCCATGCATATTAATTATTTTTACGTTTTTCTTTCAACTGCGAGAACTAATCACTAACTAGACGTGAATTTAAATTCTTTACTTGTCAATACTTGTTTAGTTACCCAGATTAAAGGTGAAACAAAATGTATGAAAATGGACCTTAAGCTATAACCTTAAGAAGAGTCCATAAAGGATCACATTGCTGTCCGTAAGTTTCTTTATTTGTCAATTTGACATAATTGACGGACATAGAAAATTTTGACACACTTATGCTATGCAGCCACATCAAGGTCAATGTTAACAATCAATATCTCAGCTAGTAAGGTGTAAAAAAACTGATATGTATTTCTTAATCAAATTATAGTAATAAGTCGCGTCTACACGAACGTTCCTTCATGATTAATGTCATTTAACGTTACTCCATAGTGACCCTAGCATTATAGCACAAGTAACGCAAATATGCATGTTCATTCATCGATATCAGAATGGCTGCTTCCTTAGCATCTATAATGCAGTCTGCCAATGCACTCATTAGCATACATAGAAAAACGATTAGGCGCCTTATACATCGCAGTCTGAGACCGATTGGCTATGATGCCACGTAAAGGGGCACTAACACGCGCCCGCTTCCCGAATATTAAACAACAGTTCAATGCACGACACTGATTTTATCTGTCAAATGAATGATTCGATTTGTCGTTGTCCGTCAATCGATTTGCTAATGCGTCGGGAAGTTAAAAATCACTAAATAATTATTAATATCAACCCTGTTATATACTGTCCCACTGCTGGGCTACAACGCTGGCCTAGTACTTTCGTGACTAACTTGTTTGGTGAGTTGACTTCAAATGCCCTTAATTTTATTATAGAATACTTCTCTCGTATACCAGTTTCATCCCTATATTTTCCTTCATCGCTAAAGCAAGCGATAATTTACAAAGAATACACGTAACTCTAGAAAAGTCAGAGGTGCGTGCTTTTGGGTTTTGAACCTTGCGTCAGCGGGCCTTGCGTCAGCAGCCAGTTCTACTCCCGACAAGGCTATGGCTCCGATTATATTACAATACAAAAAATAAATACATAGTTCAAAAAATTTGTCTGAGCAATCATAATATTATTATAAAAATAAAAACTGAGTTAAGAAAGTTTGATTGACGATTGTAGTTTGTGCCAGTATAATACAAAACAATAGATATATAAAGTTATTTGCATATTTTTACTATTATAAAACATGTTTTAAAAGCCATTGAGAATTGAAATATTATTTAGTTCAAGTTAAAATGTAGGATTTACACTCTCTTTATTTTTATGTATCGGGCTTCACATTTTAATTTTTTTTACAACATAAGGAAGTTAAACCGGACTTAGAATAAAAAAACCATTCTCAAGAACTCGCCGTGATCTATTATTACCTACATCCTGTTTTACGATCTTGGTTGTTTGACAAGGTCCCAAGGGCCGAATATGGAAAGTGCTGGAGTTAGTTTGACGTACGAAAAAAACATTGTGCCTTATTTTATCACCTAAATAATTCCCCTCGGGAGTCAGGACCTTGTTACTGAAGACAAAGGAATGCTATTAATAATTTACAGTGTATATTTCAAATTATTTCTTAATAAGCATGCCGAGATTTCAACGCGAGAGTAGTTTAGAAATAAAATGACAAATTCCTTTGGATGTAACTTTCGTACCATATTTCGATGTAAAAAATATTTTCTCGCTTAATGAAGCACGGAATATTTCTAGAAGATTTTGAGCATAATTAGAAAAGCTTTCAATTAATGACAAAAATATTTTTTCTTCAGTATTCTATTGTAAAAATCTTAATCAAGTCCTCCTAAAAGCGTAAAATATTGTCTGTTAGAAAAACAAAGCAAAAAAATAAATTGAAACAAACTGCGACTTTAACAATACACCTTACCTTAAAGACAATTCCCTAAGAGTCTTACAAAAAAAAAAAAACAGGAAATGCGCTATTGCCAAAGCTTGCCTCTTAATTTGACAGATACATCACGTCACTGTACCTCTACACGGGCGTAATTAAAATTCAAAGCATGCAAACGGAACTTATTCCTTCGACTATTCGCAGAGGAAATGTCGTATACAGTTAGCCATGTGCTTGATTACATATTGCGAATTATTTATAGATATTTCATACGTCAATTGATAAAATTAATCCGTTAGTTGGGAAACAATGAGTGTAAACTACACGCTCGAACGTGTCGGCGTCGACGCGGGATGTTTACTTTGGCGGTGCGGTTTTCATAAAATGTTGAAGCAGTGTTTCATGTTTTATGAGAACTGGTATCTATATCCTTTTATCATCATCGTCAGCCGCAGGATGTCTACTGAACATGGGCCTCCTCCAAAGACTGGATGCAGCCCGCATCCAGCGACCTCCTACGACTTTTATGAGGTCATCTGTCCACTTTGTGGGTGGACGTCCGACGCTGCGCTTGCCATCATATCCTTTAACATAAACTGAATAACAGTACAAGTTCTGTACAAGTCATCCCACTGCTAGTCTGGCCTATATAATTCATAAATAAAGCCCTTTACCCACGTATGCTAGTCCAATTTAGATTGAGAGTGTCATGAAAAATCTTCCTGATTTAAAATCCTGGGAAACGTATCAGCAATTTGTAAAATCGCTTAGTATTAAACAAGTGGCTGAAATAAAATCTGCAGTTTCGATTTACGTCTACTTAACGCAAACCTATAAGTCCATGAAGCCTTATGACTATCGCCAATCTAACTAATAGCCACGTAAAATTATTTAATTTTCTTTCCCCTGCGTGTATAAATATTTAATAAGTAAAATATAGTACAAGATTTCTCAATTAACATTTTAAATAGAGAGATAAAAGCAATTTGTGGCACTTGTAACATGCTATTTTAAACCTTAATCGTATTAAGGTCGTGGTAAAAAATGCTAATAGCTTAGCGTGGACGATTTGGGCTAAAGTTCGTTGCATAATTCAAATTTCGTGGCACGATAGATAAGCTATTGGATATAAGACTTGAGATTTCGATTCTACATTAAGACAATGAATGCAAATATTTTTAAACTCGCTAGCTAATATTGTAACGAGTAGGATGCATGAATTATAGACTGTCATTTTATTCTTGTCTTCTTCTATCTTAAAAATTACTTAATCGCAGCTGAACTTCAGTATGTCGGCGGTGTGATACCCCAGTGGCTCGAAAAGCACGTAAAGTCGTCGGATCTGTCTCCGGTCATGTCGGATTGCCGTAGGTACTATGGGAGTGAGGGAACAGACAGTGCACCTGTGTATTGCGCACACACTTGTGTATAATATCATACTTGGCTGATCTCTGTTAAGATTGACCGCCGTGGCCGAAATTCGATTAGGAAGGAACTATGGAGTGTATATGTATAAATAATAAATAAATAAGTCTTTGGAGAATGCCTATGTTCACAGAGGGTATACTCTATCTGATATTCGTGTCACGTTCTTGTGCCAAGAATTTTGTGACCTTCATTGTTTTACATGATGCGTTATTAATTGTTTCGGGTCTAGACGTAGCTTAGTTAATGTAAAACAATGTCTATGGTCTAGACTTTTCTGGTTGGAATAATGTTTAAGTGATTACGAAGAAGATTGTTGTAAACTTCACTATTATCATTATTATTTTTTTATTTATTTTGGCAACAAACAGTCATGTACATTTATTATGGGGCTGGTGTATAGTTTTGGAGAAAATGACGTGAACTAAGTCGTTGATGATTGATGATAATTGGTGTGAGGTCCAATTCTCATCACTACTTACACCTACAAGTGGCTACTTAACAGTTTTTGAGAAAGTATATTAAAAATAACAAATGTGCATTATACAATAACTTTTATCTCAAAAAACCGTAATAAAAAAAATACAAATCACATTATATTTTATTGATTTGAAATATATCGCGAAAACATTTAGTTTAGTGACATTTGAGTTATGAAGACTCAATTGAACAAAACAAAAGTCACTATGAAATTCCAACTAAAATTTGACGTCAAGTTAAAATTGTGACGTCAAGCGTCACCCTTAGATCTAATAATAAATTTTGCGTTAAGTTTCTTTAGTTCCAAGGATGCAGAAGGTGGTTCAGTTATGGCCTTCGCGAATAAGTTCTTGTGATGAACAGATAAAATAAAAAAATACAGAAATTATATATTTGCAATTTATATGACAGCAATATTTTTTGCGTATAAACTCTTATATACAATACATAATTAACTTTATTGTCAAAGAGCCATTTGAGAGAAGGCATAAAGTCGAACATTTTACACCGAAAAAAGTACACAATGACAATCGACATCCATGATAACGAGATAGCCTTCTTCACAGCCACTAACAACCGTCTAAAAATGTACCCTTATATTTACAGAAAACCTTAATCTTATCCGCTTGTTACAACATCGAAAATGTTTCGTTCAATAATAACACCAAAATGCCACCTAGCCGACAGGTGTCGGTCAAATCATTCGTAATAGACATAATACCTAGTCAGTAATATTCTGTGACCATTTTATTGGGTCAATTCTTTTTTTCTATTTTTACGTTATAATATTTATAAGAACTTTCTTATATAATATTCAATTCCATTTATCTAATTGCCTAAAACCTGGTCTGAGAAAGACTAAACTTCTTAATATTATTGTTAAAGAGACTTTAATAAATTTCCGAAAAACATTATCTAATTGATAAAAAACATAACATATTTCTGCTATCTTGCGACCAACTAACAAACTTTCGCATGAAATGTTAAGAAATGAAGTCACTGGTCTGTAATATGTAGCCACGTAACAGTTCGACGAACATTGGAGAATCTTTACTGCTCTATACTTTTTTAACATGGCCTAAGATTTGGATTACCTAGTGCTTGTAGAGCTTCATTTTTATAGTCTATCTTAACTGTTACCATCGTATTCATATCAAAATGATCCAATGAGAATAATGTTTGTTTCACACGTTTGCCTAATATTGTGACTTATTTTGATTAGTTCATTCTTACCTAATAGTAAGAATTTGAAAAAAGTACGTCTAAATATACGCACATTTCGTGCTCTGGATAGAATATGAATCGGCCAATATCTTATAAATGTTGGTACTCCACTGATTTAATGGTCCCTCGAGCAAACTGTATTCGTATTGTTTGGATTTATGTAATCATATCATAAATCATCATAAATTTACGAGTTTTCTTACAGTATGAATAAGCCTATGGCTTTAATTACACAAAATGTTTCCGTCTTATGCAAACTTTTAATGGAATTTTGACGATAGTTTGAAAATCTTTTTTTTGTGCGCAGAATACTAAGCATTTTCATATTAAATTAAATCCTGGATTAACAAGGACAATTGTTTATTCTGGAAAATTGCTCATTAGGACTTATAGCTTTCGAAAGGTTTTTTACATGACTGGAGCCGCAGGTAAAATGTAGTTACAGATAATTATAATAACACCCACGTGCCACCTAATTGATTCCACAGGAAACTAGTCGAACTCAGCGACTCTGCCTGTCTGGAATAGAAAGTGTGTTACGGCGCCAATAAGTATCGATTATCCTTATTTGAAATGTATTAATTATATCCGATCATTGAAATCCTCAATAATAAATGAAACACATACAATTTTTTGAATGCATTACTACCGAATTCTCTTAATAATATATTAGTATCGGGATAGCCGTTGGGGCGTAAAAGTTCTGGAGTGGCGACCACGAACCGGAAGACGCAGCGTAGGCAGGCCCCCCACGAGATGGACCGACGACCAGGTGAGGGTCGCCGGAGTCCGATGGATGAGGGCGGCCCAGAACCAGTCCCTGTGGCGCTTATTGGGGGAAACCTATGTCCAACAGTGGACAATTCCCGACTGAAATGATGATATTAGTATCAGTTAAATGTTAAACTTTAAGCCTCTTCAAGACTGAGCAACCTTTGCTGACAATAATCGCATACTTATCAAATAAAGCTTCGTAATTCAAATTCTAATAATGTTGTCACTAAATTAGGACAAAGACCTTTTATTAGTGGTAGATCTCTCATATGTTAGAGTCCACCTGGGTAGGTACCACCGAAATTTCTATTTCTGCCGGCAAGCAGCAGTGTGAAGTCACTGTTGTGTTCCGATTTGAAGGACATTGTAGGCAGTGTAACTACTGGACATACTGAGACCTATCGATGATAGGTCTTACAATGTTCATAGATGACGAGCGCAGTGGAATACCAAACAATACTGTGTAATTCAAGGTGTTGGATGGTGAACCTACTGTTTATGGGCGGTCGTATCGCTTACCACATCAGATGAGCGACATCTTCACTGACTAAACTGTTGTATAGCTGGAAGATTAACTAAAACGAACAAAATATGTACATTAAAAATTAATCTTTGTAAGCCATCGAAATGTCGCTGCGTAAAACTTTATAGACGAGTGACTTGCACGAAAATGTTATTAAAATTATATAAAGGCCGTGTTATGCAGAATTATTACCGCCTATTTTTTATAAATTACCTTTATCGTAAATGCGAAAGTTAGTATAGATTTGTGTATGTTTGGTAGACAAACGAAAAAAATTTTAAAGGAATTTAGACGAAGTTTTGCACACAAAGTATGAAACTTAATAGTATCTTTTTAAAAGCTCCTATTACTCCAAAAAAATACAGTTAATCGCGAGCAACACCAAGTTACTGAATAATATATTGATCGCTGAAGAGGTCGGTAGTACAACTGGGACACCCAATTTTCATCTGTCTGTACTATTCTATGATGTGATAGGGGGCGTGCATATCGCCACATCGTGCACAAATTCCAGACTCCTGATAGAACACATAAACCCCTAATATCACATTTCCCAACCTGGGATCTCAAAGTAATATCGTACCGCGCAAGCAATACATGTTCAACGCCGAAGTAGTCCATCACTAACGTTAACCCTACCACTACCCCCTGACGCAATTCTTTTGCGCTTGGTCTTCGCACCGAATGCACGCTGATGCACGGGGGGGGGGGACATTTGTCGCAGCCCTAGTCGCATACAGTTAAGTATGTATACCTCATGGTTGCCAATTCACATTGAAGTCTACGAGGGATCGCGAACATTTCCTAGCCTTCTGCCTTCCTCCCATCCTAAGAGGGTTCCTTCTCTTTCGCCCCCACTTCCTTCCCCAGATATCCCCTCCCAACTTTTCTCGAAGTTCCTGCAGTCGCTAAGCTGTGGAGTTCCAGTATCCCATACGCAAATTTGCGCCGGTGTTGACTGCAGACCCAAAAAAAACCGTTGGCGATGAAATAAAATCAAGAGTGCGGATCCAAGATGGCCTCCCAAATTTTTTAGACTAATTGGACTAAAATTTAGTTACCCCGGGGTTTTTAGAATCGCGGATTATGCTTTTGGCTGTCATTTACGGGGAACATTTCTAGACTCCGGGTAGACGCTGCGTAGAAAACCGAATATCACTTTCCCCGACCTGGGATTTCGAACCTGTAACCATAGCGTGAGTCGTACCACGCCCGCAACACAACTACGCCACCGATGAAGTTCAATATAATATTACTATCACAAATATCTCTTACCAAAATATATGGACACATTAATTACTTTTGTTTTCATTCCGCATGCCAGTCAATGGTGGAATGTAAATCTGCCGTTGTACAGATTTTAAAGGACGTGCTCTAAATCATATAATTTCCGAACCAAACCAGGGCATAACACTAAATTAATTAATTAATTATTTAATAATCTTCACCATTCCTCATCGTTAATCTGTTACAACTTTATTAACTCTTATATATAGACTTAACTCCAATAATTAAACACAGTTTAATGCAAAGTTTTAATGTTTTATTAATATATTAACCCTTATTAGCTTTAAGTATAGAGAGAATATTGTTATCTTTATTAATTCATAACCTACATTTAATCAGAAATAAAATAAACATGATTTTCCAAAAATGCTAGGTAGTAGGTGAGTATATTATTGTATATGTAAATATTTAAAAAAAAATCTCACTGTAGAGAGAGCTATCCTTGCAGAGCAATAGTTAAGTAGAAGAAGAGAGAAGCTAGATAGAAGAGCTAAAATTGCGTGTTTACAGTAAAGCTTACTAATAAAACTGTCAAAATCTATGCAAGCATTTTAACTGAATACAATTCTCTATAATCGGACAACCAACAAACTATCGCAAAGCTATTATTTATCAGCAAAAATTTTTAACTCAATTATTTTCGCTGTAATTGTCATATAATTGTTAACATCCATAACTCCATCTCCGATAGTTAATTGTTAGATTCAATTAAAACGTACCCGTAATTTGCGATCCCTTTCGTAAAACAAGAGCTCTCCATCCCCGAAAGTTGATTGACCCCGCGCGGAGGCTGCGTTTTATAAAACCGAAGGCCGTACAACCATGTGCTTGTATTTTCAGCGCGACTGAAGGCAAGTCAGTTGGCGTCGGGACGTCGTGTGAGGCGCACGTGTGTTCGTGTGGCTCTCGCGTCTCGCGTAAATAACATCGAGTCGAACTTCGAAATTAATTTCTCACCTAGACTATTTGATTATATCTTAGCATATAGTAGTGACTGGTGTGTTTTACGTTTACGAACATAGTATTTAAATCAATTAAAAACTCTTTTAAACTATATAGAGACTAAAAATAGTGAATTAACAACGATCAAATAAATTTTCGAAAAATACTGAGGACATTTCATGTTAAGACTGTTTGGTACAATTCGATGAGTAGCTGTGAATGCTTTGACTGGCGGTTTCCTGTGGACTGAGCGGAAACGGCTCGGACGAGGCGAAAGCAAGAAATAGAATCCCCAAACGGTAACTTAAGTTTATTTTACTACACGTATGTTACAATTACACGTCGTTTTTCATTGAACATAAAGAATCGTAATCTACGTTCGATTGTCGGTATGATTTGTTCGTCTTGCATGCAGATATTTGTAAGATTTAGATTAAAAAGTAGTCATTACAGAAAAGTATAAAAATAGTTGATTTTCTTTTGTACGAGTAGCATGCTCAATATTTATAAATATGAACTTTAGATGGAGTTAGGGATAAAGTGAGTTTAACATAATTAGAAAAGTATACTTTGAGGACTCAATATTGTTTTACCTAGAAGGGCTAATTAAATATATCCCCAAAATCTCAATTTTACGTTCATAGTATTTATTAAATACGTTTAAAATTTAAGAAGGTTTCCATTCATTTCATTTGTATTTTTTATGTATGTAAAGTCAGGAACAAATTCAAAATTGTAAACATTAAATTTAATTAACACACTTTTTTCTTTGAGTGAAATTGTAGTAAATCCCTTTTCTTTTATTAAGAATAAAATTATTGGTGAGAACCCAAAAGTGTATAGGCGAAATTTTGAATATATTCAGCAACTTACGTGAGTGATTATATTATATACTAGCTTTTGCTCGCGGCTTCGCCCGCGTGAAGGTGTTTTCCAGGATAAAATTCCACTGTTTGATAAAAGTCTTGCTACATATTTTCCCGGTACTTATAGGTTCAAACTAATTTTATCCCCAATCTATAATTTCAGTTCAATCAGTCGAAAATCTAAGAACATTTATACAAACTTTCATCCCCTATTTTATCCCCTTAAGGGTAGAATTTATCAAAATCCTTTCTTAGGGGATGCCTACGTCATAGTAGCTTTATGCATGTAAAGTCTTAGCCCGATCCGTCCAATGGTTTGGGCTGTTCCTTGATATATCACTGTCAGTCACCTTTGAGTTATATATTATATTAACAACTGAAGTTAGCTAAAATTGAGTTTCTCGAAGCCGACCACTATTTATGTACTATGTATTTTGAGACTATGCAATTTTGTCGCGTTCGCGATTCACTTTCACTTTTGTTGAGTTTCAGAACGCGATATTAGATCCTCCAACGCGCACGCGAATTTGAACTTTATGCAGCGGTAATAAATTACAAATTGACTCTCCATTTTATTTAGAAAACGTTTGTATGGGAAATAGAAAAATGCTGTTTTGAGGATTTTCCCGGCAATTATTCGAATTTTTCTCACCTTTTAAATCTTCCCTAGACCTCCACGAATAATTCAAGACCAAGATAAGATAAATCCGTTCAGCCGTTCTCGAGTTTTAGCGAGACTAACGAACAGCAATTGATTTTTATATATATAGATAATTGAAAATACAGAATTACAACGTGACCTTAATATAATTTTACAATGTCAAAGAACAGATAAAAAATTGTCTCATAAGCAAATTGTAGAATATTGAACTGTTTCAGACAAAAAAAGTTTTACAATCCATATTTAAATTAATTACAACAATCATTATTATATTCTAAATTTAAATTAAATATTTTACATACGCCGATTACTGTGAGATTTTTTGTTTTGACTTTTCTGTAAAATTCTTTATTAGTATGTCAACAAAACATGTAATTCCGACAAGTAACAGTTTACCATTACGTTAGCAATGAATTATACGTCGGAAATTATCACAACACGCGAGTTTCCTCACGATGTTTTCATTCAACGTTGTGTCAATATTTTAAAAGCCTCGGGTATCGGTTTGCAAAAATAAAACAATGATCTTTTTACTTACGTAGAGACTTGTAATTACATTGGTGGGGTTCAAATGTTTATAGTATTCGAAGATTTTATTATAAATTAATATTTAGTGTTATAACAAGCTAGAGTTTTATCTAGATTTAATATTTTATTACAAGAAAGTTATTTGTTCGTATTGATACAAAATCGACTAATAAAATTTAAGAATTGGTCTAAGGTAGAATACATCAAAATGAAATAAATATAATACAATTTTTACTTCGTCTTAATGAAGGTTATATGATTATTTAAAAAAATAAATTTCGGTCCGTTAGTGAAACAACCTAAAATTACACATAATTAATTAGCAACTGACATTAATCAACAGTTTGTGTTTGAAAATGAGCACTCGAAAGCTTTTCAAACATGCACTAACTGCAAATCCGGTTAGTGATACTTTTCTGAAAAAGTACCAAACATAAAAGGAGGACAAACCTTTTATATATCTAGGTTTTATCAGAATTGACATGTTCAACTAAGGTAGAGCCATGAAAAAAAATGGGTTTATAAAAAAAATTAAAAGTGTCCATTTGTGAATTCAAAATTAAAGCTGTTTTTCCTCAAACATTTACCCACATTATCTAAACCTGATTACGCATTTAAATTTTATTATTTATGTTAGTTACATTTATCTTTTAAATTTCACTGGCACTACCTTTTGGGCACCCTATAAAATAGGTAGAATTTTTAGTAATTAAGGCCACACTATTTATATTGAAATAAATTATGAAGCTAAAACTGCGTGAAAAAGCTATCCATAGCTAACATAATCAGCCACATGAATTCCACTGCTGAACATAAATATAATCCTTACATATTTTAAAACAAAAGCTACGTCTGTATGTCTTATCTCTGATCGCGATACACGCAAAAACTACCAAACGGATTTCAATGAAGTTTAGCTACTTTTTATCCTGAGAAAATATATAGCCTATTATTATAGACTATTATCCCGGAAAATCTCGAGAAAGCTAAACTGCGAGTAAAGCTAGTAAATAATAAATAAAACCATGAGTAGAGCAAGAAGCACACGTCATGCACGATTCTCCAAGCATTACGATACTCGACAAACGTGCGTGCAATATTAATGTGTTTAAATACGGGAACACCTCGTTTGTCACCGCTTTCAATTAAAATATAACTATATATACGTACGTAAAATCACTATTGTTGACATCCTGTAGGGTCCGCAAAAAGAATTCTGATTAGAAATTAACGAACGTTTCCGTGCAAGACTAGTATATTATGTTGATATAAAAGTTATTTTTTGTGTGCGACATGGAAAGATACAGCAAAATACTTTGTATAAAAATGTGTAGTGAAATATGAATGCTGATGATTATTTCTATAGGTGCAATAGTGAAACTAAAGATGCATGATTACAAGAAATCTTTTCTACAGCAATTAGAAATATTTCATATTTCAATACGCAAATCTGCAAGTCAACAAATATCTAGACAATAAATAAAACAATGTTTAAGAATCATTTCGACAGGCAGCCTTGTTCGCGGATATGATTAACCACAACATTATTAGTGATTCCAATAACGCGTATGTTTCCTCAGGATGTTTTCTGCTTATTGTAAAACATGTTACGAAGTCCGAAATTTCGATAAACTTTTATGAATTCCAAAAAAAATATAAAATTATTCAAAGTTTGGATAAAGAAATTATGAATAAATAATAAGCTGCTGATATATCTATAAGTATAATAAATGTGTAGAGAGGTCAATTCTGTACATGAAATATATTTCTAAAATAACTCAGGGGGTGATTAGGGATCGATACTGATGCCAAAAATGCAATTAGTAAAATTTTTGTCTGTCTGTCTGTATAACCGTTATAGAAACAAAAACTACTCGACGGATTTTATATATTATAAATCTGTTAAAACCTAAGCAACATGGATCATTAAACAACATTGTAAACTGTCACGAAACTATAAACTTATATTACATGAGACATAATATTAATATTATGTTTTCACGATAAAACGAATTCAAATATTGTTTTAATACGATTGTCGAGTCGAGCACGTTTTTCGTCAAATGCATGCCTATAAATAGTACGTACACATCCTATAAATTTTAATTACAAAGTACGTACTTAGAATATTTTGAACTGGGCATGCTACAAAAACAATTTATGTAGATTGCATAATACAGAAAATATAATTTATACAATTCCCTTTAAGATACAATGCTTGATAGAAGAAACAGAGCATTGAATTCTATGAAATATAAGCTGTTAAGGTATACTCTGTATGCAAAAGTACTGTTAGTCACTTTACTCCCCAGTTCGAAAAGCAGCTTCCGAGGAGGAAAAAATGCTTTTATAAACTACATCTTTAAGAATATTATTTATTTATTACAATCAAATCTTTGTAAGTATATATAAAAGGCAAACAGATGTATTTAGTTATTATCAGTTTTTTTTATTACGTCTAAAATGATATTTTCCTAGCGTACTCATACGAAAATTATATTTGTCATATTTAGTCCATGCAAATCATAACCATAACATTTTCACAAACTATTTTTTATTTTAAACAACTCTAAACTAGTTCACGAAACAATGAAAACTAGCGGGTTAAATGCCGAGTTTCCAGAATTCCCACCCAAAACTTTTGTTCCTTTTTATTTGTTAGGCTAAGGAAACTCAAACAAAATTCTTAGTAATTTGCTTGGTTAAAACATTTATATAATACTTAAATAATCTCACTAAAATATTGTTCATAAGAATTACGGTTATTATCCATAATTTTATTTTCATATAAAATATTTTATGCCTCTTTGAGTGCAATATTTGTTTACTTTATTGATACGTTCAATTTATATAATATTTACTCTGTCAACACTGAAGTTAGGTAATTATAGTCTGTGTAGCGTGTGGGCATGTCGTTAAAATTATTTGCGTAAATACACGTCTTGTAAGTTTATTCAGTGGACGTTGGTTACGTCTGTAGTAAATTCATCTAGGAATTATATACTATTTGGATTTACATAAACGGGCCTCGATAAGGTGATGTTTACGCACGGGTGTTTTTTCTGGAACTTTCTAGCATTTTTTATATATAGAGATATACTGCAATATACATTATGTCCGTATAAGATTATTTTCGTCTTTTACGCGACACGGCATGGATTTTATCTTGCAATATCTTTTTAATAGGCACTAAAAATTCATTTTAAGTATTAAGTGTGTCTAGCGAGGTATAATATCTAGCAATGACTACTAAAGGCATAGTAGGTGTTCACAACCAATAGTACTTACTCATTTACCATAACTTCATTTAAACAAAATGATGAATTCTGTTTAAAACAAAAATACGCTGGTTTGTGTAACTAAACAATTTAACATTTTGTTTCTTTATAAATCCTTAAAAACAAATATTATCATATGAAATGAATACCTTATCAATTTAACTAAGAAAATTCAACTTACCGGTTACGCAACTGCGAAGCGTAAACAAGTAAATAATGGGGCGGCTTTACTGGAGTCAAGGGCGGGTCCTGGAATCCAATCGAATGTTGACCGTGCCCACAGGCTTAATGCTAGGAAACCTTTACGTTAGGTAATCGTATATGACCTTTCAACAAACTACGCAAGGTCGGAGTTAAGTACCAGACTATTACTTTCTAGCACTTAAGTCTAGGCTTTGAAGTTTTCTAACATAAATAATTGAACAATTCTTATGTTTTTGTACAATCAAAATTAGTATCTGTCTTGAAAATTATAATCAACGCACACAATAACAGTCTTCGGCTATTTGCATTAATTTTTATGAAACTTTTTTTTCATAAAACTTTCTTCATATTATAAACTCTCATTTTTATCCACAAAAGGATGGGCAGAAAGGTTGATATATTGCGCCTACTGTGCGAACATTTTTAAGCTATCTTATTTATTTGCAGCTACTTTGTGGCTTATAGTAGCCATTGATTAAACATGAATCTCTATTATTTTAAATTATTACCATCATCTAGCGCTTATATACTTTTATATTTGACGTTATTTTATTAACTCTAAATAGAGAAAGAATTGAAACAGTAAAAACGAGAATTTTGATATGTCCTAGATCTTCATCGTTATTAAGAAACGCGAATATTTTGTTCCCAGCGCGGTGTTTCGTAAAAAAATCTTCACAACTCAAAATATGTCCGCATACTTCTTACATTACTTGATATTGACTCAGAATGGGAAACCTAAAAACTAAAAGAAATGTAATATTTACCGTCTATGAAGTGCCGTTGGAAAAATATTGTTCGCTTAAATTCTTGAGAAATACTTTATATATTGAGAAAATAATTCCTAGGAGGTATTGTTTGATCGGGAAATGTTGTGAATTAGTTCTGGACAATCGCCATCTTGGTCTTGTAGCTTCGTATATGGGCAGCTCAGTGTTACACGCGACTTTGCTCGTGTGAAAAACCTTTCGCGTTACAAAAGCCTCTAAAACACTGCAGCAATCTACAACGTAATATGTACGACGTCAGCATCATCTATTTAAAGATTTAAAATCCCATTATCTACCATGCAAGCAAAATACCGGGGTATAAGTAACTTATGTCTTAATCCAAGACCGTTCAGTTGTTTCTGTGTGTACTTCTAGCGAACATAATTTCTTGTAACTTCGCGAATGTTAAACATCGAAATAAATCAAATTTATTGTGTTTGTTTCTTATATTATTATTTTCTCCTGACATTTCGAAGACTGCAGCGTTCATGGTTACGGGGCGGACATCGGACATAGCGGACATTAGGTGTTGGTCATCCGAAAATTCAAAGTTACAATATCTACCTACATTTTATAATTATACAAAATTTTTTACACATTCTAACGATCATCTAAACATCAATATATTTTCTCAAATTTTCGCATTTTTATATACATAGACTGAGAAGCCTTAGCTTAGATTCAGGCAAGCCTTTGTTGTGGGTTTTGGTAATGCGATTTGACCTACTCGATGACAGACAAGCGGCTCGTGGCCAGTCCTAAAAACTAAGCTAATTTGTTTCTGCAACTTGCTTAAATTCGTTTGTAGCGTCGACCTCAAGAGTGGAATATTGGCAGGCTAAAAAGGGAAGGTTATCGCTCAGTAATTTTCTAAGTGGGAGCTCAAGTAACCCAAAGACATGCTATTACAGTAAAAATTGACGCAAAACTACAGCAATACTTTTAGAATAAAAAGAACAAAACAATATAGTATTTTACGGCACTCATAATAGTTACAAGCTCCGTTCAAGGTAACGGTTTTGTAATTTCATTTTCTCAGTTTCAGTACGAAGTGGCACAGTTGATTTCAATTTATTAAATCTGGAATTTAATACATTTTAAATAGGTCGGCCAGGGTATCGTGTAATTCGTCTGATATTTCCCTCTTTGTATTTGCTTGAATACATTGATCCGACGCGGCCAGGCAAGTTTGTAAATATTATGATCACAAAATGTGGGCAAAGACGGGAGTGAAATATAATATTGTTACACGATCAGTGTAGCGAAACAGACATAATATTCTGAATCGATTGAGTTCTTGTACAAAATTTGAAATGCTTAAAACATACAAACTTCGACTCTATTGATGTAAATAATCTTAACAGAAACTAATCGCGAACATTTTTTTTTTTATTACAACTGCGTTTAGATGCGCACTAAGTTTAGAACTTGTATCGCGTATCCTTTACAAACCAGTAACAATAATTAGATTTGTCAGATTCTAGTTCGAAATCTCAAAGTTACAAAAAAGAAACAAATAACAATAAAAATAATGATAACTACAAAATTCTCTATAAAGAATGAACTACTAAACTAAAACAGCACGAATTTCCTATTTACTGTTAACATCTAGAAAAATATAATATGACTATAAACTCTTAAAATTAATTACATAACTAAAACGTTTGAGATCAATACGAATGTAGAAAAAACAGTGGCAGGGTAAGACAATAAGAACCATTGTGTATGTATGTGTGTGTATGTGTATGTGTGTGTGTATGTGTGTGTGTGTATGTGTTAGTCACCCAAAGTAGTTAATAATTTTTCAGTGTCTTGGTATGACAGTGGTATTTGATATTGTTGTTTGCAATTCGTTAACAAACGGTTGACTATTGATTGAATGCCTTCCAGACTTCGTCGTCAGGCCAAATAATCCGCACGCTGATTTGATTTATTGTTACAACTTCACCAATTTCCAAGTATATTTATGAGGAATATAAAAAAGTTTTCAACGACCACTAAAATACGTTTAGCAATAACTTTTAATTTCATCATAACTTTACCTTGACGTTTGGATTGACAAATTAATTATCGGATTTTATAATCCTCATGCTGTGATTTACGAAGTTCGTTCATTCAGTAACGTCGTGGCCATATTGTTAGTAACATAGCTATGTGTTTTGAATATTATGCTAATATTTTGTGAGCAAAGTAGCATAAAAAGTTCAGCATTTTATAAAACACGTAATTCTATTAGTTATTCCCTTTTTACACACCTGAAAACACAAACCTTGCACTGGGCATGTCATTATCTGAGCATGGCTTGTCATAAATCCAAACAAGGTTCAAATAGGAACAACTGACAACGAGGATGACACTAGTGCTTGGCGACAAAAATAGACACTGCGACGATATCTACTATCGCATACTAGATAGCTGCGAACTTAACACGCTACAAATATTTAAGCTTAATCCATAGTTATGTAGATAAGGATAGCACAAACAATACAATACAACATACGTCACGTTTTTATCGCCACAGAGGTA
The DNA here is from genome assembly GCF_014839805.1 of Manduca sexta. Lineage (NCBI taxonomy): Eukaryota > Metazoa > Arthropoda > Insecta > Lepidoptera > Sphingidae > Manduca > Manduca sexta. Next base: position 8,626,888 of record NC_051125.1, on the reverse strand, counting down.
GACAGACGTGTAGCCACTTATCGCCTGTATGTATTCAGTCACATGATGTGATAGGAGACGAGTTTACAGCCATATTTTTTCTATTGCCCTTGAAGGTAAACGAGCAAGCGGTCCGCAATGCTAAAATCACTTTGCCCGTCGTGGTATTTTAACCCTAGATCTCGGAGCGAAGTCGTATCGCGCATGCAATACTACACCACCTAAGCAGTCACCTAATACGAAAAATCACTGCCAATTCATAATGCTAGAAAATTGAAATCTCTCAGGTGTAAAAAAGGATTATTTATTGCTTTCTTATCTTCGAAGAGAATAAAATTACAGACTTTACGATTCAGATGTCGTAGTCTATCCAACCTTTAATATCAAGTCTCTTGCACCCGACATCTTTACAATTTCACCAGCTGTTGCTTTATGGTGTGGAATCATTACAGATATCAGACGTGTCATTGTGAAGACATCATATATAGCATGAAAGATAGGATAAGCTTTATACTAAATACTGAATTAAGCGTAAATCCCTTCTACTATAAGAAGTTTGTGCTGTATTCTAGAATTTCAGTCTTTGTTTTAACGGTAGTTTAGAGTTCTTTTTTATTTTGCAAATATTTAAAATTTGCTATAGATTTACGAAGTTGATTGAAATGCTAAATCTGTTTACAGCCTGTTTTTAAACATTATTATCTGTAAAAAAATTATAACACAGTAGTCAGTGGGCCCTATTCCGTCTACGGAGGCAAATCCGTCTTTTTGCAATTATGGACGTTCTAATTGAAGCACAGTTTTAGTAGCCGTTATAACATATAGCCAGCGGGCCCTATTCCGTCTACGGAGGCAAATCCGTCTTTTTGCAATTATAGTCGTTCTAATCGAAAGACAGTTTTGGTTGTTGTACAAGTAAATAGGAGATTTTTCTCAATTTTACCTATATGGCTATCAAAGCTGTCCTTCGTTTAGAACGCACGCAATTGTAAAAAGACGGATTTATCCCATACACACAATAGGGCCTCCTGACTATACTGCTATGACGTTAATATCCTATGAAGGTATTATTATATCGTTTATAAATAATTTGCTTATGTACATTTAATAGGGCTTCACTTTCTTTTATCGAATGTTATGTGGGTTTCGAATACCAAGAATATATCCTTTTAAAGCAACAACTTTTCAACCGAGTAACATTATTAATTTTCGTTCTAAACGTTAACTCAGGTCAATAAAATTCATTTAAAACACCAAACAGAGATCGGAGAATCTCATTAAGAGTTAGTTTACGGTTAGTTTAACTAAAATAATATAGAATACAAAGCCGTTAGACATTCAGCTTACAAATTGATATTTTACTTAACGAGGCAAGTTAGCTTCCGTCTACATTTTGTAGAAAATTATATAAATACTATTTAACGAAGCATTATGTCCTTAGTCGCGAAAGTAAATATTTTTGTATTTAAAATCCCTTTTAGTTTTGGATGAGTATTGAAATTTTGAAGAAAAAGAGATTTTTCGTCTAAAATTTTACGCATTTTTTTTCAGCCTTAAAGCGTGTAGCTTCGTTAGCTCTAAAAAATCTAAATTAGCACTGAATACCCTAAAAGAGATTATGTTGATAATTTGCGCAAAAAATCTTTATAAATAATAAATAAATTGTAATGGAAACGTGCCTTTACTATATTCAGTAAAATTTTATAAAAAAAAATATAGAGTATAAAGAGCTCACTGAAATTCGGGACCATTTTATCAAAAAGAACATTTTTGGATCAAGATAAATTCTTTTTACAACTCTCTTACCCAAAACTTAGTTGCTGGAGAAAGATTTCCCAAACCCACATTTTGTTTTATAGCTCAGTTGGATTATGTGTGCCTACGTACCGTTATACTTATTTAAATTATATCATTCGACCTATCTTGGGAAATTACTCATAATTAAGTACAAAACCTTGGAACACCCTTGACAGAAACAGTTTGTCAGTTTTCTTTTATAAAAAACAATAGATAAAAATTTCCAGACACTAACACACACTTACTCCCATTCCTTTTTATCCCCTAAGGGTTTGGCAAACTTGATACCAAAGTATCATCTTTTCGCAGTATGTATTTTGTTCACGATGTGATAAGAGATCTATAATCATATCAGGCACAGATTCTAGACACCGTCATGATATTGAGAAGAAAAACATAAAATCATTTTACCCGACTCGGAAATCGAAGCCAACCCCACAGAGCGGAAGTCGTGTCGCATACGCACATGTTATCAAGGCGGACATCATATCTGGCTTCATGCTTACAAATTGTCTGTTCTAGATTTCCTCGGCCAATTTAGTCTTCCTGTTTCTTGGTACTTAAAACCAGCTTGGTAACACGATACACAAAGCATTAAAGCATTGTCTACGTTCGAGTCACCACGCTAACGCAACTAGTTTTCCTTTAGAAACATGTTAATGTAGTATTGTATGATACTTAGTTTTAATGTAAATATAAAGGATAAACATAATGTCAAAACACGGTTTATTTATAATTATTTTATTTATGCTTCATAAGATTTAAATCAGTCGATTTTTAGGTAGTTCCTTTTGGCTAGTATTGTAATAGAGCTTTCTTGGTTAGGTAACAAAGGGGCTGATATATGAAGTGTTACCAATCAGTTAAGGATAGGAGAGTTACGGTCAGTTTCACAAGTTTCAAGAATATTTTGTTTGACGTATCACATTAAACAGCTAATGTAAATAGTATTTATTTTATTGCGCATTTTTTTGGAGCATATTAGAGTGTGACTTTCGTATTTGGGCTACTTATGCCTTTATGTGACGAGTTACAATTACTCACAAGTTGTTAAAGAGATGTTTATTATGTATACTCTTATTTTTACCATTTATTTCGGAGTTTGTCTTTTGTATTTCGTCGCCTTTATTATTCGATGATTCTGATGATGATGATATTCGATGATTACCATGTGCTCAGCCATTGTGAAACATGCGCTAAATCAGAAATATTATATAAACAATAATTATTAAAAATACATGACTCATGGGAATTAATAAAATACAAAATACGTTATACTTACATAATTAATATTCCCTTATATAACTTAAAACGCTCTTCCTAAAAAGTATCGCTAGTTAAGCTAAAAATAATTACGTAAACGGAATGTTTTTGATCCGAGTTTTTGTAAACAATAATAAACAGCGTAAGAAGCTCTACAAGAAGGTGAAAGGGGCAATGACCCGCACAAGCACCGGCTAACATATACATCTGTACTAAAAGTGAAACAGATGTAAGTTACCCAACGTTTCTTTACAGTTTCTTAATTAACTTCTTTGTGGTTGTCATCAGTGGGGTTGTAACTTTTTAAAAACACCAATACTAATATTTATTTATTACATCTTAGGAGAACCAACAGATGTAATAGCCTAATAACTGTAGATTAACAATTGAGGTCTCAATAATATTCTAAGGAAAAAAAGTTTTCGAGTTTTTCTTTTTGTAAGTACAGCAAAGAGACACCCCCCTACACTTGATTGTAAGTGGGGTCTAATAAAATGTTGACAGACGAGAGATGATAACTCCTCGGCAGTCGACACAATTATTCCGGCTTGTTGGAACCGGATATGCACAGGCTGATTCCGGAACGCGACACATACGTGGGCGAATAGGACAGGTTTTAATACCTTGTGCATATTGGTCGCTATATTGGCGGATATAAAATATATCCTACCTCCAGCAAAGTTGTTCGTATTTTTCTACAGACTAGACTCTGAAACTACTGAACCGAATTTGAAAATCTTCACTATAACAGCTACATAACTCCGTAGTGCTATGGGCTAGCATTACACTTTATTCTGTAGAAACTTTTTTAAGCGGGCAGAGCCGTGATCCAAAACATCATTAATATTAATCCTATCACTTATTACTGTATATTATAAACATATTTGCAATGAAAATGAATTAAAAACGTTAGGATAAAATCTTATCGAGATTTAAAAAGAAAAGTAGAATGAGAAATGATTATTGTCTGTAATCTGCAAAACTGAAAACAAATACCGAACATTAATGGAACTCTTCGAAATCCAATTAAAAAGTCTTCAAGTATTAAACTACCTACGCACAAAACTTTTGCGATTAGTTACTGCAAATAGTATATGTTTTATATAAATTTTGTTTTAAATTAGTAACGAAACAGATAAAATTTCTGTGAAACTAAAAAGCAACAATAACATGAGCAGATGGGATTAAAAACAAATTAAATTCAATACTTCAAAATTCTATTATTCTTAATCAATATAAAACTTCCTTAATTTTAAATTGCTAATCGTGGAATAATCCAATAATATATTTAACTAATAATATTTTTTTATAAACAAATATGATATTGATTTCTTATGTTTACGCGAATGTTAGACATTAAAATGAAATTATTTTTCGGATTTTACCGCGGTTTAAATATCACTTCATAGTCCAACCCACTGACCATGAAGGCTGCAAAGTCTTCGAAATGTCGGGAGAAAACTACAATATTAAAACCGCGATAAAATCCGAAAAATATTTTAATTTTAATAAACGTAATATTCCTAACTTTCACAAGTGTTTTAACAACGAGAGTAATAATAATGTACCTTTAACTTTCAAACTTCATCTACATCTTGTAATCCAAGCGCCCTGTCGCTTTAAGTTCATAAATTATGTTCATAGTCGACACTTTTTAATTCGAACTAAGTCGCGTGTGGCTTTCCTAAGACCAGGGAGAGAGACTATTAGTCAAAGTTGGCTAAAGTGCGATTTATCACATCTTACTATTTTACTTCTTAGTAATATTATAAATGTGAAAGTTTGTAAAAATGTTTAAATGTTTGTAAGATCTAGACCAAGAAAAAGCTTAACGGATTTAGATGCAATTTCGCACGTGGGCAGACCTTGTCCTGGTCCTATCCCAGTACCTTTTACTCATGATTTTTTAAAATTAAATGGCGTTAGCGACTGTTGGTGCTTTCAATCGCTACATTGAGAACGCGAGTGAAGTCGCGAGTAACGTTTATTATTTATATAAATATTTCTAGTGAATTTAACTGTTGCCATCGATTTGTTCAAATCTTTACTTGATATGTATAATAAATAAGTCAATGAATTGTTTTTTGTAGTTCTTATAGAATTGTGTAAAAATGAACTTATTGCCAGAATAATTAAAAAATAAAATAAAAATATGCGAGTAATTTTAGTTAGTTCGTAATCGTTTATTTTATTATATCATGTAATAGAGGGCGTTCCGATTACCATTTACCGGACACATTTCCAATCTCGGAGCTGATAATGAGCAGAAACATTCAAAATACCTTTACCTATGGATTGAACCCAAGACTTCAAACCTCAGCCCATTCAACTACGCCATTGAGACAAGCATCTGCCATTTTGTAATTATAAAATACATCGCTCACTGTAATTGTCGATGTCGTCATCAATTGAAAGCTCTGTAAGCTCAAATAACATTAAATGTTCACAAGAATATATTCAATAACTAATTCGTATTAATCAAGCCGTTGTCTGACAACAGTTTTAGGTCATTCACCCGACAGGTAGATTTTATGACTTCGTATTCCCCAGTCCTGATGGACTAATCAAAGCTCAACTAGAATTACTGGGATCGAACCTGCTCCGAATGGAAAATCGTCTTAATTTTAGAACAGGAAAATGATCGTACATTTCTGAACAACTTATTAGGTTTATTTGCTATTGTCAAAACTCTTTGTATGGATGGATGTGTACGAATTTACATTTTAATATAAAACTGAACGTCCAAAACAATATCAAATATGAATAAATCTGTGGACTTAGCTGAGTTGTAAAATCACCGTCTCAAAAATGTTATTTAAGTTAGTTTATAAACTTTTATTGGTCATCTATTTAAAGACTTACGACATATTTTCAGTTTATAACTTTGTAATACTTGAATGTTTTACGACTTTTTAATAACTTTGTCTTATTCCGACATTTATATTCAGAACTGGCTTTTATTCGCGGATTCGAACGCGTAAAATCATTTTGCGGAATAGAAAGTAATTTAACCTTAAAAAATATATTATCCGAATTACAAACTCATCACTTTATTTGTATAGTTGTTTGAGCGAATATTAAAAATATTATTCAGATGATATATTAGATTAGAATTTGCTCTTCTAAGCCTACATAGACGTTACTTGTTTAACTAATTTCTGGAACTTACTGCCCCTATACTAAAATGTTTTACAAATAGGAAATCACATTATCCCTGGGTTATAAATTAATTCATCCTGGAAATGGACACACAAAAAATAGAAACGAGTAGAAACTATTTTAATAAATCGCATACAATAGCAAATAATCATCACAAACGGTCTGAAACTATAGTTTGAGGATTAGCACGAAAAGAAACAAATGAAACATCCGAAAGTAGACCAGATAATTGTTATTCGGTAAAGGTATAAATAATGGAGTTGGCTTGGATTTCTTCGTAACATTTCCTCGTAATATCTATCTGATAACGTAATTACGAGTTCGGGGCAATGTCTGCAACGTAATTGAGTTGAACTGGGTCATTCTGTTCGGCCTGGTGGACGCCGTCGATGGAAATTAATTTTTACTAAGCTTAGTAACTGTTAAATATTGGTATATGTACGTGTTTCCTTCTTATAACATTCATGTGCCATGTTAAAAAGTGATAAGGCATGTATGCCGACTATTAAGAGAGGCATTGTCCTTCGACGCTTTACATTTTCGTTAGTCAGGCATTACACGATCGAGATAGCACCAGTTTCGTTTCTCGGATCAAGATTTTAATTATGTCAATCCATTCATCCATACTTTACACGGTTAATTTACCTTCAGTCATACCAATGTATGCAACTTAATACAACTAATACACAGCACTGACTATCTATAGAATGCAAAATGTATTAAACAAAATTGTATGCACAAACAAAGCTTAATTTGTATGTACACAATTTTAGGGTTTAATGTTTTCTATTTCTTGCTTCGCATAATTGTAATTAGGCATACCTATATTACTGTTTCACAATAAATAATATCTCCTAAAATGCGTCACTGAAATGAAAATTGATAACTAATTTCAACCGGCTTATGTTATCTCGATATGCCGCCTTAACTGCGTATCATATGCAACGCGTGACGTCATGCATAACGTTAATAACATTTATATTGAACTTACAAATTATTTCTACTTACTTGCAGTTGTGTATTAAAATATCTGTCATTATTTATTATTAGGTTTGCTCGTGATTTCGCTCGCGTCCAATAGGATAGTTGACAACTTTTTTTTTAATACATTTATCAAATAAATATTTCGTCCAAAATCTATGGGAAGAAGAATTTTCAAAATGCACGCAATAATAAATAAGTTATAAAGCTTTGAAATTTGGTGGAAATGGAAGCTGTCAAATTACAGCTATATTGAAATGTAACGTCATCCAGTGCTACCGGCCATAACGTTGCGTGAGTGAGAAAAGGACAGCGCGTTATCCTCACCGAGTCCCCACTTTTACTCACACCTATATTTCAAATATGAATAACTGGTTTATTTCTTAGACCAATTTTTTTACTGATTTCACAGAAAAAATGCTTTTTCATATTATTAACTGTTACTTATAAAATAATGAACAAAATCAAACATAAGAAACTACCCTATTCTTTTTTACGGAAAAATATACCGGAGTGAATAGTAAATACCGGATTATGTGCATTTGCATACTTTGGGATTTTTGGTGGTTTTTGCATAATATAATGGGATGGTGCATGTATTTATTGGCTTAACTAAAAACCTAGTTACATATTATTTTGACGGTTTTCATGCATATTTTAAGCATTTTTCGTGCATGATTCAAGTTTTGTGAGTTGCATATCATGCGTTTTCTACTTATAACACTCAAGGACATTCTAGCTTATTCGTTTTTTTTTCACTATTATCTCAGTAATTTTATATATCACGTTCAAAATAATCTCCAGCTTCTACATTATAAATATACATTTACCCATAATATTTGTATAGCGTCGTCGCAAAATCCAAAGTAATTTTAAAATTAATTTAAATTACTAACCCGCATAAATTATGTAGTCAGGGCTCTGCGTGTTGCTTTCAAACGCGTGTTAGTTCAGCTTTCTTGCAGTTCTGTCCTAACTAGAACGTTCACGGTCACGGCGCCTATATAATGAGCTGCTTTCTGGAGGATGAGCCTTTTGTTTCAACGTACAAATTGTTCAAATACTGCCTCGGTGGCGTAGTTGTATTGCATGCGCGGTACGGCAGCGCTCTGAGGTCCTGGGTTCGAATCCAGGGTCGGGCAAAGTGATATTGGGGTTTTTCTGCTCAGTATCAGCCCGGAGTCTGGAATTTGTGCCCGATATGGCGATAGGCTCGCCCCCTATCACATCATGGGACGGAACACACTTGGCGAAAAGTGGGTGCCATAGTTGCGCCTCTGCATACCCCTTTGGGGATAAAATGCGTGATGTTGTGTGTATGTGTACAAATTGTTCAACAATTATACCAACTTCGAAATTATTACAGACTTGTGTTCTGCGAGTCTAGAATGATGTCACTGTGGTGGTTTTTATTGGTATGCAGTTTATAGTTAGCCTTTTTGTAGTAAAATAACTAGAATGATTGTTACACACATATAATAATAATAATAATATCAGCCCTGTATTATATACTGTCCCACTGCTGGGTGCGGGCCTCCTCAACTATCGAGAGGGATTAGGCCTTAGTCCACAATGCTGGTCTAGTGCGGATTGGCAGACTTCATATACGCTTAAAATTCTTGAATAATTTTTCAGGTATGCAGGTTTCCTGACGATATTTTTCTTCATAAATATACACACATCATTTTTAGAAAAGTCAGAGGTGTGTGCCCTTGGGTTTTGAACTTGCAAATGTTTATCTCGGCAGTGCGTTCCACTCCCAACTGGGCTATTACTTAGCATATACAGATATAAACTAAGTAATTCATCAGTACTTAACGACAACGGTACTCACATGTACTCGAGACATCAGTGCAGTCATAATGCTACGTAATTTCACGCGATTTTCACATGCTTAACATGAATTATGTTCGAGAATCGTTGAATAGCATTTCATCGAACTATCTAAATCCATGCTGTCTACCATATTCCTTAAATAAGAACAAATAAAATGATGAATGTCTTATAGCAAATACTTGTAAACAGCCGACGTCGCCATTCAAATCAATAATCGTTACAGTGAAAATAAGAGAAATTCCCTCATGAAATTACGTTACGCTTCCCCAGTCTCCCGCAGTGTTCGTGCGGTATTTCTATCATTCGATAATGTAGAATGTGTAAAACGGAACGTGTGTTGCGTGTGGAAATATATGTCAGTCGTAGGCCCTTAGGCATCACGCAAACGTTATCAACTTGTCGAACAGAAATACTAAACTATGAAATATTTCAGTCGTTGTTCTTTAAGCATCGCGCAGACGTTTTCAATTTGTCGAATAGAAACATTAAACTATGAAATATGTCAATCGTAGGCCCGTAAGCATAGCGCAGACGTTATGAACTTGTCGAACAGAAATACTAAACTATGAAATATGTCAATCGTAAGCCCTTAGGCATTGCGCAGACGTTATCCATTTGTCGAACAGAAATACTATACTATGAAATATGTCAGTCGTAGGCTCTTAGGCATCGCGCAGACGTTATCAACTTGGTGCAAAGAAACACTATGAATCTGATAGTGAAATTGTTGAAGCAATTGATACGGTTTTTATTGGCTTGCCTTTGCAACCTTGTTAAATTCACAATAGTCTTTGAATTAATATAAAATGATAAGTTTAACAACCCTTTCACACTGTTTAATGTTGAGTTGATTATGATACGAATAAACATGAATTATTTCTTAAAAAAAATTACTATAAAATAAATATTTTTAATAAATATTTTTAAATAACATTATTACATTGTAATCTGAAGTTTTTAGCGCAATCGTATAAGATGTGCAAGTCACTCATCTGATCGTGCCAAGACCGCACGTAGACTAGTCAGCAAAATTACTTTGAACTTGGGATTCCAAAGCCCCGTATGGCACTGCGGTTCGTCTCTAGATATTAAATGTCTACAAATATCCCGTACCTTTAAATATCCTGAAATTGCTCTGACTGCAATATGCATCAAACCGTATTGATGAAGCTTGCACACTGCTACTTCGCAGGTTGTATAAAAAGTAAAGGTATTCTTTCTGGAATATTATAATTATTACTAAAAATTTAATGTCATATCTGACTTTTACTGTACAAATCACAATAACTTTAGAGATAATCAAAAGTAATAAGCATCAGAAACATTGAGACAAACCTTATAATCTAATAGCACCATTTAAACCTTCATTAAAGTAAAAACTTCACTTTATTAATTCTATTATAACCTATGCCATAAGCGGCTATTTAAAATACACAAAATAAAAGTATTCATTTGTTATAACTGTACACCGAACTGCATACATTCAGAAGTACAGATAAAAATAACTACAAAACGTATATCTATACATCATACAACTAAGTTACGGCTCTCCAAATAGCCTACAGAAATAGAATAGTCTTAAGTGCTTATATTATTAATACGTTGAAATGTAATGATGTTAATGAATGCGGGGCTGGTGCCGAAAATCACTTTATCGAGAGCTGAAGAGTTGTGAGTGTTCTTTGAGGAGCTGTCCTGAATTTCGCGGTGTTTTATGGGAGAATTAACAATATTTATTACAGAAGCAATGTATTTACAACTTTACTATTTTTATTTCAGAGTTTGTTTTTATATATTTTTTAAATATACAAGACAGAAATCATATCTGTCGCGTTCAGTCATGCATTTAAATTACGTACCCTAGCCTACACAGCGCACCTATTGACGCTCGGCGTAGACTCGAACAGGCAAGCATGCAAACCCGGTGGAAAATTCCGCACTCTTCCGCAATGACCTCCCCAGTTATTTGGAACTAGTTATTTACATTCTGTAACATTAAAACATGGATTTTAGTGGACTCAGGGCATTAGTTTAACTGATACCCCTCATCTCAAGACATACCTTACATCACAAGATTTATATTTTATTCAGAACGAATCCGGTTCAATCCAAATACCGGACCTATTCTAAAAAATAAAACCTGATCTAAAAAAAGTAATACAAAATCCACAGATGATAGTAAAACTTTAATACCATATAAATGTCGATTAAATACATCTAACGTAAACAATGCTGGTAAAATCGACCCCCGCATGCTCACCCGCAGTTTGACACCCACGACTCAAACTTCATGATGGATCGAGTCAGTTTTGAGTTTAATACTCCTTGGACATTGTTTATCCCGCATTTATCATCATTGTGCACATTTTCCTTGAACTGTAACTTAAAGTCTTTGGAACTCCTTTTTTGAAAATTCATTGCTGTGTAAAATTTGTATGGACCACATCTGCCTACCCCTTGAAAGCGAAAGAGGTTTGATGCTAATTAGTTACATAAAAATACAGTCGAATTGAGAACCTCTTTATTTTTTGAAGGTTAAAAAGATAATTATACCCTCCATCGCAAGCGACCAATCAACATAAAATTAATGATGAAACTAATTGTATTGCCTCTAAGTCTATCTAATTATTCGATGTAATTAATTGATTGAATATAATGCTAAGCCCTAAGGGAGTAAGAGTTAATTTACAAAGTACCCAGTCCCTGATGTAAACATAATTATGTTTTTCACGTGAAAGACGCGCGTTCGTTTCGCCGGAACTATGGGCCCGACGTCGCTTAAATAATATTCCATCAAGTTCATCAAACTGCGAATGAGTTTTGGCGATCACAAGCAAATGTTCTTTTGATGTGACATATATTAAATTAGAAATGACAATAATCGAAAAGTTTATTTATATATTATCAAAGGGTTGTTTAATGTTGGAGATTTTTTATTAATTTATTTTATTTAATAATACACCATCAGAATACGTATCCTTACGTATAGAAACATGGTAAGTGAACAATTATACACATCATGTTCGAATTAATACAATAAAACTAACAACAACTATAGTTTACTTTAGGTGAACAAAATTACTACCTAAAAAAGAAATTAAAGTAATAGAACTTATTAATACCAAGAAATATAAAATTAACAGAAATATTTATATTTTACATTAAACACAAATTACATAAATTCGTGAACTACAGCAAAATCAATGGAAAAGATACATTTTCTAAAGCCGATGAGCGAATCTACATAAATTTTAACACTGGGGTCAGATTTATATAATTTATATTGATACACCAAAAGAAGGAAGATTTACAAAACCTTAAAATAATAGGAACTTATTGATATTAAACAAAGGAAAAATTAACAGAAATATTTATATTTTGTATTCGTTAACATGTAAGCCAAAACTGGTTTACGGTGACCTTTAATTAACCAGTAGCATTTGGAAATATTTATTTTAGACTCTTAAGGCCGCAACACATAGGCTATTTTCAGCTTTGGTGAAAGGCAATTTTGCAGATGCACCATCTAGGTTTTAACAACTTCCATTAATGTATTGAAACTGTATTGCTTTGATACTCCATCGCGTATGTCGCGTCTATTTATTTTTAAAATTCGAACATGGACTGGAAAAACACCGCGGTCTATATCGGCCAACGTAGATTCTAGACAAACAAGGCAGCGGGGCAGCTGATGGTAAGCGACTCCTGCCGTCCATGACGTCACCAAAGCCAGAGGAACAGCCAAGTCTTTTAATAGACCGATTGTTAGATCCATCGTACATCAATTTAAAAATAAAACAAATTGACTCCTTCAAAATATTTTTTTAGTTCCAATTTTTAAGTGCCAAATCAAATTTATTCAGTGGCGCCTATTTTTTTCATAGCTAAATGTTATAGAGAAAATAGATTAAAATATTACGGGTAATTCGGAACTTTCAATTACATCATATCCTACTAACATTAATTATTTTTATAACACCCAAGACAATTAAATTAATTGCATAATGTATTAGTGTAAATACAATTAACGAATCTACGTAGTATATCCTAACTTACATTAGCATTTTATTATGTGACAAATACAGACAAATATGAATACGCATACGTTAGATATAACTGTAAAATTGGGTAGATAAATTTGGATGAAATTTAGTACACAGACATGTCCTGAATTAAAATGTGTCAGTGGATAGTCAGTGTGTTTGTAACGTCTATTTATGATTTTTATTTTACTTTACCTAATATATTTTAATTTTTATTGGTTGTAATATATTTTTACCAAAAACCGCGATATTTGAAAAACGGGCGGTATTAGAATTTAACTTCCTTGCACACTCCTATGCCTTTATATAACGTAGTACATAAAACTATATTGAGCAAACCGAGAAGTTTCGATCTCAGCTGACACCATTTAATAACCTATAATAATTTTACGACTATTTCGCCAACATTGTCATTTTATTGTCCGTCCTCTTATTTTCAAGTTATCGATCTCCTCATAATATTGTTCCTTCTTCCGATTTCTATAACAAGACTAGATATTATGTCGGATATTTTCCCTCATTACTTTTATGCACGTTCATTTATTTACAATTCACTTCATTGATTTCGTAAAAGAGGATTGTGCACGGTAATTTGTCTGATTCTGTAGCAGGGCAAGCAAAATCTCACTGAATTTTAAGTTTTGAAAAGCGCACTTCATAATTTTTTTTTTATTGTGTCTCCGGAAATTAGCTTCTCTGCACCTGATGTAAAGCGAAGTGAACCCCATAGGAAGTGCAAGATAGTAATTTGTGCGCGATATGGCGATAAGCTCGAATGCAATCACAGGATATGTAATACGTTGTTTCTTTATAAATGCCTAATAATAGAGACTAAAGTACATTATCAATACATTAAAAATACCATTAATATTGTTTTGAAAATCAAAATACTTTTATACTGAAGTTTATAACCATAAAATCGGCTTCAATGCTTCTTATATGCGTAAGTTGTATATTAATTAACAGAAATATCATGAGTTATACCTTTATAAACATTTTGCACAAACTCTTTCATAAAACGGCGTAGAAGACGGGTTATTGTTAGTGTTTATAGTCCATATAATAACCATTTTTATAAAAAGGTACTCTGTGTAAATAGAAGAATATCGTAGCGGACAATATGAAAAATTTCGTATTATGCTTAAATAATAATCGAATTTTATAAAAAAGTTGAACAACCATATCTTGTTTAGATACTTGTGACCAAACTACAACATATCATATACTTCATAAACCCTTACTTGTTATTATTAAATTAAATGAACTGTAGCAATTGAATATTAAAAACAAATTATTTACGGCTTCATCCATGTATAAAAACTTTTTGTTTATTTAAGTAATAATATGGTTTCTCAAAACAAACTTATAATTTTTTTTTGTGTTTACAACTTCAAAAATAAGCTTATTTTACAATATCAGCCCATTTAATACTCTTTTTTGTTCCACACTGTCCTATTCAATAATTAAATCAATAGATCCTTGTAGCGCCATCTATACGCTCTCATGTAAACCATCGCAGACTATTCATTAAATCAGTATTCAAAATAAGTGCAAGCAGTAAACGTCTGCAATCGACTGCATTGATTTAACATTAACATTAATCCTATCTGTTGGTCGTAAAACACTTATTAGAATGCAACAGCCAATCTACATATTAAATACCGTCCGTCAATAAAATAGAAATTGCATTGATTGATTTACGGCACTTAGCTGTTAATGGAATATTCATTCAAAAAAGATTTTCCACTTACGCTTAATTATAATTATTGTGAGGGTCTTGATTCCCCCGATTAATGTATAAGATGGCTAATATTGATACCACACTTATTTCATTACCATAAGCATATTTGACAGTGTAATTTTTGTTTGACTTCATAACAATGTAGTATTATACTTGTGTAACATTGACTCGGACGTGATAAAGTAAGCATTTTTAGTGCCCGTGTTAAATGTCAACCAACTTAGAGACGTGATTTTGTGACGATCGTAATATGTAGGTACGCCGGCTTACATTATGTTTTTTAAAGTTGCTTTAGAGGAGATGGAATTGTGTTTATTTTTTTCTGTGTAATAAAGAGACTATTGATTATATCTGATATTGGCTTACAGTAACGGTATTGTGGTCCAAATAAAGTAGTGAACAGCTTAGAGACGTGAATTTCCCTAAATGCTCATAATTATTTTTAAAAGGCGAATCACACAAGGAAATTTTATAAATAATATCAGCCCTGTATTATATACTTGCCCACTGCTGAGCACGGGCCTCCTCTACTACTGAGAGGGATTAGGTGTTAGTCCACCACGCTGGCCTAGTGCGGATTGGTAGACTTCACACACCTTCGAGATTCCTATAGAGAACTTCTCAGATGTGCAGGATTCCTCATGATGTTTTCCTTCACCGTTAAAGCGAACGATGAATTCACAAAGAATACACACATGATTTTTTAAAAAAGTCAGAGGTGTGTGCCCTTGGGATTTGAACCTGCGGAGATTCGTCTCGGCAGTCCGTTCGACACCCAACTAGGCTATCGAATTGAAAATATTAACATTTATATTGAATATCTAAGCATTTACCAGCAGGGCGAGTTCTGCATTGTTTACCTCCATCAATGAAATTTTATCATTTTAAATCCTGGAAGCCAATTTATATCGTGTTTTTATCTAGTCGCCGGCGGACAAAAGCAACACAAAAGCAATAAAAGACAATGACGTCCGGCTCTGAATGATTGAATCTCCGATATACACAGTAAACGTACGTCCGTTCATTCGCGAGAATATCGCGGCTTATGTCATACTAACATAAAAATAGTAAACTATTGTCTCATATTTCGTTTTTTTTACAGCGGTTTTATGTTGTACAGGATTTAGAACGGATATTTGACTGGCGATTAGTTTCAAAGTTATGTATATTGGTGTCTTATATTAATAATGGGTTATGAGTGATAACAGTTTTTTTCAATGTAAATATAATAAAAATTATCTTATGGATATGATATCTCGCTGGTCTATAGACGCTTATTCCTTTAGAGAATGCTACTTTAATCTATGAATAAAAATGATGAAAGCAAAAAATATATTTTATAGCGAGTGTAGCATTATATCTGCAAATTAATTTTAAATTCGAATTAGTATTCGAAATTACTCCCTAACAATCTATACCGAATTGAGATAGTCACAGTATTAGTGTAGAATGCAAAGCCATAATAATTTAAAACAGTATACATTTTGCCTGCGGTATAACCTATCCGATAAAGTTGTAATATCGCCTATAACATAATTATTTCAACTACCGGATATCAACTCCCACAGTTTCCTGCTGCATGAAAACTTTCGACATTAAGTCGACTGTTATAGAGTTTAAAATGTCGCACGATGTCCTTTTCTAGAGAAAAGGTAATTACAGCTCTAATGGTTTTACATAAAGTAATTATAAAATGTTACGTGTATGGTATATTTATTTCTTTAAAGGGCATTAATATTAGCAAGACAACGTTAAGATATGAAAGAATTATAATGTAAGCACATTTGAATTTCGAAATAAGCCAATAGATATATACCGGCTTACTTTTTCGACCATACTGGCAGTCAAGTTATATATTTAAAGTAACTAAAAGAAAATGTATAGTTCGATTAAATTCAATAACAGGTAGGTATTTAATAACACCAAACACTTAAACGTAATCATATTCCATAATTAAAATTGCAGAAAAATCATTATTTCATAATAATTTGTTTTTAATATTTCGCCAAGAACACCGTCATTCTACCAGAGCCATAATAAAATACCACAAATGGAAAGCGCGGATAAAACATTCCTTCAACAATATAAATCCCGTAACAGTCGCGCGCCACACAATTTTCAGGTCGGCTTACTCCGCCATTCGAAATAATAACATTATTCTTCAATGTTATGATAAGTTCTTCAGATCCCCATTCTATGTGGGATTGATTATAAGCGTCTAAAGCGTGGTGTTGAATTCGTATATGTGATTCTTTTTTATTACTGTTATAACTCGCGTAGACTTGTTAAACGAATATTACGCTTCTTCGCTTTACTATACGGCTGTGTTTAGAATGAACTCTGGTAATGTAATGTTAGATAATATTATAATTTAAATCTATTGTATATATTGTATGTCCTACTGATGGTTTCGGACCTTCTCTACTAATGAGACGAAAGATGCTAAACAACAGATTTTTAAATTAATTTATATATATATATATATATATATATATATTTATAATAATTTATTAATTTATAAACATATCCGTAGTTTCTAAATAAAGGACCAGTATTATGTCTTCAAATTGAATCTGCGACATTCTTACTCACAGATAGATAGCTGCTATTTGCTAAACAATATTACGCATGACAAAATACATGGACGCTCCGCACCATATTAAGTAAAAGGAAGCCGTTGTTAACCCGTGTGTGGTAAGCAGTAAGCACATTATTTTTGTAATCATACGATTTATATTCAATAAGTATATCCTGTTGGAAGAATGGTCATAAATGAAAAGTGTTTACGTTGTGTAGTAATACACCTCTGTGTATAAGTTGCGTAATTCTTGTATTTACATGTTACGATGTTAAAAAAATATATATGGGACGGTAAAGAGACTACTGCACCTCATGGTAAGTGAAGTGGTGTCCAGACAGAGTATCAATTGACGAGAGATGATTATCCCTTGCTAATCGATATAATCTTGTGTAAAATTATTACATAGTTAGTAGAACTAAACAAGATAGGTGTAGAAGTCTTGGCACATACTCAAAAGATCTATAAATTAAATTCTGTAATACGAAAGATTAAATCCTATATATTATAGAGATTTTTATATCGATTTCGCGTTAACGTGGATTCTCTGCATTTGATCTTTACTGAAGTGAAGCCCAAAAAAATATAATAATATTTGTGATTTTTTACGGATTCTGACCTGATGGGAGCGTGTCGTGAAAGTGTCGTCCATCGACCTTGATACGATACTTAAAGGTGATCCTTAATTAGTGATCATACACTACATTGCATCATAAACAGGCGAATCGTAAATTCCAGAATACATACTATAATTGAATTATAGAACGACATATAAGCATACTTTACCGCGAATATCACTTACGACTACTTAAAAAACAAATGAGTAATTGTTTTTATTTGTTAGTATTTAGTATTTAAGGTATTTTCATCGCAGTATCGTACTTAATCTCGTATTTAATTGAATACTACTATTTTTTTGTAGTGCCGGCTGTGAAAATCAATAAAACTTTCAACGTTTATTAAATTATTGGGGATTGAATTTTGAAATACTAATCCTTATTCCTTTTATACAAAATGAAGCAAATCTATAAAATTTCAGCTCTCGAGATCCAATAATTTGGAATTAGCGTTGACGGGTAACTACATGTCATAATTTATTAATTTAAGACTTTTCGCTGTTATATACCTATAAGTTCTAAGCACAAAATAAAAAAAAAGATATATTGCAAATTTGACACTACAATATTGAAAGCCGGATGATACAAAATCAGTTCCTCCACGTGTTCCATAAAACACCATTAAAACATAAATGGCCGATGGTTAATCGTTTAGGTAACCGCCGCGCGCCGCCTCGGAGCGCTGCAAATTATTTAAAGCCACCGAAGGATAAGTTTTTATTGGCTTGTGTTTATTTTCACAGCCTTCCACTCGCATGAACGTTAATATGCACGCTTATGAAGGCATCGTTGGCAACTATATAAAGAAGTATGTGTATGTTATTTTTTATTTAAAAAAAGCATCGCGCAGAACACAATCATTATAATTAATACTTAAGCACTAAATTACATTAAGACTAGATTGTCTTCTTTAAACCTATGCCCTAATTGAAATTCTACTACGGAAACGACTCTACGAAAAACAGATATTGACAGAAGAGAAATGGGAGATAAGATGGATGAAGTTTGAAAGTATGTCTTGTTAGAAATAACTTTATAGGGACAATCAATTTGCTACTTGTTTAAATTATTATAATGAATTTTTTTTTATACTAGCTGACCCGGCGAACTTCGTATCGCCATATTTCTTCTTCTGTCTCATTCGCACACTCACTTTATGATATTTGAAAATATTTGCTATTGTTTCTTCTTTCATACAAACCTTCTCCTGACAATAACACATAAAAGAAAGATTTATCCACTTTCGTGCAGTCGCTTAGAAGTTATGTGCGTACAAACATTTCGGTGGTTCATTTTTATTTTAGATTTGTAAAGTTTGAACAAAAATTAATTGCACGTGCTCATTAATAGCAAGTTGTGTGTCGTTAATTTACAATACGACGTTTAAGGTAATAACTATCAATATTAATAGAAATGTAGGTTACATACACATGTCTGAAATAACCTTAATTAAACACTTGAATGAATAGACAATGAAACAGCACCAAGGCTTTCCAAAGCGACCTTCAGTCATGAAAAAACTACATAGAAAAAAACACTTGAATAATTACATGTATATTGCAATATCTAGCACACAAACTCACAAAATTACGAACGAAATAAATTCTCCTTTTTATAACATGAATAAAAAAAAAGTAATGAAAGAAAAATGTAGAGGACAGAATGACAATAGCGTTAGGTTTTTAAATAGGCGATTTGTAGGCAAATAAATCCGAGACTATCGCCATACAGGCCGCTTTATTACAACATTTATTGCTATACCCATCATAAAATGAACTCATATTCTTCAATTAAAACGGAAAATATTAAATTTAAATAATATTTAATTCTCAGAATATCTTTCGTTTTGTTTGTTTTAAATTTTTGTTATTGCGACTATAAAGAAAGATATGTTGAATTTTAATAGTTATAACTTATAAGCTATGACTTTGTCTCCGTCTGCGTGTATGTTTATTTAATAGTAGCTTTTGTTCGCGACTCCGCCTGCGTTAATTATATTTTTCGCACAAAAATGACATATTTTCCGGAGATAAAAAAGCCTTCTTAAGTTCTGAAACTATCTTGATACAAAATTTCAACAAAATTGGTTACCATAGTTCAACCGTAAAAGTAGCAAGATAGGCACAGTAATTTTCGCATTCAGGTACAATACATATAAATATGGAAGTATTAAGTATAGTGTATCCTTATATTGTTTTCCATCTTATAATATTTATTGATTCTCTATCCTATAGTTTAATGAAACCTATATGACAATTCTTCTGGCAGATTTTTTGTAATACCCGAACAAATTAATAACCTCTTGTTTCTGAAGATATAACAAACGCCGTAACTATGGCAGCGTTCAACCACTGCTCCGGAAAAAAAGTAGCCTACAGCACATAGGGAATGTAGCTTACTACTACTTAAATAATTTTTAGAATCAGTACAATATCACAACCACTTCTACACACAATTAATCACTTAAAAATTAATTATAATTGATATAATAAAGATAAAAATAAGATTGTAATGTGTTTCAAAAAATTCCACTTATTTAGGGCTATACGTTACCAATTTCTTTTCGTTTTACTAAGGGTTGTTTCAGCAAATCCTGAAGATATATATTACAGCAAAATTTCTACTGGTTATGTACGAACGACCGTCTGGCACCGTTTGAAGAATATTTGCAGGACATATTTGCCGCCAGGCGTTTCGAAAAATGCTCAAGAAAATTCTTTCTCTTATCGTATAGAAAACTAGCATTATTAATGTAATTACAATATTATCATTAAGTCTTTCTCTAATCATATAGAAAACCGATGTTATTAAAATAACTGTAATTTTACAAAATTATGAAAATGTACTACATATAATGATCTGAATAAAGGCTTGTCCCAATATATAAATCATACATTTATAATGTTTAAATGATGTTTTTTATCATAACCAATCTTAATTAATTCAATAAGATGACTATAACACGTAATTAAGTAATAAAACATCTTTATCAGCAAAGATTCTTAAGGAAATGGAGCGGATTAGTGGAAATTTTATTGAGCGTGGAAACAGCGAAGCTAAGCAGTTTGAGAGTGTTCGCGGACCTTATTGAAATACTTAGTTCGTAACACGAATGGCAAAACTAAGCGATTATTACGGTCGCTGAACGTAAAACGCGTTTAATGTAATACGGTTGTTAAAATTTTGTTAGGAGTGTTCGACCAAGCACAAGACCAACAAGTGTCAGACAGTTGCACAGAAAAGCCCCTATATAATTAGGACTGGTCTTTAAAAGATGGCCATAGAATAATTTTGTGAGCAGATATAATTATTAGAAAATTTATTTGAAAAAAAAATTGGTATCAAATCGCTTTACTAATAGACAATATGTTTTGGTAAAACCATTTTTGACTTTACTGAATAGGGACTACTAAAAAAAATCAAAATCGGCCGGCATAATACGGTAGTTTAATAAGTTTTATTTTGTACATTTTTTATACTCGAATGTAACAGAAATTATACAAAAAAGAAATTCCATGAAATCAACATCAAAATTGGTTGAAAATTAAAGCACTTACTCATATTTACAATATTGTTTTGAGCAAAAATAGTGGCATGGTACGGCTATCGCGCTATCTCTTTCTCACGCACGCAGTGTTATAGCCGGTGACACTCGGTGACGACACAGTTTGCTATTGTTATTGTTTCGCAGCCCCTTCTATGATATTTCAAAGCTTTTTAACTCGTTTAATATTGCGTGGATTTTGGATAAATCTTTTTCCAGTAGTTTGGATGACATACATTATTGATAAATGTATTTAAAAAAGTAGCCAACTACTTTATTTTAGTAAAAATCCTTCATATTATTATTATATAAAAAAATCTCTTCATTAAATCAGTCACTAGGTCACGAGGAGCTGATAGCACAATGCACAGTGCACGACATTCAAAGCCAGCTAACCCATTTGTACCATCTAATCCACTATAACGTCCAAACGGCGGATAGCAATAATTAAGCACTAAATTCTCTTTATCTAAATCTAGTAAACCTAACAATAAGCCACCCCTACCCCTCTAACATCCGCAAAGCGATGTTATCTATCTTTCCCCTTTGAAAGTTAAGCGGCGGTTCGTTTCAATAAGTAATTAATACTCCCAAAATTAGTGGTCGGCGAATAATCGCTGTTATATATTGTTTTGGGCGATAATTTAATGGATTATAACGGAACAGTTATTTGTAATTTTCTGTTATTGTTGTACACTAATAACAATATTTTATGAAATGATGCTTATCTGAATTCATTTTATTTATTGGTGATAGCCTGATAGGTTGTATGCCAGCTGTCTAATTAGGTACAATCGCAATGTCTATGTCTACCGCCAAGCTGCTGCATAGACTGTTGTGTTTCGTTTTAAATAATATTAACAAAGTATTTACCGGGCATTATGAGGCTTAACATCTTATGTCTCAAGGTCACGCGCAGTGGTGCGCCATGCTGTACTTTGTAATTCAAAGTTCTGTATGGTATTGCTACTGTTTTTGGATGGTCGTATCGCTTACCATCAAACAAGAGGCATGGTCATCTCGTTATTAAACCGCAATAAAAAACGCTCTACCTACAAGTAAGAGTTGAAATGAAACTGTACACAACACATTTTATTTATTCCATTCTGGGTATAAATGGCAAAATAAGTATGTGACACCATACCAAGGGTCCCACAAAAATGTCCGCATGCGACTAAGACGAATGGGGTCAAAAAATTATAGAAATTCGTATGACGTATTATAGATGGCATACATATATATTGTATAAAAAAAACAAGCCCGAACTTTTGGTAAAAAATCGAACCAAATCTCACGTAGTCAAAATTGTAATCCAATTTTCGTACAAAAAAAATATGTGAATACCGAATAAGATAAGTACAAAAGAGCGTACGGAATAACTATTATGTAACTCCGAACATTAAATTTAAAATGGCAATGAAGTATTATAGAGCTAATGTTTAATATCACTATAATATGACATAACGTGGATAAAATGTAAATCAACGACAAAAGTTTGCACCTAGTGGAACCAGTTAACGCAGTTTGAAAACATAATGTAGTTTATTAAGAAACTTTCCTCATAATACAGCAAAGTTAATATGACGCTTGGCTGCTGATTATAAATTTGTTAAAGTGTCTTTTAACGCAGTTTTGAATTAAAATTCAAGTTAAATCATTGTTAGCATCAACTTCAAAGAAAATTTATCTAGTAAACCATTTTTCCAGTTTCAAATAATTTGAAAAAAGTCGCTTATGATAATATAGATAATAATTCCCAAAGAAGCCTTATTTAAAAGAGTCCAGAATAACTGTCGAGGAAATACTAAAAATAGGTCTTCACGTTTTTGTACGAACGCAATGCATGAGTATTGCTCCTATAAATACATTGCTGTGTATATTTGATTCATGGAATAAGGAATGAAGTGACGTTCAAAGGAAAAAGACCACGTGATTTTGACCCGCCTTTACATTATTATGGTAGGCTTGATTCAATTATATTCCAAGAATGTCGGATAGTGAAATAAAACCCCGGTATTTCTTGTTCTATGATTTAATAAAGCGGCAGAGCCACGCTATGGTTATATATATATATATATATATATATATATATATATATACGTGTCAAAAAACAAGGGCAACATTATAACGAAACAAAACTTAGAATTAATCATAGTCACTTATATAAGCTTCAAATAAAATCATATTTAAACAGATGTAATAAAAAAATTAAAACGTTCGTACTTATATGTATTTTAAATTTTTATTTAAAATAATAATAATAATTCTTATGAATTGATTTGAAGTATCATAAGTGCCACTTAGTTAGCCAACGTGATATATAAAGTAATTTATATTACAATATAAAAAATGGTAAGATGGCCGTACGAAAGCGATGGCAAATCCGAAAATAATATATTTTCATTCTAGGTGGCACTAATTTATTGTTAGTTCTTCGTATAGTGTTGAAAAACAGCATTTCATTCGATCTCAAGCTGAAAAGAAAATTACGAAGCTTATTCTGCTAATTTCATTTCTTTTTTCTTATTTTGTTAGAGTTTAATGTGCAAAGTTTAATGAAATGTTGATTTTTATTAACCAACTAGCTTTTGCTCGCGGCTCCGCCCGCGTTATAAAGTTTTTCAGGCTAAAGTTTTCCGTTATAAAAATAGTAGTTTTCCGGGAGCCAAGTTCTTCCCAGGGTCTCAAACTGTCTCCATACCAAATTTCATCTTAATACGTTAGGTAGTTTTTGAGTTTAACACGTTAAGGCAGACAGATGCAGCGGGGGACTTTGTTATATTATTTAGAACTTTTTAAGTGAAACAATCCCGTCATACATCATTGTTGCATAACTTTAACCGTTTACGCAGCGCAGGCAACGGAAGCTCTCAAAACTCATAATTTTCCCCGATTTTGCAACATGTTTCATTACTGCTCCGCTCCTATTGGTCATAGCATGATGATATATAGCCTATAGCACTCCACGAATAAAGGGCTATCCAACGCAAAAAGATTTTTTCAGTTTGGACCGGTAGTTCCTGAGATTAGCCATTACTGCCCCGCTCCTATTGGGTATAGCGTGATAATATATAGCCTATAGCACTCCACGAACAAAGGGCTATCCAACGCAAAAAGAATTTTTCAGTTTGGACCGGTAGTTCCTGAGATTAGCCATTACTGCCCCGCTCCTATTGGATATAGCGTGATGATATATAGCCTATAGCACTCCACGAGCAAAGGGCTATCCAACGCAAAAAGAATTTTTCAGTTTGGACCGGTAGTTCCTGAGATTAGCCATTACTGCCCCGCTCCTATTGGGTATAGCGTGATGATATATAGCCTATAGCACTCCACGAACAAAGGGCTATCCAACGCAAAAGAATTTTTCAGTTTGGACCGGTAGTTCCTGAGATTAGCGCGTTCAAACAAACAAACAAACAAACAAACAAACAAACAAACAAACAAACAAACAAACAAACTCTTCAGCTTTATATAATAGTATAGATGACATTTTTAATTCTATAGCCTTTTAAAAAGCTATGATCGTCTCCCCAGGACTTACCAATATTAAAACTTGTACTGTACTGGTGCCATTACGGTATCAATATTGACATTTTATCTCTAACTTCAAGTCCTCAGGGAGCACCCTTCATTTAGGACATCTTCTTGATAGTTTATAAAACGTCCCCGCATGTAGAAGCTCTTTATATATTATTCATAGAACATTCACTAGAGCGGAATTTTATTTAGTAACCTCCATTTATAGATCTTGAATAACGTTAAACGATGTTAGATCTTAAAATTAAAGACATAAGATACATTCACACACAGAAAACTATATTATTTGATGTCCTATTTAAACTTAAAAGAGAGATCAACTTATACTAGTTATAGATGTATATTATGTATAAACAAAGTATAAACTTATTTCGCGAGAATGCGACCGAGATTTCTTCGCAAACGATCACGAACAATATCTATCGAAACATAAATCTTTTGCACTACTCATGTGAAAACAACGTGTAAGAAATGTGGTTTCACTGAGACGCAACGAAATGTTTTATTCTTGTGTAAATGATGAATACTATTAAATTATTTTTATTGTTATAAGAAAATTGTGCTGAAATGTATTCTCGCTTTTATAGAGAGGTGGTCATCGATCTAATGAATATCGAATAAATACATTTGTATAGCATGAATATCCAATAGAACATACGTTTCAATAAAACCGTAGCATGCATTTCGAATTAACGGTGCGTGTTTCGTTTGCAAACCATTTTAATTAATTGAAGTTATGTAAAAGCTCACCCCTGTATTGTTGAACGTGCAAAAAGAGATGCAACTATTACACCTACTTTTCACCAACCTTATCCCCTTCCTTGAAAGGACGTCAGTCCTGCGTCATAATATATAGAATCCTCTAATACGTATTTTTATAAGAAAAAAAAGTTCGCCGAAACGAAACGAAATGGCCTGTAAGCGTGAAACTTTTTCTAAAACGGGCAACACGTGGCTACAAAGGCTGGATACCCCCACTCTTGTCCCCCCTAGCTACGTCTATATATAAAACAATTTAATTTAAAGGTAGTCGATAAAAATATACACAAGATCCTCTAGCATTCGACGAAGATCGTAGACTATTGGACATATGATAAGTACGACTTGCCCTTTCAGTCGTAACTTTTGCACTTACATATTCACGAATAACAAGAATACTCAATAAGTTCTATTTAATTGAATTATATTACTTTATAAAAACAACATCTCACAATTTTCTTGCCCATCAACTTCATAGAGCAATATTTACTGAAAATTCTCTTAGTCTACATTACAGCTAAGTACGCCCAGTTCTTCTAAATTTAAATTTCCTGTTACACCCAATAGGCGCCAATAGCCCGTCACACAAACTAACACTAATATAGTTTATTACAAACATTGTAATATATTCTACAAACTAAACACTTAAAATAGCTCGTGTTTACTTTAATAAAACAACATGAACGTAAAGATACAAATAAAACCGTTAAACTGTAATTAAATTTCATAACCATAAGGAGTTCGGGAGTCTAATAAAACATGTTGAATGCTGTGAAGTTAACGCTGCAATAATTTTGAATTTGGAATATAAATAAACACGTGGTGAAATGTTCAGCCACAATAGAAACTAAGTTTCGGTGTATTTATGGATGTATAGCGCGATCCCACACGGAGTCTAACCGATAAAGGCAATAAAAGATATAAAAATAAAGCCCGTTCGAGAGGAGCAGTGGGAACAAATAAAACTAGAGCATTTATATCTTGAGCGCATGTACGGCAAATCGAAGACTGGAAAACAACTTATGAATGAAATCTATGCAAATCATATTCTTAATACAATATATTTTTTTGGAACTCAGACTACTTCGGTGGCGTAGTTATATTACAGTACGGCTGCACTGCCGAAGTCTCGGGTTTGATTCCGGGATGATCGAGCAGTGATGTTGGGATTTTCTGCACAGTATCAGCTCGCAATCTGTAATTGGTGCCGATAAGTAGTTTCGCCCCCTATTACATCATGGGATGAAATACAAAGGGCGGAAAGTGGGTGCAACAATTGCACCTCTGCCTGACTCTTCGGAGATAAAAGGTCTGATATTTTTTCTCTCTCTTCTTATTTTGAATATTTTTAGCATTCAATGAATGCTTATAAGAAAAAAGCTGTGAAAATTAGAAAGAGACAGACACTCTTACCCATATGTCAATTTAAAACATCCCCCAGCCATTCTCCCACTCCAAAGTGGGGTCAGCACAACACATTTCAAGCATTACAGAAATTATTGAGCTTAATTTTACAAACAATCACCTGCCCAACACCAACCCTTTCTGGGGGCAAAGATCCTGTCTTACTTATTAGAGGAATAAATGAAATCAGAGATGTACTAGAAGCTTTTGATATCTCGAGAAAATTAGTTTTGTTTGCCCTTTAACAATATAAAAACTAAGAAACTATTTCGATTAAAGTTTGTCCCGAGATGAATTAGATTCAGGTGTATATGTGAAAAAATATAATCATATCGTGTTACCTAATTATTACATTTACGGATATTTCTTCTGAAGTATGTATATTAACTACTTTGCCGATTCATTTTATAAGTAACTGCAACATACGTGTCTTGGCGTACGTGATGCATATTGCTTGAGTAACCAATTTGTTAGTACTAGCTGATGCTCGAGGCTTCGCCCGCGGGAAGGAGTTTTACGGGATATTTTTTTTCGAATTACTTGATATGTATCATTCATTATATTATGACGAAATTACACAAAATCATTATAAATTGTAACCTATCTGTTATTCTGATGTATAACCAATACTACTATAATGTTTCATCTAAATCCGTTCAGTAGTTTTGTCGTGAAAGAGGAACAAATATATACCTATACATCCATCCTCTCAAACTGTTGCATTTATAATATTAGTAGGATTTAAGGTGTTGTAATGTTATCTTAAGGGTTTACCGTTATACGCAACAGGCGAAAAAATACATAACGTTTGAATAGAAGTTAAAACTTTTAATACGGCGCTTGTCCTAACCCCAGACTTCCTTGTGTACGAACACAATTAAATAGATATTTCTGATATTAAGCAGGAACATCCATGTAATATATAAAGAGTGTATTGCACGGGGTAGGATAGAAGGTGATTGATTTACCCGTTCTAATTGAAATAAATAATTAATATTTAAAATTATATTAACAAAACATCTACCACTCAAAGTGAATTCGAAATTTAAAGTTCGAGGTGATATTACCACTATTTATTATCACTTAATGCTAATCATCGTTTGATGACAAAACACTACTTCGTTTTTATATTAAATAAAACTGATCGTCTATCGGAATTTTCTACGTCCTTAATTTGTAAATAACATTGCAGCTAAATAGGTTATCTTAACAGCACTCTGTTCTGTTTCTTCAAACTGTTGTGCCCAAATTCACAATCAGCAGACATCTAAAGTCTTGATAAGGAGGGTCGAATTTATTTAAACTTAATAGTTTCGGTCATGGAAGGTATTGATCAATTTATGGTAGAAACAAAAATGTTTGTTACCGTAATTAAGATAAGGTTTGTTTTTGTAAGTAATTTTTGAGGAGAATTATAGTAACGATGGAACAGTATCGGATAACTGATGTGATGTCTGAGTGGCTGATAGATGCCAATGAATACGTCAGACTAATTTTATCACACTTATAGCTAACAAAAACTTTACCACGCGGGCGGAGCTGCGCGCAAAAACTCATCTAACATAAAAGTCTAAGGCTTTCCGATACACAGTAAGGCACTTAAAACGCCACTTATATTTTATTCAATTATCTTGAACGTAATCAAAGTTAGCATGTGCATTGCTTAACACTTTGTTTGATCAGGTTTGCCGATATCCCTTGGTTATATAATAATACAAACAGGCACCCTGGGGGTATTTACATCAGGTCAACAATCTCTTGAACATAGACTTGGTATAATGATTTCTTATGTTTACGCGAATGTTAGACATTGAAATTAAACTAATTTTCCGGATTCTATCGCGGTTAGTATTTTATTTTTCTCCCGACGTTTCGAAGACTTTGCAGCCTTCATGGTCACGGGGGGGACTGAGGTGTTGTTCATCCGTAACTTTGACTTTACGGATATATATGTATACTTTGACTTATCGGATCTTAGAATCCGGAAAATTAGTTTAATTTCAATAGACTTGGTATTCATATGTCGTAAATGACGGTGGTAATTGCCTCTTCGTAATAGTGGAACATCTATATTCGTTTCATTAGTGCAGTAGTAGTAAGTTTTATTGTTGTAGAATAGATTAAAACAATATTTACTCATGAAACTGTTTTGCAGACAGCCAATATCATGAAATAGATTGGGATCGGCGAACTTTAGGTGCCCTGGTTATGTCTTTATAATATTGAAATTGATTTAATTAAGGTTATTTATAGTGTCAGTAATAAGATACGTATATTTTGTAGACTCTGAGCGTTGATTTACAAGGGATCCCGCGAAACCAACTTTCTTAAGGCGATACCTCAAGGTCCATTTTCATACATTTTGTTTCGGCTTTAATCTGGGTAACTAAACAAGTATTGGCAAGTAAAGAATTTAAATTCACGTCTAGTTAGTGATTAGTTCTCGCAGTTGAAGAAAAACGTAAAAATAATTAATAATCATGGATATTTCTGCCTTTAAAATTTCGTCATATTAAATTTTAAAGGCCGAAATATCCATGATTATTAATTATTTTTACGTTTTTCTTCAACTGCGAGAACTAATCACTAACTAGACGTGAATTTAAATTCTTTACTTGCCAATACTTGTTTAGTTACCCAGATTAAAGCCGAAACAAAATGTATGAAAATGGACCTTGAGGTATCGCCTTAAACTAATCTCAATAAAGCAATTATATCCCCACATTTGTGAGCATGCGGTTTAAATGGATGTACCGAGATATGAACATATTTAAAACGATTTGCCTCGCTGGCGTAGTTGTACAACATGCGCAGTACGGCAGCGCTCTGAGGTCCTGGGTTCGAATTCCGGTTCGAGCAAAGTGTTGTTCGGGTTTTTCTGCTCAGCATCAGCTCGGAGTCTGGAATTTATGCCCTATCTGGCGATAGGCTTGCCCCCTATGACATCATAGACGGAACACACTTGGCGAAAAGTGAGCGCCCTGGTTTTGCGACACTATTATTTCTAGCATTCCATTTTCCAATCTAAATTATTTCTCGTAGTGCAATATTTTGTGTTAAAATGATTTTAATAATTTGTCCTAAAATGGCTAATTATTTTAATGAAATTCGACTCACATGTATAACAAATCCTAGACTAGCATCTTGACCATTTTCAACCCGAAAAATAATAAATAGAACTGGACCAGAATAAGAAAATGTACCAGAATAAGGTACAAATTATAACAAAACGAAGTTCCGAGGAAAAGCTAGTTTCTATAAAGAAGCAGCTACATTTTATATTTTTCTAAAAGCAGATGGCTGCATTTTATCATTTACGATACACGAAGGACAGACGTAAACATAAATTGAAAACATATTTCTCCTTCATCGATATGATGTATGGGACATCTTTTTGCAAATCGATTGTATTCGTTCTTCGTACATAGCTTGCAAGCTTGTTTCATATATTTAAACACATTTTATTGTAATTCGTTTCATCAACATCAAGCACAGGATTTCCACTGCTGAACATGGTTCTCCCGTAAAGATTTCCAGATCGACCTATTGGAAGCGGCCTGCATCCAGCGATATCCTGCGACTTTTATGAAGTAATCTGTCCACCTCGTGGGTGGACACCTGACGCTGCGCTTGCCAATTCGTAGCCTCCGCTCCAGAACATTCGTGAGCTATTGGCCATCAGGTCTGCGAGATATGTGCCCTGCCTACTGCCACTTCACTAGTAATGCATTTATATTAAACTAACTTTTAAAATTAATACACACATAATCACTAGGTTTTGCGCGCGTCTTCGTCTACATGAAAGAGTTTTTCTAGGATAAAGCCTCAATATATATTCCCGGCACAAAAAGTAGCCTATGCCCTGCCCAGTCTCTCAAACTATATCAACATCATGTTTCGACGAAAACTGTTCGGTAGTTTTTGAATTTAGTAACACTATTCTAGTAAACAGATGTTTCATACATATTATATAGCATATATAGAAACGACAGACGATTTCGTATCAATTAACTTTCTAACTCATACTACCTCAAGTCTCCCTTTAAACAATGAAATACAATTGATTGTGTTGTAAATATGGTATATGTTCTTAGTAATTAAATAAAGTTAGTAAAAAGATGTTATTGACATGAGTGTTTATTTCGGACTAAAGAGAAGTAACTATGGCAAACAAAATACAATTAGTTCTAAAAAATAGAACATATAAAAATAATAAGTCACGACGAAGGTTACAATCTCCAACAGCCGCCCTTAATCGCAGTTGTGACAGAAACAAAACAAATAAAATAATTAAGTTTCTAAACCTAAGTTAACTACACATCGTTTGTGTGCTAGAGGTCCGAGGGCCTTCGTTAGTACATCAGCAGGCATATCGTTACTGTTTATATATTCTAACTTAACAATATTATTAGATACCTTTTCCCTAATAAAGTGAAACCTAGTATCTATATGCTTCGTCCTGCTGTGGTGTACAGGATTTCGAACAAGATTAATGGCACTTTGGCTGTCAGAAGCTAAGTTAACTGAACAAAGTATACCTGTTATCTCGTATATAAACCGACGTAAGTAACACGCTTCCTTCGTGGCAGACGCTAATGCCATATATTCTGACTCGGCCGAACTTAACGCAACAGTAGGTTGCTTCTTGGATTCCCATGATACTGGACCTCCACTTAACTTGTAAACATAACCGGTGTATGACCTTCTGTCGATTGGACAGTTTGCCCAGTCTGCGTCACAAAAACCCTTTAAAGGTTCTCTATTCTTCCTGTAAACCAATGAATAGTTTAGGGTACCTTTTAGGTATTGCAGAATCCTTTTAGCAGCATTCCAGTGTTCTTTAGTAAAACACGTATTAAATTGACTTAAATAGCTCGTGGCGTAAGCGATGTCTGGTCGTGTGTTTACCGCTAGATACATGAGGCATCCTATTAAGTTTTGATAAGGATAAGACTCACCGACTTGACCATCCATTCTTTTTCCATATTCTTTTTAATTAATGGAGTATCCACGGCCTTACAATCCTTCATATTAAATTTTTCTAATATAGAAAGAATATAATTTCGCTGGTTCAACCTTATACTCTCGGAATCACTTTCAACTTGTAGTCCCAAATAACATTTCAGTATTCCGAGATCTTTTAATGAAAAATATTTCGACAAATCATTCTTGACAGTGTCAAATGTCAAATCAGAATTAAAGAAGACTATTATGTCATCAACAAAGATTCCTAATATTACAAGTTCTTTACCAAAAGTTTAGTATACACACAAGGTTCGGAAGGAGTTCCTATGAAACCTATTTTAGAAAGCGTTTCATTTAACTTTTTATTCCAAGCTCGCGGTGCCTGTTTAAGACCGTAAAGAGATTTCTTCAATAAACAAACTTTGTTTTCTTTACCCTTTTGAATAAAACCAAGAGGTTGCTCCATGAAAACTTCTTCTTCTAAATCTCCGTTAAGGAAAGCTGTATCGACATCTAAGTGCTTCATTCTCAACTTCATATCTGCAGCTATCGCAAACAACGTGCGGAGGGAAGAATGACGAATCACTGGTGCGAACGTCTCGTTGTAGTCTACACTTTCAACTTGATGAAAACCTTTGACGACGAGTCTCGCTTTATACTTGGTAATATTACCATAAGCATCCCTTTTAATTTTGTAAATCCATTTACATGGTATAACCTTTTGTTAGGTCTATCTACTAAATTCCATGTATGGAGTTTCCTTAAGGAACTATACTCATCAACCATAGCATGTTGCCACTTATGAGCATCATCGGCATGAGTAGCTTCGTAATATGTCGTAGGTTCATTAGAATCTACCATTGACGTATTGTAAGCTTTATAAAAATTTGTTGCTTTTCTATCTCTGGAAGGGTATCTGCGCTCAGGGTGCGATTCCTGTTCCAAATTCGCTGTCTCTTCTTCCACACTAGGCAGCCTTAAGTCACTGAGAGACTCTCGCTCTTCCAGAGTCACTGACTCTTTTGCACTTTCTA
Organism: Manduca sexta; assembly: GCF_014839805.1. Lineage (NCBI taxonomy): Eukaryota > Metazoa > Arthropoda > Insecta > Lepidoptera > Sphingidae > Manduca > Manduca sexta. Next base: position 8,593,648 of record NC_051125.1, on the reverse strand, counting down.
GATTTACTGGTAAAGTTGCTTCAGCCGCCGGGCTGATATTCTCATCACAGTCATAGAATTGACAGTCATGATCAAACTCAGACTCAATCTCTTTTTGCTCATCAAATAACAATATAGATTTTGACTGTGCGACGGACTGCTTCTGCTTTAGCGCTGTAAAGCAATTTTCAAAAAAGGTTGCATCTCTGGATATAATAACTTTTCGTGGGTTAGCAGGGTCCCTAAAAATATAAGTGCCTGGATTTTCAGAATAACCGACGAAAATTGCTTCCTGTGCCTTGACATCTAATTTCTTCCTGTGACACGAAGGTATATGGACTAGAGCTCTACAACCAAATACTTTTAGATGGCTAAGATCACCTTTTCGTCCATACCATTTGTCATAAGGAATTTGTCCACCTAAGGCTCGATGAGGAGACCTATTCTTAAGGTAAATGGCAACTTGGAATGCATCTTCCCAGAATGCTTTCGGTAGTGAGCTTTCAGCTAGCAACGTTCTTGCCTTTTCTGTAACCGAACGATGGGTGCGTTCCGCTACTCCAACTTGCTGAGGACTATAAGGCGTCGTTGTTTGATGTTCTATACCTTTTGAAGCAAGATAATCAACAAACTCTTTATTCACGAACTCCTTACCTCCATCAGTCCTAATTGCTTTAATTGTTTTATCTAACTGATTTTCAACAAAACATTGAAACACACAAAATATATCTTTGACTTCTGTTTTAGAAGAAATAAAATAAGCAAACACTTTTCGCGTATAATCGTCTACTATTGTCAACATATATCTATTTCCTTGAAAAGAAGTTGTAGACACCGGTCCCATCAAATCCATATGGATCAGTTCCAAAGGGAAGTAGCCCTATTAAACGCTAACCTTTTGAAAGGTTTTCTTGCTTGTTTACCTTCCACGCAAGCGATACAACTAGTTTTATCTACTCCTGTATACTTTATACCTACCTTGTGATTTTTCAGTTGGTTCATGCCTATACGACACAAATGTCCTAACCTCTTATGCCAAATTTGATAACTATCCTGACAGCCAGAGTGCACATCTTGTGTCAAAAAATTATCCGCCACATTCTCGGAAACATTTACAGTACCATCTAAAACGTACAGTCCACCACAGGGCGAGGCATGAGCAACAGATTCACCTGTAAAATTAAAAGTATCAGATTTATAAAAGTTACATCCATTTTTATCAAAAACACAAATAAAACCCTTTTCAACAGTTTTATATACAGATAACAAACTAGCTTTCAAATCTGGTATATAAGCAACATCACTAATATTGTTGACCACGTTCTCGGGCGTGTTTATTGAAATATTTCCAATTCCGCAGCACTTAATCTGTTCTCCATTTGCGACAGTAACAGTACCTGGATTCTGTATCGAGATATTCTGAAACCAGTCCCGTCTAGAAGTCATGTGTCTAGTACAACCTGAATCTACATAAATTATGTCCTTTCTTGGGTTTCCAGAAGTATTAAGACTTGTAAATATCGTATCATTGGTATTTACCGCATTGCCTTTCTCCTTCTTGTTTCTCTGTGGACAGTCTGGTCTCTTATGTCCAGGTGTCTTGCACTCATAACAAACTATATTCTTCTTCATTGACTTAGGCTTCTTCTTCGCATGAAAAACAGAGTCTAATGATGTAGCCACATCTTTGGACATTTCATTAAGCAGTTTTGTTTTCACCAACTCTGTAGTCACGTCTACATTGCAATTTTCTAAAGCCATAATGAGAGGTTCATACCTTGGAGTTAGACCTCCCAAAAGTATTGCAGCAATAGACTTGTCCTCTATGACTACATCAATATCCGCAAGATCCTGTGCGGTTGACATAACTGCGTTAATATATAGTTCAATATTTTTGAACTCTGATAGACTCAACCTGTACAGTCTACGCTCCAAAAATAATCTTCGTCCTATTCCCTTATCTTCAAAGGCTTTTTGCAAACAAGTCCATGCCTCAGATGCAGTTTTCGCACATCTTATATGGGTTATCGCTGCACCTTCTACTGATAAGCATATCTTTGCTAATGCCTTTGCGTCTTTGCGTACCTTTGTAGAGGCAGGGGTTGTGTCTCCATTTGGGTATCCACCGATTGTTTCCCACAGATCCTCATGCATAAGGTAATTGCGCATCTTAAATTTCCATGTAGGATATCCATCTTTATTCCTCAAACAAGGAAATGGAAAAGATGTGATCGACGCAGGGGAATTTTTCACACTCGAAACATCTCCAGATTCATGTGACATTTTCAGACTATTACTATTTCCTAGTCACACAAAAATATATACAACTTTATTTTACTAAATAACGTGAAAAAAAAAAAGAACTAAGCGTTCGTGCTGATAACGTGTTGTAAATATGGTATATGTTCTTAGTAATTAAATAAAGTTAGTAAAAAGATGTTATTGACATGAGTGTTTATTTCGGACTAAAGAGAAGTAACTATGGCAAACAAAATACAATTAGTTCTAAAAATAGAACATATAAAAAATAATAAGTCACGACGAAGGTTACAATCTCCAACAGATTGTTAAAATGATAATTTTGGCTTGCCTCTATCACATTGTGGGGCAGAATGTGCATGGCGGGGGTGCACAAGTAACGCCTCTGCCTACACTCTCGGGAATGAAAATCGTGAGGGTAAACTTTTTCATTTGTACATCAGTCTAGAAACGTCTAAAGGAAACAAATTGAAGTAACAGTGCAGCACTACATTGCTTCCCGCACTCAATATGTGTCAACCATTTGTCTCTACTTGGAATTCCCAGACATCTGGCGAGCTGGTTTTTTTTTTTTATCGGGAACGAAGCGACTTCGTTTTCGAATGGCATTTTTCTTATCACAATTCACCCGAGAGTCGAAAAGGTTGACGTCACGTACTCGTCATCAAATCTAAACTAAATTATTTCTGCAACGTACTTGAAAAAGTGTGGCACTGATTCCGTTTTGTCGGATACGACAAATGACAAGCGGATTTCGTACAAAAAATAACAAAATGTTTTTGCACAAAGTGAATAAAATATGGGCTAGAAATACATTTCTATGGCTTTTTTTTTAACAAAATTACCACCTGTTTCTAATTCATACAAAGAAGAATATCTCAGCATGTTTCCAATAACGATTCACATAGTATTGTCTCTTTTTTATTACACCTAGTTTAATCTTGCAGAATTATATTGGAAGTTATTTGACATAGTAATAATTAATGTGTTAAGTTTATTCCTAACACCGTCACCTGAAAACTAAATGAATTATAACCTGAGATTGGTTTATCGCGGGCCTATGTTGCGAGTTGCCAATACTTTCAATGATTTTGAACTTTAATATCATTTGCTAGGTTTTATTCTTATTTTTAAGATTAATACGTCCATACACAACTAGCTCCAAAACGTTACAAAGAATAAAATATCTATTATTTCTATTAAGAGATATATCTAGCATAACTCTTAATACCACAGTACCATAGTACTAGAAATATTTTGTACCGGGATAAATAGAGTCGTGCGTGCACAGGTATTTATTATTAAAATCGGTTTTGTAGTTCCGATGATAACCTTACACGAATCCAAATTTTTCGAAATTTGATATTATTTAAACGGCCTGTAAAGTAAAGCTAGTTCGGTACCCTTAGAATAAGAGTTCGACTAAACGAAACAATTATATTTAACACCAATTAATTGAACTATTTTCTATGACGGCATAATACCTCAAAATATTCCACACTCAGTGATCATTATTAATTATAGTTTCTCCGGTTTTAGTTCACAAATACGTAAACAACTTCATCATACCATCCAAATTGTTTGTTGTAACAACTCACAACACCTCCGAAGTAACTTCGTAACGCGAAACGTACAAACAGAATTAAATTATATAGAACATAAATATCTCGAAACACGCAATTCGAGTACAATAAATTAGCTAACCCACAATAATTTGTTCGTAATTTGAAAACTTTGATGAAAATCTATCTATATCATAGGGACATAAGATTAACTACAAGGAAGGCCTCTTGTATACCGGTATCATGGCAATGTAGTACATTGTTTTCGATTTACATTATAAATATTTCTGCTGCCAAACAGCAGTAGTGTCTTCACAGTGATGTTTCGGCTTCATCATTGTTTTTGTTGGTGGTAGGATATGTTTTATATACGCCCGGATAGCGACGACATTACAAGGTGTTCTAACTTATAATCCACCATAGTGGCTCAATAATGTGTACATCCGGTTCCAGCCGGCCGGCATAATTGTGTCAACTGTCGAGGGGTAATCAAATCGCGTCTGTCGACATTCTATTTCCCCCGATTCCATTTACCATCAGGTGCAGTGAGTTCACATTATCGTGCGTGTTTAATAAAACATATTTCTGCAACCAAACAGGGCCCTTATTCTGTATGATAGTGTAAACGCGTAACGCGGCCGTGTCGTGTTATCTTCGAGAAATGTGCGTGGAATGGTATTCTGTAAGCCAAATTTCTATAGTCCTGAACATGATGCGTTGTGTTACGTACTTGTTACGCACTGTTAAAATAACGTGCGGGATAGAGAATAAGGCCCAAGTAGTGTTTGCACTGTGAAGTTTCGGCTTCAAGGACTTTAAGCAACCAAAAAACAATTTCATGGTCTTGTCTTGTAAAAAGGCACCCGTCTGCAATATGTGATTTCATTCGAAATATTCGAAAAAATTTCTAGTGGAATGCGTAAAATAAAGTATTCGCAAGCCTTTATAGACTTTGATCCAAACTGTCTTAGTACGACGGTTTACTATAAACCAACCCAACTATCCGGAATCAAAACAAACATGTACAGTGAGCCACAAAAGTAGCTGAACAAATTCAAAACTTAAAAGCGCTTTTACACGTTGACTTCTATCGAAATATAATTTTTTTCTTTATCTAAAATAACATAAGAGCTGTCATAGCTTATTTTAGTAAATAAAAATCATTTTTTTTATAATTGATAAGGATACAAATCCTAAAGGCAATTTGATATTCTTGAATTAGTTACGATACTTTTGTGACTGTACAAAGTTCTCGATCAAACAGACGATTAATCTATCTCCCAATCAAAGACTAACAGAATTCTCCATAAAACGGCTTTTGTCATCACTTTCCCGCCAAATTGTGTGCACGCTCGCTGACACGCTCTTTGTATAACTAAACTGCTATTGGAATACTCGCAGTGCCGGATTTTTTTTTTTTATGAGTAGGCCATTTTAATTCCGCCGTCCCCATGTAGATAGGTTAATGTACGTATGTAGGTTTCTAAAATACTTAATAATTTTCCATTTGTTTGCATTATGGAAAGCACTAAAGTTAAATAAACGAATGATTAATTAAATCGAGTGAGCGTCCTCTGAAATTTGCTCTCTTCTCTAAAACAAGAGGCTATACGGCGGCCTATACGGCCTACTTACAAATCCAGCACTGAATGCTAGTGTAGGAAGTTTAGAGCGCTTCGTTATTGTGTCTCCACGTGAACGACACGTCAATCAGGGACGTACGCGCTCTTGTCAATACGAGCTAGAATCAAAAAAGGGGACGAAATGCGGTGAATGAATACGCGTGCAGCGTTTACACGCGAACTGGTTCTTTTTTGACATTAAACTAACAATAAAGGACATGTCCGCTTTTTGTATGGGCGCTTGTTTTTTATTTCAAACAAATTTCAACCAATCTCAAACTTATTGGGTAATGAACTGGCAAAATGTGGAGTTTGGAATCATTAGAAGAATAATTTTAGACCCCTCAATTTATGAGAAAAATAAGAAAAAATTGTTTTGCCAGAGTAACTCAAAAAATAAATTCATTGTTGATTCGTCAAAAGAGGCAGAATGGGTAATTCCTACACCTAAAATTTAGATATTTTGATATAAGTAGCTGTCAGTTTTTTTGTTCATCCGTTGGTAAAACCTCAGAACAATGACAAGCAAGTAAAACCCTTTTTAATAAACAATTGACATTCGCGGTTATTCTTCAAATAATATTTTTGACAGTTTCACGTTCTTGGGGGTGTTTCCCAATGTAGCAACATTTATACTACGAAAGCGTTCATTTTAGGTATATTTTTTAGGTAAAGTAAAATTACATAAACCTAAAAAATGAAGGTCTTTAAAAAGAAATGATTAATTTCAATAAGCTCGTTTTTAAGAGTTTTATCAAAATATATTATATAAACTGACATAGTTAAAATAAATCAAAACACAAAATAAACAAAAAGGTACAATTAAATCGAACTATCTAATTCACAACTGAAATATTGTCATCATACAATCCGATAACCGAATTTACCCGATATAAACGACGTATTGAAATACAAAGGGAACAACTATTAAGCCAAGTGCCTGCTCTTGTGGTAATTTGTAACAAAATATCTATATTAACGCACATACGAACACCAAAATACGAGCTAACACGCGCTATTATTCAATCGATCTATAAACGCCAGTAAATCTTACATGATGTATGGGATGACATTGTCCAGAACCTAATATATTATTACGTGGAATATTGTCGCCGTTTTCTTGGGATATTTTTTGGGGAACGTTTAGCTAAACAACGCTTCTGTGTCAATGGTACTCTGTTGTACAAATAATGTTTGCTATGTAACTGTAAATGCCAAATGAAATTATCAGTAATGTTAAATTAATAAAATTAAGCATTGAAAAAAATTACTAAAGTTTTATTTATTTATTTATTTATTTAAGAACCTCCAACGAAGGATACACGGCATATAATAAAACAATGTTGTAGCATTTTTACAATTAACAATTAGTTTTCGTTGCTATTATCTGACTTTCAAAATAGTTACATCGTATTAAATTTTATTGCTATCAAATTGGTGTATACAATATGTATATACATGATACAGATAACTAGTAACTACAAAGAAAGAAGTTTAAAAAATATTATTATTACTATTTTACTTTATGTATATCTAGCTCATAACATATAGGTATGTAGGGATTATTTTTTTAGTCTAGAATTGAGATTAAACTACAATGAAATGAGTTCGAATAATTTTGGCGTTTCAACTAGGTTTGAATAATATCCAACTTCAGGAACCAATTAATTCTACAAAAATTATAATAAGGATTGTCAAATATATCAGTTATTTTATGAATAGTAGAAATTGCACATTGGTCTAGTGGGCTACGAAACCATACGTAGATTACAAATATCGTCTACGACCTCAATACCTAGGTATTAATTATTATTTGGTAATTAATTCAAGATATATACTAGAATTTCATTTTGAAACGCACTTAATAACGATGCATTCTACTCTGCTTGCCCCTTCACAAACAAAGGCATGAGCATAGGTAATGTTTTAATAATTCGCAAAACTTATACCATCAGCGATATCGCCAACTAATTCTAATGCACAAATAACAGCCATTTAGTTCGAATTAACCAATCGTACTCGGCCAATTATCTGCTATTTACGTACGATTTGGCACCTTATGAACGTAATATTGTATTGAATAGTCAGTCAACCGGTGAGGTGCAAACTTTATCGTCCTTGCCTCATGGAATGAGCGGAGGCATTCATGAATCGTAGGTTGGTTTCGATAATTAACATAAATCGCTCTGAATAAAACAATGACCTATTCCAAAATTGTTAATTTGTGGGAATCGTCAAAAAACTTATTTCTGTTTCTTACAGGCTTAGATCATTGAAATTTGTAACCTAAGTAAAATTGACACGATATAAATTACAAAAACAATTAGAACAGACACAGGTGTTACAGCAATAAACGCAATTACTAACCGTGAGAGAGTAAACAATCATTCTACGGACCTCTGTTACAATGATTAGAGCACATGTGAACAATGAATCTCAGAACAATTCAAGTTGTTTTGTTTCTGGTACTAATTTAAACTGTCTGGCAACGGACGGATATTGAGGTTCCACTGATCTCTTCGGTAAATTGGAATCGTATTTATTGTAACGTGAAAATGGGTTTGGTTTAAAACTGTTACAATGTAAGATGTACTATCTACATTTTATAACAATATATATTGTCGTTGATATACAAACATGTGTTTTACTGGCTGTTGATGTCTAAAAACAAAATATAAAGACACATCAAAGTAATCCCTTAATAGCTGAAAGCCTAGATATACCAACGATTCATTTGAAGTAATTTCCGATGATCTTTATAAAAAAAAGCAATTATCGTCAATCTATACAGCTACAGGAATTAAATCAAACAATTTGTAAATAAATTGGCCAAAACATAAGAGCCTATAAAATTACAATCAAACACTGAACCTATATTGTCTCAAGAAAGAATACTTCACAAAGATAACCTGTTTTTGTAAGGAAATTTATTCAAGTACTTTGGTTTCACATCAAATTTTTCAGCCTCAATAAAATCGCTGAAAACGAGCAGCGATTGTACGCTAATGACGTCGTTAGTGCTGAAAATTTATATATTTTATTTTTCCGAAAAAATCATCCTATTTGTCAACTTGAAATCCAATTAAAAACATACCTCCTTTGTTTTCACACAATGACGATGATTAAACGGCTTATTGGATCAGATTTATTTTGATATACAATAATGCAGACGTTTAAATCGGAGTATGTTTAATTGGATTTAAATATTCCTGAATAATTAGCGGTTGCGTCATTAACTATTATGCAACGATTAAATTATTAATGCTATGCTAATTAAATCTTGATATTAATTCTAAAAGCGAATAATAATAAACAAATTATAAAAGGCATATGATTAGGTGCATACGTGCATCTCAATTAGAATTTATTAAAAATTGTGTCTTCATTTATAAATTGTACTTTAAACTTTTAATAATTGATTTGTTTACAATAGATCGTTTTGTTAGTATCATAATATAGATAATTTACTTATGTTTATAGTCAATAAAAAATATTATGATTGAAAAATATTTATAAGAAAATTTGGAATTGCATCCATTCAACGAAAAATCTCATTCATAAAATCCACCATAAAGAAAGCAATTTCCTCAGATAAATTTCTCTCCAACATCAATATGGATTTCTCGTGAGGTCACGATACAAACAAATACAACCAGTTCAATCGGCGAGAGATCAATTTGTTTTGATTCGTGACATTTATTTCATATCCTGGCTGTTTCTGCTGTTTTTCTACACTCGCACAGATATTGGAATCGATCAATCAAATCTCGCATTTATATCTTCACTACACTAGTCATGTTAATAATCGATAAATCAGTAGTATAAATCAAACTTGTGGCGCTTCATTAGTCTGGGAATAGCGGAATGTATGTATTGTGCAGGTTAAATGTCATGACGTCATAGTTGTGTATTTGTTTATGAAGATTTAATTGCATTTATTCTATACATATTATGAAACCAAGTCCTCTTTTCTATGTGTCTGCTTGTTATCGATTTTCTCAAAATCTACTGAACGAATAGTGTAAGACTCTATAGGTTATAGGCTATTTTTTATACCAGGAAAATATATAGCGGGACTTATATCCCGGATTTTTTTTCACGACGAGATTTTTTTTGACGAAGCCGCGAACAAAGCTAGTGTAATAGGTAATAAATTATACGTAGACTCGATCGGTTTTATCATAAGAAGTACTCATTACTATTACCAACGTTTATATTTACAGCAACTTGTATTAAAAATATGTTCCATAACAATATTTTTCAATAACATTCCTGGTTTCCGGACGAAAGCAGATAAAATTCGAGATTCATTCCTTTTCCCGGGCAATTTCAATAAACCTTATGTTTCGGGTCAGTTGTTGCATATATTTATAGAAAGTTTTGGCAAACAATTGCAACTCGTAAAAGTTAATTTTGCGCTATTTACTTTTTTTGACTTCGCTAAACTATTTGTTTTAAGAGTGATCCTTTAGGTCCTACGAAGACGGTGTAAACCCGTTTCCAAGGAACACTACACGTATATAAAATAACTGCTGCAGTAATTTAAACAACTTCGCCAGCTAGTAGTTTCATAGTACTTAGTGTTTCTCTGAATAAGCCGTTGCCAAGATATCTTTTTACCATCGTTAACACTAATCCTAGCGGTAGACTTATCGTTCGGATATATCCTCCCGTACGCAATTGTAGAAAGAATCACGGATATGATTTCTGAATAGCAACTGCGCGACGTCTTACTTACAAACTTAAATCATAATAAATGGATTAACCGTAAACAACTATAAGTAATTTGTAGTTTTGTTATTACAATCATAACATCAATTTATTTGCTACGTTCGTGACTCCAACCTTTAACCGTAGATTTCCAAGCAATTACAGAGCCGCAATAAATTATTAAACAATATTCTCAGAAATATTTTAGTTTCATAACAATATCAGACATGCAAAAATATCGTCTGTTGCATTATCTTTGTTATCGTGTTCTCGACTATTCGAGCCAGGCAGACCAATAGCTGGTAATGATACGATTCCAAAAAGGACTTAAAAAACTATTACTCAAGTCTAGACATTGTTTCTGAACGTTTTTCTTCTATTTGAAATATGCTGTCGACCTTTATCATGTGCACGTAATACGGAACATTTCTACAGCATGTTTCTGTTCGTTGTTCATGTTCGTTTCCAAAATACTGTATTCAAAAATATTTTACCTTATTCTCCGTTTTAATGTCTACGAAGATTTGTTGAAACCATAGCCGTCTCATTTTTATGGATCAGCACGTTCATTTGTTTACGTGCGAAAACAGGTCACAGCGACCATGGACAATGTAGAACACCAGATAGGTGTAAAACTGTTATGGAATACTTTTTGGTTGGTTTGTTTTTGTGAGTAAATTTTGGGGTTTCGTAGATGCTTTATTGTAAATAAGATAAATAAGTATTCTTTGTTAAAACTGAAATTACTCTTGTTCAAGATAAAAAAATAATGTTATCGTTACTTAAAAAGTAATATTGTAAATTGAATTTTATTTTATAAGTAACAAACAAATTTAATACTTGGTTCTTTACTTTGTTATAAATGGATACATATCTAATCTGAATATTTATATGAACAACATATTACCTGAGAACATACCATAAATATTCGTTGGTATGAGAAAATGCTTTTAAAGAAAAGCGTATAACAACTATTCTTCTAAAGAATATACGAAATTTTCTTTGAAAAATATTTCAAATATCAAGCCATACATACAAGATTATTATTAGCACACAGGATTAGTAAGCTGAAATGGTGAGACTGGTCATTTATCAAATAACGAATAACCGCGGGAGTAAACGAGCTCCCGATTGGAAACCACGTGCGGGGAAGCGTAGTGTAACACGGCTTGCGGCTGGCCAGCAACTGGATGCGACAAGCGAAAGACGGAAAAATTTTGAATATTGGAAGAGACGTGGTAGCGAGCTCCAGTGGACTGCTAAAGACCAACGATAATGACTTATTAGATATAAATAAAGCTATTTTTGTGGGAATCTTTAGATAAATAAGAACTATTATTCTACACGTCATCAATTAAAAGTATATTGCCTTATGAAATCCCATTATAAAGCAGGTTCAATGCAAGATACTTGTCGAAGAAAGTTACATAAAAAAATTTACTCGGCTTTCAAAGTTTTAAGACATACCCTTTGCCCAACCTTAACGCACTCTGCGGATACAAACTCTAGTCAGGAAAAAATCACAGAAAAGTTACCTACCTACGTATCTAGCCTGTAAAAATATTTATAACATAAATTATTTTCTTTTGTTGTTTCAAAATGCTCATCGCTCTCACTATGAAAAGTATTTTATTCATAACTCGAATTATAAATTATCCTTAAACTTACCAGTGGAGGCACAGAAGTTTGCTAGTTACAAAGAATTTGGGGAAACACGGCCTATTCACTGGAAGATTAATCATGCTGTCACAAATTCTTTACAAAAATCCGTCAGGATTCATAGCGCCAAATCACCGGGCTTTCTCAACTTTCTTGAATGCCGTACACAATTTGTAGCGAAGTAATGACAGTCATTTTTTAGTAAGTTATTGTTACGTTTGCAAATGGCAAGTAATGCGTTTCTATATACTATTCTTAACAACACAAATCTCACGCATTTATCTTCTATGCAGAGGCGCAATAAGGGCACCCACTTTTCGTCAAGTGTATTCCGTCCCATGATGTGATAGGGGGCGAGCCTATCGCCACATGAGCACAAATTCCAGACTCATGACTGAGCAGAAAAATCCAAATATTACTTTGCGAGATCCAGGACCTCAGAGCGCTGCCGTACCGCGCATGCATTACAACTTCGTCATCGAGACGGTCACTTTTCTTAGTAACTTGCTTACGCAATGGCTAAAGTTATAATCTGAGGGGAAAATATCTGTGGACTGTTTCGCATACTTTACATTATCACTTGCCGGAAGGGAAGCAAAACAAACAGAAATAAACAATTTATGATGACGGGAAAACAATACAAACTTTAATTAATGCTCACCTAAGCCTTTAACACCATGAATTTAGTTACGAATACAAATTAAGTTATATTAATGGTAACGATGTGCATCAATTTTTGCATATATAAGGCTGAGGGTACATTGATTGGGAATAAATATTGCCAATAGTTTATCTGGCCCGTGAAATACTGATGAATTATTGGCATACGACACATAAATCCAAATAGATGCCTTCATCTATGGCGGAAAGTCGTTCGTCTTAGGAGAGCGAAAAAGACGCTGTTGGCCAGCAGCCTCAGGGCCAAACAAAACTGCAGATTTACGGAGCACAAGGACGTGAATTTATTAAGAAAAACAATTAGCTACTACTTAATGGGCACGGGCACGACCGGTGCGGTGCCAGCGCATACTTACATAGTTATACTTATGTGACACGGAACATCGCACCGCGGTACAATAAATACACCTAACTAGGCACACTCTCGCAACTTCGTATATTATCAACAGACGCATATTATTGACTTATCTTTGTATTAAATATCATTGTGTACACTTTTATTAACTAGAAACAATATAAACGAAAACACAAGTCCTACTAATATTATAAATGCGAAAGTTTGTGAGGATGGATTTATGTATGTTTGTTCCTCTTTCACGAAAAAACTACTGAACGGATTTGGATGAAACTTTACAGAAATATTGATTATACAACAGAATAACACATAGGCTACAATTTATAATGATATTGTGTAATTTGGTCATAATATAACAATACATATCAAATAAGTCGGAAAAAACGTTATCCCGGAAAACTCCTTCAGGCTGGCGAAGCTGCGAGCAAAAGCTATTTGATTATAAAATCTACCATCTCAAAATTAAGACACTCTTTCCCATGTAAAAACGTATCAGTAAAAATACTTAGTACATTTGTAACTGAAACAGATTCTCAATCGTAAGTCGGAATTGCAGGCAACATATCTTTCACAGGCTGTTTGCTCTCAGGTACAAAACGTTGATATAGATTTCGTTGTTTCCACCTTTTATGGCACATTTATTCGATCCTTTGTCAATGTGACAGAAATAAACGTGCCAAACCCGAACGCGAATCGTAAAAGGCCTAATACTAAAATGCTTCTGAAAACTAATACAAAATAGTTTGGATCATAGTATAAATTAAATATAGAGAATACAAATTTGAATAAATTTATAGCGTTTTACTACTATAATAGATCCTTGATTTAATGGAAAGTAAAGTATGACTCATGATGAAAATCAACAATTTGCACAAGATTTAAGTTACGTTATTGAATTTATTTATTTTTTAAATATTCACAATAATAATAAATTTTAAAATGACAAGGAAATTGCTCACATTACAATATCCGGACGTAACACCCAAAACATTTCGCACAATTTATTCACTCAGCAACGTGATATAGGGGTAATAAAAATGCGTATTATAGCCGTCTAGGGTAGTTGATCTTAAATATACTCATTCTAATACCCTCATAGGCGGGCGGCGTTGGGAACACCGGGTAACCAATAAACATCGATAAATTGTTTTAAGGCGATAGCTCAAGGTCCATTTTCATACATTTTGTTTCACCTTTCATACATTTCGTCATACTAAATTTTAAAGGCCGAAATATCCATGATTATTAATTATTTTTACGTTTTTCTTTCAACTGCGAGAACTAATCACTAACTAGACGTGAATTTAAATTCTTTACTTGCCAATACTTGTTTAGTTACCCAGATTAAAGGTGAAACAAAATGTATGAAAATGGACCTTGAGGTATCGCCTTAATGTCAAGTATTCCATTTGAATTTGGAACATTAATTGTGTACATTTTTATTCGTAATAGTCGCCAGTGCTATGAATCTTTGTTTTTTTTTTCATTTGGAAAATAGTAATAAGGTTTAGCAATAATAATATAAAAAATCTTTTTCGGATCTTTCACTGCTCGTCTAATATGAAAAAACGTTAATAATCATTTCGTCTAAGCTCTTTGTTTACAATATTATTAATAATTAATGTGAATAAATATCGATTAATGATTTCTTATGTTTACGCGAATATTAGACAATTTAATTTAAATAAATGTCGATTATTTTTGCATTAACAAAAAGAGTATTAGTATCGATAGTTCGTGGTATCGGCTAATCCTTACGTATTAGAGTTGACCAACTAATAATATGAATGTCCAAGACGGATCGTGGCCTAAATTTCTGTCTGGACGTGCTAACAGCATTTTTATTTATGAGGTAACGTCTGAGATCAAAGCTAAGTAAGAAATAATTTAAAAAGGTTTTAAAATATAAATTGTGACTTTGATTGTTTCTAATATCTGTTATTGAAAAAATACGTAATTTTGTTTCACTGGTGTTTTGTAGTTGAAAATAAAATAATACCTCTGTATGCCCACTGCTGGACACGGCCTCTGCGACTCAGAGGACAGAGTTTTCATTACATTATTCCACGCATGCGGGTCGGTAGAATTTACATACCTTTGAAATTCTTACTTATTATTTTCATAGTTGTTTTAACGCAGTACATACCATCTTCATTTCCATTTATAGGATGAAGTGTCAATATTAACCAGACAACAAGGAATTTCATTAACTTTTCTGATAAATTAACAAGATACGACATTCCCATGATATCGATTGCACCGCGGCTTGTGATTACGAGGAGACCCACATTAGTATGCTTGTTGTGTTGCAATAACTTTTCCAATACCTCCTGTAGATGTCTTTTCCAAATCATGATATTTTTATAGCAGTACACAAGCAATATATTACATAATAATAATAATAATATCAGCCCTGTATTATATACTTGCCCACTGCTGGGCACGGGCCTCCTCTACTACTGAGAGGGATTAGGCCCTAGTCCACCACGCTGGCCTAGTGCGGATTGGTAGACTTCACACACCTTCGAAATTCCTACAGAGGAACTTCTCAGACGTGCAGGTTTCCTCACGATGTTTTCCTTCACCGTTAAAGCGAACGATAAATTCACAAAGAATACACACATGATTTTTTAGAAAATTCAGAGGTGTGTGCCCTTGGGATTTGAACCTGCGGACATTCGTCTCGGCAGACCGTTCCATACCCAACTAGGCTATCGTCGCTTATATATTACATTATTAAGTATTAAACACCGGCTACAAACACCCACTGGGCTGACGTTGGATGGTTCAATAAGAAATGCGGACGGTTGAATTGTTTATTTATTATAATAATAATATCAGCCCTGTATTATATACTTTCCCACTGTTGGGCACGGGCCTCCTCTATTACTGAGAGGGAGGCCATAGTCCACCACGGTGGCTTAGTGCGGATTGGTAGACTACATACACCATCAAAATTCCCATAGAGAACTTCTCAGGCGCGCAGGTTTAAGCAAGCGATAATTCACAAAGAATACACAAATCATTTTAGAAAAGTCAGAGGTGAGTGCCCGTGGGTTTTGCACTTATTTACTTTTTGAATTTATTTATTGTTAGTTATTTAAAATAAGTTCTCTAGAAAAGATGACACAAGAATAAATTACTGGTTCACATAAAAATATGGTACAAACCAATATGCATCTTAATCTTAAGGAGACACAGCATGATATAATATGTATAAATGTATTTAACGAAAATTCTAGTAGTTGTAGACAGTCGGCAAATAAAGAATCTGTTTAGGAATTAAAAACTAAGAGTTATTAAACCGTAAAACTGATTCAAACAATTGTGAGTTTCATAATAGTGTAGTGTTTCTTGGCAACAAGTTGACAGTGTCCGCGATCCCATTGACGTATTTTATCCTATTTTAAACTCTACTGAAACAATTCTGCAACCTGCTTGACATTTAAAACCAATAGATGGCGCTATTTTAGGAATAATTTAATTTATTCCACTTTCGATACGAAGTCAGACATGAAATATAAGGGGAGGTACAAAGAAATACGTTCGAGATTGGAGTGATCGGTCACGTAGAGAAGATAGTGTGCTCGTGCCTTTACGTTTTATACCATTCCGTGCATAATAAATACCAGTCGAATAAGCTTCCAATATGTATTAAATTATCGAATTTTCAAAGAGTTTGATTCTTATTCGGTTTTCATATGTTAATCTTTTAAGTATTTAAAATATAGCTTTTGCCCGCGGTTCCGCCTACGTGTAAGAGTTTGTCTACAATTAGTCCCGTTATATATTATCCGTGATAAAGAGTAGCCTTCATCTTTCAGAGGGTCTCAAACTATGTCCAAATTCCATCGAAATATTCGATAGTTTTTGAGTTTATCACGTTTAGATGGACATACAGACGCGGCGGGGAGAGTTTTTTTTAACGGCTGAGCCATGTTGTCTATCTGGTCTCGCTCGGACACTTAGGAAAATGGCTGATATTCCTTTAGATGCAATGTGAACTTATGTGTATTAATATTCCAAAACCTTTGAAACTATCTTCTCCTTTTCTTACACTTCAAAACGGCATACAATGCGTTTAACTTGCGTCGATACGTAAGCAACAGCAATTGTTCGTCAAATACAAAAAAATCTAAAAATCGATAGACAAACACAAGTCAAGTCATAGATATTTTAGGAGAGTGCAACCATTCCTCTATAAATTTAGTAAATTTATAAAGAAATTTATTGTCAAAGACAGCCGTTTGCATTCGTTCGACCAAGCGGAGAATTTAATCAGACCTACAAAGCAAATATGGAGTGAATGGGACGCTTATTATATCTGATTGTTCGCAATAGTAATGCACAATAATATGATGCAATTATTTGTATTTTTGCTTATCTACTTTTATTCTTGAGTCATCACGCAATGAAAGGCTTTACATTATTATCCAAGACAGTAGCAATATACATAGCAAAGTACGTACCTCTTAGAACATATAATAGTTATATCAGTACTATATTATATACTGTCCCACTGCTGGGCACGGGCCTCTTGTACTAAGACGGATTAAGTCTTAGTCCACCAGGCTAGTCTAGTGTTTGGAAGACATGACATACCCTAAAAATTCTTATAGGGAACTTCTCGGGTACCTGCGTTGTATTTTCCTTCACCGTTAAAACAAGCGATAAGTCACAAAGAAAACACACAACTAGAAATATCAAAAACGTTGGGATTTCAACCTTAGGACATTCGTCTTGTCAGTTCGTTCCAAGTAGTCTATCGCCGCTAAATCTTCTACCCCTTGAAGTACTTTCATATATTACTGTAACATTATTATGATTGTATTCTCATTTGTAGTACTTATATACTGTAAGGATTTTGGTAATGAAATGTACTAGGAGTTGTGTCCTAACCGGCTAATTAAACCGAAACCGAGTGTTAAACGCCGTATTACAAAGCAATTAGGTCCGGGGATTACAGTTTATCTCGATACAGAATTTCCATTGTCACAAACTGCGAATAAAACCGAGGTCCAATGTCCATAATGCATTAACAATTAATGCCTTTTTTCATTCGCGTTCGCATCAATTTTATTGTATTCGAAATTCGAATGTATTTGTAAACTGGGTTAATGTCGCGTAATATTCTTTTTTTTAAAAATGCATAAAATATTTTTTATGCATAATACAACCAGTGACATACCCTCTATACTTAGTAAAACCTTTACAATATAGATTTCACTTAAAATGTGCATTGCATAATAACTCATTAAATAGTAATTCGAAAATTAAACTGGTACGTTCTGTTTGAATAGGATAATTTTCCCGGGAAAAGTTCCCATGGCATTATACGCGCGTGCGAGGTTATAGATAACAAAAAATCATAATTTAAATGAAACGTTAAATTTGTTCTTTTAATGTTACAAGTTATGTCTGTTGTATTTAAATTCTTTGGAGAATGAAATTAAAAAAAAACTTTTACAGTTTTCTCTTACCGTTTCAGTGTGTTAATTATATATCAATTTAATTAATTCCATAAACATCCACAATATCTGAAGTGTCGTATAAAAAGGAACATAATATTGGGATGACAGAAGAGCGGAAGGTGTCCAGGCCACTGGAAATCACAAAATTTTAATCCTAAGAATTTAAAGGGAAAAAGACAAAGTAAACCATACAATATGAAAAAGAAGCTAAATATCTATGTGAATTATAGCACTCATCTTATCCCTTTCTTTATATCTTATCTAACTTATGTTATAAATGCTATAGTCCGTGATGTTTGGATGTTTATAAGAAGGAAACACAGAAACACCTAAATGTATTTGGATGAAATTTGGCACATGGTTAGACAAATTCCTAAATTAAAATATAGACTCCTTTTATCGCGGTTTGCTGCTGTGAGAAATAAATGAACTTTTAACTAAAGATGGCGCTGTTGTGGTTATAGATGGCGTCATAAATCGCTAAAGATTTATGGAGTTTTGTAGCTAAAAGGGCTTTTCACGCAGGCGAAACCGCGAGCAATACTTGGTATAAATAATTAAATATAACATATTGTCGTAATTGTATTATATTTAACCAGCTGAAACGAATTACGAAATATAGCTAACAGATGTGGCGTGTGAATAAGCACACAAACACGATAATATTAAATGACACTTTTATAAAAATTATTCTTCTTTAACTAAATTAATTTCAAAATGAACTAACTCATCCAGCTGTTTCGTCCGCGCAAAATTTGCGGAGTTAATGCTAAAAATGATGGGAGCACCCATTACTGTAATAACGCTTATCTCTTCTCTCCACTTAATTAATTAACTCTTTTAACTAAAATGAATTAGCGTGGCAATAAATTGAAGATTATGAGATTTTAAATATTACACGTATTATTTCCAATATCACGAATAAATAAATACCTAACTATTCCCACACAAAGTTCGTCAATGTTCTACAGTTTTACTGGAAACAATAATTTTATTAAGCCTAAAATTTGTTTTGTATGAATAAACGGGTTAGCAAAGGCCTAATTCAGTGAGGTTGTTCCATATTCAAATCCTCAAAATAAACAATTATTAAGGGGATTTGAATTTAGAACAATAAACAGTCATTTGCTAGAGTCAGTTTGTTGAGGACTAAGCCTAATCTTCTGTAACAAACATGAACAATGGAAAGTAAATATCGTAGTTGTGTGAAAATAAACAAAAATGCAAAGCGTGGACGGCGTGTTTGTCTCGATTTTTAGCCATCGATAAGACAGACACAGGGCGCTGTTATTGGATGATTTTGAAATACAACTTTAATTGGCTGTCAGATACAAAATTGAACAGTCACTCAGAACTATGAAATTGGCGACGGTATACAACCTTCTAGTATTATGTGTGAATACGGTACTTTGGAAAGGTTTATCACGCGGAGGAAGACGCGAGCAAAACCTGATTTTCTATAAATCTAATTAGGGACATGTTCCGTAACAATAATACGTCACTGCTACTTGTAAAGAACTGTATGTCAATAGCTGACCTCAATCCTAGCTTTATGGAGTTTTAAATTGCCATTTTATACCAAACGAAGGCACCAATATGTAATACGGAATGGACTTAATTTGAGAAACAAATTCTACAAAGCACCAATAAAATTAATTCCATTAATTTTATTGGTGCTTTTTAGAATTTGTTGTGCATCGAATGTAAGTAGTTTAATGGACTAACATGGATTACATTAAACGTAATATCTGTTTTATATTTATAAGGTACATATACATACATAGATATATACGACACGCTTTTTATATATTGAGGCGAAAGTGGAATTAACGCAAACCACTTTTCGCTAAACCTCTTTCCCGCCACACTGTGTGATTCTAGAGTTGACGATATTATTATATCAAACACTAATTCCAATCTCTAGTAAACGAAGTGTTTTTCTAATCGCAAAACTCGCAGAGATTTTTAGTTACTCAGCCCAGACGTGGTACCGGAAACCTCAAGAGACAGAGTCCTAGTACCCGAATTACTATTACTAAAAGTAAACCTGAATACTACCCAATGCAATCCTTAATAATGACATTGACACACTACGGTACGTAACCAAAGATAAATGATTTGCTATACTAAATACTCTCTAGGCGTCGCGATCCCCAGACTATGGTATGGAGCTGTTATACTCTACCCGTAGCACTCTGATCTTTAGCAAATGGCCTATCTAACTTCAAAAATCATTAAACTAATCGCTTTTCATCAAATCGCTTGAGTTGTATGCTAATTGCTAACCCTGTAAGCATATAGTTCCACGTTGACCCATAGCGCTATAACAAAGTCCATGTGGCCCCTGGATGGTATAAAATTTGAGTGAGGCTTGTACCGAGAGAACACTACCCTACTATGCAACTGACAAGCTTAGGCAACTTCAGCAATTATCTTACTTAACCGCAACGACTTAATGAAATAGAATAGCCGGCACGAGTTGAATGTTAGAATTGTCTAGTTCCCTTCCTAATTAGTTCTTAATTCATTAATGTGCGCTGCTTTACTTATCTAGTAACTAATCACGATTATTTATGGCATCCTCGCTCTTTTTATAATTGTACAACTCCAAGTTGAATTTTTTTTTAGAAAAGTTTGAGAGTTTGAGGATACCGTATCAGGCATAAGTTTTGAAAATACATTTATTTTATTTTGTTCAAAGGGAACAGAAAACAGTTACACGTTAAATAAGTAAATTTAGATAGATTCTAAGAATTATTTCCTTATATAAAGAAATGTATACACTCTTGAAATGTCATAGGCATAAAATTGTTTGGAAAGTCCACCATATTTCTACTGTGTATTTTTAAAAAGCAATTTACCAATAAATCCCTCATATTCAGGCAAAAATAAACGCGTGACAAACCATTACATAACTAGTACACATTAAACAAAACTCATATTTGTTTTCAAAATCCTCTCCGTCCCACCCATTCCTAATTAAAAGTTAGTAACACAAATACGATTGCTTTCGCATTGCAAGTATTCTCATTAACCCGCCTCCTGCAAAAAGTTCGGTGTTTAGCTACATGGGAATAATGTCGGATGTTATCTCTCAAGATAAATTATAAGCCGGACAAAGTGGATGGTAGATAGAACGGAACTGACAGCAGCGGGGAAGCTACAAAAGTAATGGAACGCAATATAGGCAACTCAGTAAAACAGTGTGCGATTTAGATGATAAAGTTGCGATACTTCCGTTGCCTGATGTTGGAGAAACAAAATAAAATGTATTTGATGGTATTTGTTTTTTAGTGTATTTTATCTAAAGAGGATTGATCTTCGCCAATGAGTCATTAAATCTAAGCTAAATCGTTTCTAGAATAAGTTTAATAAAGTTTGTTGCGCTGATCCGTTAGTGGAGTACCTATAATGATAAGAAAAGAAAAAAAATATGCAAATATATGGACAATAAAAATTGCGCCGCTACTACATTCATTCATCACATTGTCTTAATGCAATGGAAATTTAATTAAAAATAATGCAAATTAAATTATACTCTATTACAAACAATAAAGACACAATTGGCAATGGCGTAACAAAGCTCGATACCAAAATAATAAATTACTCAAGGCCGGGACATACTTCAGCTTCATCGAAAAAATTGTACCAAAATGAGGACAAACTTGGACAAAAATAGCCCGTTTCGGCGTAAAACTTGTATTTTTCATACATTCAAATTCTGAAGTTGGGATATTTGCATGAACTGTGTTTTGGTAGTTGAGAAAGTTGGACGATCAAACAGTATTTTGGAATCCACGTTTTTTGGATTGGCAAAAGAGCTGAACCTCAAAAACAAACCTGCGTTATTCTTTATAAGATACCAATTGTTGAAATAAATATCATTAGGGTACTTCTGGTTTAAATATCCCACTTTTTGAAATCGCGCTGTTACTTGAAGAAGCTATGATTAAAATAATTTGATTGTTTTTCATAGGCCGGACGTTAAACATCAACAGGTCAATGAAAAAGAAATCATGAGTAAAAAGTATTAACGCTAACATAGAGAATAAGCCTACATAAGAGTAAAGTTGCCGCATGTGCACTTACATTGTGAAGTTAGATTCCGTTAGAAATAAAACAACAATGTTTGATCACATCAGAGATACAGTTTTAAAATTATACAATTCAATCTTAAAATAATAGTTTCATGTTATTATTCGTAATTTTTTTTTTGAACAATTACTTTTTCTTCATCGGAACAAATTTCTCAGAACTCATTTTAACTTTAAGTACTTACTCTGACTATGATGAAACAGCCATAAAGATCGCGTACAAAACTCATATTTCCTCCTTAATATAATATACTTGTACGTAGTTTCCTAGAAAAAATAATAAGTGCTTTTATTTCATTTGTGCTTTGTCACAGATGTGGACAATGGTAAAACATCATTAATTATGTGATACAAGTATTCTAGTAATAGGCGGTAGTATGACAACCTATTTATTATAATGTTTCAAGTCATACACATCATATCTTTGTTCAATAAACTACTATTTTTTACAATATGTTCATATATCGCTGGCTCGCTTTTACAGTCATATATTAGTTCTTATTTATGTTTTGGAAATATTAAATTTAGATATGAAAGTAACACAATTCATGGTTCCCCCTTTATTCATCTTTCGACATTATACAGGGTCATTTTGACATTGCGTTACTAAATGAAATAACATACTTATCTACTTGAAAATAAAACTTTATAATAAGTTACTTGAGCCGAAAATGCAAAATAAAAAAGTCCAAGTATCGAACAAAATAAATATGAATAAAAAGTAATTTATTATTACGCGCCTTAATACCACTACTACTACTCTTAGAGAATTCGTTGCAGCAACAACATCACACTTTCAGTCAGTAATATACTCACGCACACGCCATATTCGAATTAAACTAAAAATGATAAAAAAAAAGAAAACAGAAAACTAATACCAGGATTTTTAGTGATTATATTCGATATTAATTGATAATTTTTGGCACAATGTCAGCAAAGGTGAAGACGACTATGTGGTTTCATTTAGTCACGCAATGTCAATATGACCCTGTATGTATTTTTACTGGAAAGGACAAAGAATCATGTGATATAATTCAAGTTGTGGATTTTTTTTTACATAGAACCTTACATTAATGAGCCAGATATATACAACACAAAGACAAGCTATCAATAATACATGACGTATACCTACAATATAATAGGAACATGGAACCCTAACGCTGGCGTAATTATATTCAAACAGTTAAACTGTAATTAGTTAATTAATTTGTTAAGCTGGCCACGCATTCCAGATTCCTTTCATTCGTTCACCGATGCGGCTTATCTGTTCATCTCATTCCTTTGAAACTGGAGCCAACTTCGTGACCATTTCAAGGATTTTATTTATTCGTTGAGTAAGAATTGCCTTACTGACTTTGGTATTTATTCTATCGTTTGATTAATCTAATCAGGAAAATAAAAACCTCGCCATGATGTGATAAAATACGGAACTATTTTTGTACTTACAACGTTAACTTTAAAAAGAATAAGCTACAGTAGCGCTTCCAAAGCAGGTTTTTTATTTTCTTGGTTAAGCTATACGTGATTTATATTTTCTATCATTATTTTCGTAAACTATACCGTATTCATGAGACGTTATTAATAAAAATACAATCAACTAATTTTTCAATTATCTTTAAATAGTCATTATTTAATAATACAGCTTTATATGTTTGTTTTTTTGTTGACTGTAATAATTAAAAAAAAATAGTTTTGATATTAAATGGGTATTACTATTATCTTTTCAGATACTGTCAAAAGGCAGTGAGATCGTGGAATACGAATAAGCCGTTTTTGTAGGTAAGTAACTCTGTTGTTTGCTTCATCATCATCATCATCAGCCTACAGCTGTCCACTGCTGAACATAGGCCTCCCCTAAAGCGCGCCACGCTGTTCGGTCCTCCGCTCTCCTCATCCAGCGACCACCGGCGATGTTTATATTGTTTGTTTGTTGTTTGCTTAGAGCCTTTAATTCATTAGTTTAAACTTGGACACAAAAAGGGTATAGCTCCACAAACAAGAGCCCTTACATGCCGTTTTACATTCAGAAATATAAAATAATAATATCAGCCCTGTATTATATACTTGCCCACTGCTGAGCACGGGCCTCCACTACTACTGAGAGGGATTAGGCCTTAGTCCACCACGCTGGCCTAGTGCCGATTGGTAGACTTCAGACACCTTCGAAATTCCTATAGAGAACTTCTCAGATGTGCACGTTTCCTCACAATGTTTTCCTTTGCCGTTAAAGCGAACGATAAATTCACAAAGAATACACACATGATTTTTTTAGAAAAGTCAGAGGTGTGTGCCCTTGCGATTTGAACCTGCGGAAATTCGTCTTGGCAGTCCGTTCTACACCCAACTAGGCTATCGCCGCTTATTTAGAAATACTTATGTTATATTTGCTTAATAATATATCTGTTTAATTGCAACAAAACATTAGTCAATACACTAAGATCTCAGATTCTCCAAACCACACATAGATTTAACAAAGCTGAAAACTTATGAACATTATAATATCAAAACAAATTGATACATACTTTCAAACTTAGAAGGATTCTTAATTTAATAAAAACATTATACAAAGTAAATAAATAGGTGCTTATTATGCAACAGATTCTGCCAAGCAATACTAGACCTAATTTTTAATATTCCACAAGTAAGCATTTGCTTTTAATCCCAACGTCGCGACATGTCTACACGTTTTAGTAAATATAAAGATGTGCCAATACTCTTCCGACCGTATCAATTATTTATGACCGGCCATACTTCAATGTAATCTATTTGACCGCATCATACATTATGTATACAAATGTTTTCCTTTCATTAAAATGATAAAATATAAACGACGCGTGAAATAAAATACAATTTTTAGCTACATATCCGTGTTACGTTAGGAAAAATTTCATTGTTTGTTTTTCTTGTAGACCCTAAGTGAAAATGATTTTTGAATAAGGCGGATAGAATTTACTACGTACGATATTAAAATTCGTACCTTTACTTTTGTTTTGTTGTTAGCACCCCAGTCAAGATATCAGATTTTACGCAACATTAAATGATTAATTCTTTTTAGGTAACTTATTAGTTAAAAAGATCTCCAGAACATCTGATTCCGTGAAACTAGCCGGTGTGTAATAAATACTTGTAAAAGCTGTAGAGACGGCAATGCTCAGTGGTTCCAATTATATAATTCTACGTAGATCGGACCACCAACAGCTAAAATTTAAAAAGTTGTATAATTGTAAAATGTAGGTAGATATTGTAACTTTGACTTTACGGATGAACAACACCTCACTCCCCCTCGTGACCATGAAGGCTGCAAAGTCTTCGAAACGTCGGGAGAAAACTAAAATATAAAAAACCGCGATAAAATCCGAAAAGTAGTTTAATATTAATGGTTTCAATTAAGTTTATTAATCTTTATACCTATCGTGAAAAGGTTAAGCTGTAAATGATACCTATACCTATCTACTTGATAGATATTGTTGACACGATTATATTTTAAGACAGAGAACAAAAATCACTATAGTGTGTAAAATTAGGCTGTCATCACAAGTTTTTGTACCGATCTTTGTATTATGGGCATAATATTCATACGTTGGAGGGTAGGTTAGTTTTTGCAATTAACAAATCAGTCAGCCGCTAGCTCCCGCGATTCACTGTCTACAATTTCAAGTAAATATTGAACAGTTACCGTATTCGATTACAGATAGTACTCATAAATTACAACAATACGTAGATTACGATGTGATTTGTAACGAATAATATTTAGTTAGAAGGTGTAAAACAAGACCTAATTTTTTTTTAAATACATAAGGAAATAATCCCATATTTTCTACATTATCATCCCAATGACATGATTGTCCATGACGAATATATAATAATAACATACACGGCGGAAATCAATCAATGTTCCTAATCTATCACGGAAATGGTCCAATCAGAATGAAATTTGTTGATTACCCCTACATAATAGTATTATATATTTTGATTGGTTTATTTTCGGGAATAATCTGTAGATATCTCCAATTAATTTCAGCTAATAACCAACACCAATTAATATACCTTCTTGAATTAATTCGGATACCTGGTCATTAATATTTATTGAAAATATTATAAGGCAAAATTTTAAACTACTAAGATCAGGAGGCCTTATTCCGTCTACGGGCCATCTACGTCTTTTTGGAATTACGGGTGTTGTAATCGAAGGACAGCTTTTACTGGTGGTAGGTGTCTCATATGTATGAGTCCGCCTGTGTAGGTACCACCGCAATGTCTATTTCTGGCGCCAAGCAACAGTGTGTAGTCACTGTTGTGCTCCGGTTTAAAGAACATTGTAGCCAGTGTAACTGTTATACATATTAAGACTTACATCTCATATCTCAGGATGGCGAGTGTAGTGGAATACCGAACATTACTTTATAAAATTCGAGGTGTTGAATGGTGTTTATACTTACTGTTTATGGGCGGTCATATCGCTTACCATCAGGCAAACGGCAAGCTTGTCTTCTCATTCAAACAATAAAAAAAAATTTATAGCTGTAAAATCCACTATTTACCTATAGTCCATTGAAATGTTACATTTTTTAGGCCTTACCTTGCGTTTTTTAGAGGACGCAATTTTATTTTTTAGAAGTGTAGGGGGGGTCAGTGTTAAGCTAAAACCAAGTTTGTGGGGTCGCCACCCTTGTCCCACGGCCGCCATCTTGGTTTGAAATGTTTTTTACGATGTATCTCTTAAACTATTTATCTGACAAAAAAAAATTATAAACATTTTTTGTTGCAAATTAAATTCTCTACAACTTTGGTCTAGTAACTTTTTGTCGTAGAACTATAAATAAAAAAGTTATAAGCGAAAATGTTAAGAAATTCAATGTTAAGCAATGTCCATTGCAACGTCATCAGAACGTGTGTTTATAAGGTTCATAATACGTACAACACAAACCCGCGGTTGTCGGCTTGTACGCGAATTACTGGATCCTGAATCGCTTTGGGACAGATGAAGCAATTGCTTAACATTTTTGCTTATAACTTTTTATTTATAGTTCTACGACAAAAGTTACTGACCAAAGTTGTAGAGAATTTAATTTGCAACAAAAAATGTTTATAATTTTTTTTTTGTTAGATAAATAGTTTAAGAGATACATCGTAAAACCATTTCAACCCAAGATGGCGGCTGTGGGACAAGGGTGGCGACCCCACAAACTTGGCTGTAGCTTTACACTGACCCCCCCTACACTTCTAAAAAATAAAATTGCGTCCTCTAAAAAACGCAACCCCAAATGTAACTTTTCAATGGACTACTATACGGTTATCAAAACTGCCTTTCGATTAGAACGCCCTTAATTGCAAACAGACCTACATGGCCCGTAGACGTAAAAGACCTTCGACTTTAAAATAACAACAAATAAAGTTCCAAATGCTCCACTTTGAACCGAACATCAACACAAAAAGATATTAAGGTTAGTAGGTGGTTTTAAAGCTGTCACCACCCGTCCCAAACGGTTGCTTACCAGAGCGTATGATATTTACCTAGTGCCCACGAACAAACGGCTTGCAATAAAACCTTTTTCTAGAAACCTGTATCTAGATTGCCCTAGGTAATTCAATTGAATCCGAGTTCTACAAGATGTATTGCTAGGAAAACGATTGAAACTAAACTAATACAGCGGGGAATGTATTGTGTGTGTGTTCTTTGAGGCAAATAGTGAAATATGGGTTACGCGGGTTAATGAAAAGGGTAAGCAGAGATTGTATAAGCAATATTTTCATACAATATACTCGCCTTGTACACTGTATGAAAATATTATGTGAAACGCAGCGTAGGCAGGCACCCCACGAGATGGACCGTCGATCTAGTGAGGGTCGCCGGAATCCGATGGATGAGTGCAGCCCAGAACCGATCCCTATGGCGCTCAATGGGGGAGGCCGATGTCCAGCAATGGACGATTCCCGACTGAAATGATGATGATACTCGCCTTGTTGATGTGATTCTACTGTAAATATTTAGAATTAAAAATTCCATAGACAAATTAAACTTATGTAAAACACACAGAAACCAAACATTACTATAAAAAAAAAAAATAACATACCAAACGACACAACACAAATAGCCACAAACAAACAAACATTTCTAAAGGCGGCACATCAGATTGGAAACGCAGCATAATTAGGAACTGAATCACAATATGTTCGGCAGATGACGTGCGTTCAAAAACAAAAGAACGTCGCAGCAACATGTGGGGCGGCGGTGGCGGCGCCGACTCCGCTTGTGTGAAACATACGCTACCAGTTAGAGCACCTAGGGTTGGCTATTCAACTCGTCTGAAAGTTTTGAATAGCCAACCCTAGGTGTTACACGTGTTTGTGTGTACCGTATATGCCAGTCTAGTCTCTCAGGGTTCTCGCGTCTTATGCTTTCCCAGAATAATTACTCTAACGATTGTAAATTTTTAAGGGATAAAAATTAGTGTGTGCTCATGGACGTTGTCCTGCAATTCTGAACATTAATAAGTATAGCATTTTTGTTAACGGCTAGCCGTAAATCTCTCTACGAGTTATAAAAAATAATGATAATAAAAAAAAAATGAAATGTAGGTCAGTCGTATTTAAATAACAGACCGAATAAAACTCTCAAATCAGGATTTTATACCAAAAAAATACAAAGAATTAATTTCAAACGTCAGCATTCGCTTATCTAGCAGTCATTAGGCTCGCGCCAGGGCTCGGGTCATTAACTCTTTTAATGTGTGGCAACCCTACAGCACAGGGAGTCGTATCTCTTGGCTCCGTGCCGGCTCGACCACGGCGAACATGACAGATTTCACATGATACATCAAGCGATTTGGATCGCCTGCAAAATTAATATATTGATAACGTTCCTCACTACCGTGTTGTTTTGTGTACGCCTTAGATATTCTATTTTCAAATGTAATCTTTATTTTTTTTTCTTTCTGACAATATTTGTGTCAAAATTATTGCAACTATTTCGACTTTAACCCACTCCAAATATGTTATATAACACTAAAAAGGTAAGAAAGTTGAGAAACTGTTGCTTGGAAATCAATTACACTTCAAATTTTTTTATATATGTGTAAAAAACAAACAAAAAATGTTCGTATTCCATTATAGCCAATTCATAAATAATGATAAAATACCTTCACAAAAAATCGTATTCAGTGGCCTCATTCCTACGTTTTCGATTCAATTCTGTTTTGTGAGTTATAAATAATTATTCGAGGACCTCAAACATTTCACAAAATAATGAAAACGTACAAAAGATAAGTTACGCCAAAACTACTCCTTTTATGTAATTTTGTGGAAAAATCTTTTTAGATAGTTATAGAAATTATTATTTGTTATAGTTTAATGCATTTCTACAACTTCTTTTCAATATTTCACCTATTTATTAAATAATATTCTAATGTATTTTTATTATTCAATGATTAGGAAACGGCTATTATTTTTTAGTTTTTTCGAAACCAATTAATGTTCTTGTTTTTTTTGTTTTATAAGTAATACAAAAATAACAAAACCCAATTACATATTATGTAATTCTAATGGTAATTATTTATCCACATAATAAAATCCACAAAATAAAAATAAAATATAAGATAATATAATATTTATAAAAGCACATGATTGGATTATTTATAGATAATTAAATGAATAAATTATCTTATATATAAAAATGGATAGATCCCGCATTACTAAGTCACAATATGAAAACATTTAGGTATCATACTGTTGTAAATATGGTATATGTTCTTAGTAATTAAATAAAGTTAGTAAAAAGATGTTATTGACACGAGTGTTTATTTCGGACTAAAGAGAAGTAACTATGGCAAACAAAATACAATTAGTTCTAAAAATAGAACATATAAAAAATAATAAGTCACGACGAAGGTTACAATCTCCAACAGCCGCCCTTAATCGCAGTTGTGACAGAAACAAAACAAATAAAATAATTAAGTTTCTAAACCTAAGTTAACTACACATCGTTTGTGTGCTAGAGGTCCGAGGGCCTTCGTTAGTACATCAGCAGGCATATCGTTACTTTTTATATATTCTAACTTAACAATATTATTAGATACCTTTCCCTAATAAAGTGAAACCTAGTATCTATATGCTTCGTCCTGCTGTGGTATACAGGATTTCGAACAAGATTAATGGCACTTTGGCTGTCAGAAGCTAAGTTAACTGAACAAAGTATACCTGTTATCTCGTATATAAAACCGACGTAAGTAACACGCTTCCTTCGTGGCAGACGCTAATGCCATATATTCTGACTCGGCCGAACTTAACGCAACAGTAGGTTGCTTCTTGGATTCCCATGATACTGGACCTCCCACTTAACTTGTAAACATAACCGGTGTATGACCTTCTGTCGATTGGACAGTTTGCCCAGTCTGCGTCACAAAAACTCTTTAAATGGTTCTTCATTCTTATGACTTGACCATCCGTTCTTTGCCATATTATTTTAAACTAATGGAGTATCCACGGTCTTACACTCCTTCATATTAAACTTTTCTAATATAGAAAGAATATAATTCAGAGATCTTTTAATGAAAAATATCTCGACAAATCTTCTCAAAAATTCAAATTCTTGACAGTGTCAAATATCAAATTAGATTTAAAGAAGACTATTATGTCATCAACAAAATTCCCAATATCATGTTCTTTACCATAGAGTTTGGTAGTTTAATTTTGTAAATCCATTTACATGGCATAACCTTTTTTAGGCTTATCTACTAAATTCCATGTATGGAGTTTCATTAAAGAACTATACTCACCAGCCATATTATGGTGCCACTTATCAGCATCATCGGCATGAGTAGCTTCGTAATATGTCGTAGGTTCATTAGAATCTACCATTGACGTATTGTAAGCTTTATAAAAATTTGTTGTTTTTCTGTCTCTGGAAGGGTATCTACGCTCAGGGTGCGATTCCTGTTCCAAATTCGCTGTCACTTCTTCCACACTAGGCATCCTTAAGTCACTGAGACTCTCGCTCTTCCAGAGTCACTGACTCTCGCACTTTCTAGATTTACTGGTAAAGTTGCTTCAGCCGCCGGGCTGATACTCTCATCACAGTCATAGAATTGACAGTCATGATCAAACTCAGACTCAATCTCTTTTTGCTCATCAAATAACAATATAGATTCTGACTCTGCGACAGATTGCTTCTGCTTTAGCGCAGTAAAGCAATTTTCAAAAAAGGTTGCATCTCTGGATATAATAACTTTTCGTGGGTTAGCAGGATCCCTAAAAATATAAGTGCCTGGATTTTCAGAATAACCGACGAAAATTGACCTTTTGAAGCAAGATAATCAACAAACTCTTTATTCACGAACTCCCTTACTCCATCAGTCCTAATTGCTTTAATTGTTTTATCTAACTGATTTTCAAACAAAACATTGAAACACACAAAATATATCTTTGACTTCTGTTTTAGAAGAAATAAAATAAGCAAAACACTTTTCGCGTATAATCGTCTACTATTGTCAACATATATCTATTTCCTTGAAAAGAAGTTGTAGACACCGGTCCCATCAAATCCATATGGATCAGTTCCAAAGGGAAGTAGCCCTATTAAACGCTAACCCTTTGAAAGGTTTTCTTTGCTTGTTTACCTTCCACGCAAGCGATACAACTAGTTTTATCTACTCCTGTATACTTTATACCTACCTTGTGATTTTTCAGTTGGACCATGCCTATACGACACAAATGTCCTAACCTCTTATGCCAAATTTGATAACTATCCTGACAGCCAGAGTGCACATCTTGTGTCAAAAATTATCCGCCACACTC